>NC_134354.1:572634960-572938764 GCF_048569485.1 Anomaloglossus baeobatrachus
TTGCAATTGGAGTAATATATTGGGTTGATGTCAGCTGTGATTTTTCAAAATTTGAATAGAGTATAGAATCATTGGATTTACATTGATATATCTTCCATTTGTCAACAGATTTTGTACTTATCCATACCTAAAAAAAAGCTGGATGATAAAAGGAAAATTGTCTCACTCTGCTTTCTTAGTTACTGAAAATCTCTACTATTTGAGTATCTTAAAGGACAGTCAAAAGAAAATATAATTATGTCCCAATGTGTTCATCTTAGGGGTGCTTCACACACAGCGATATCACTGCTGAGATCGCTGCTGAGTCACGGTTTTTGTGCGATCTCGCTGTGTGTGACACTGAGCAGCGATCTGGCCCCTGCTGTGAGATTGCTGCTCGTTACACACAGCCCTGGTTCGTTTTTTTTATTGTTGCTCTCCCGCTGTGACGCACAGATCGCTGTGTGTGACAGCGAGAGAGTGACGAAATTAACCGAGCAGAGAGCAGGAGCCGGCATCTGGCAGCTGCAGTAAGCTGTAACCAGGGTACCTTCGTTACCAGCCTCCGCCGCTCTCATGCTGCCAGTGCCGGCTCCCTGCTCTCTGCACATGTAGCTGCACTACACATCGGGTTAATTAACCCGATGTGTACTGTAGCTAGGAGTGCAGGGAGCCAGCGCTAAGCAGTGTGCGCGGCTCCCTGCTCTCTGCACATGTAGCAACGTTATGATCGCTGCTGCGTCGCTGTGTTTGACAGCTAAGCAGCGATCATAACAGCAACATACAAGGTCGCTTTTGCGTCACAGAAAATGGTGACGTAACAGCGACGTTGTTGTTGCTGTCGCTATGTGTGAACCCAGCCTTATAGTGTACATTTTATTTGTTTGACACAGTAGTATGCATGTTGTACAAAGAGCTGATCAATACTGGTAATGGATATATAAATCTGTATTCTAAGTGAAAACATAAAAGCTTAAGAATTCTTTTATCTCTAGTACTCTTTTCTTATGTTAAAAAGATAACAACAATGAGAAGTGCCTAAAAGTGCAATTGAAAGGATTTTAAATTTAGATTAAAATATTTATTCAAAAGAAGCCAAGCTTAAATATACCTCCTTCATTATATTATCAGGCTGAAAGAATAGAGCCATTAGAAACTTCTGAAATTCAATGTTAAAAAAATATTTCTACATAAAAAGTAATTACCTAACCACCTTTAAGACCCCCCCAATCCTAGAGGGAAGGGATCTGAAATGTCCTGTCAATAATCATGCCTATGTTTAATTCTTGTCTATTATATAACAACCCAGTTTCAATAACTTAAGCAGGAAAACTGAATTTCAGGGCAATACACTCATATATTACAGTATATGTTGACCAATCACAATGAAAGATTTAAAGGAAACCGGTCACCAGATATTTCATATATACTGTAAACCAATGCTGCGGCAAGCAAAAGATAGTAGGGAATATACAGGAGGAGTCAGGGGATAATATGCACCTTTATGAAATGCATAACAGATGCTGCTGAAGGTGATAGTTTTGGTTTAAACATGAAAAATCTGGTACAGGTTCCCTTTAAGGTGAAAATCACAACTGAGTGGTTGGAACATAAAATTATTAGCTGAACTACGAATAGGTATTGAGTTGCAGTTGTGGGATTTTCTCCCTACTGGGATTTGTTTGCCTAAAATAACCAATAACCCCAAAAGATTTTGCTGTTTAAAGGGTCTCAGTTAACACAAAAAGACTGTTTAAACCAAGTACAGTCATTTGGTGTACAAGGGTAGGATGATGAAACTTTACATTTATTCTATATACTCACCACTGATGTCAACACACTTCTTACATCAGTACTCCAAGTTCTGTAAGCCAGCAAAAACAAGGATTTGTGTTGTGCCTCAAACCAAGCATCCGTAGCAGCCATGGCATGTGAAATGGTGTGAAATTTGGTACCCTTGAGGTGTTTCTTCAGGTTTGGAAACAGATGATAGTTGGAGGGAGCTAGATCTGGTGAATAAGGTGAGTTATCAACTAGCTGGAAGCCCAGCTCTCCCAGTTTTGCTGTGGTTGATTGTGCAGTGTGAGCTGAGGCATTGTCTTGCAGGAACAAGAATCGTTTGGACAGCTTGTCACATCTTTTAGCCTTTAGAGCTGCCTTCAATTGGTCCAAAAGTTCAATGTAATACCTTGCATTGGTGGTGGAACCCTTTTGAAGGTAGTCCACTAGCAGCACTCCCTCCTTATCCCAGAACACAGACATTATCACCTTAGTGGCTGATTTTTCCACCCTAAACTTCTTTGGATGAGGAGAACCACTGTGTCTCCACTCTTTTCACTGCTCTTTGTTTTCCGGGTCATACAAATAAATCCAGGTCTCATCGATAGTGACCAGTCGATCGAGGAAGTTCTTAGTCCAGAAACACTGACAATGGAGCGGGAAGTTTTCACTCGCATGCTTCTCTGAACTATTGTTGTCAAACATTTAGGGACCCAGTTTGCAGATAGTTTCCTCATGTCCAAATATTCATGGATAATGACACAAACACGTTCATGGGAAATCATAATGCCTGCTATTGCTTTAGCTCAAATTCATTGATTCTCCAGTATGAGGTTGTGCACAACACCAACGATGTCCGGAACAACAACTACTCTCAGTCGTCCAGGACGTTCCTCATCTGTTATGATACGATGTTCAACAATTACCATGGAGCAGTTTACCCGAGCCGTAGGGCCCTAATGCTGACTGCAGCCCTGAACCTAACGCCAACTAAAAGCAGCCGGGCGGCATGACTAACGCTCCCTATGTACCTGAAACCCAGCCAGAGAACTACATAAACCTAAAGGCAGAAAGTGGAAAAGCTATCTTACCTCGGAGCAGATTTTCCATAAAGGAGTTAGAAAGACCACCACATATAATAACGGTTAGCAAGATGAAAGGACGCACACAGTTAGAGCTAGATTGAGCAAAGTGAGGCCATGTGCCAATCTCTAGGATACAAAAAGGACAAGATAGTGAACTCTGCAGTCCGCATAAAAATCCTAATATCCTACACGGACTATGCAAAAGGAGCAAGTAACCTAGTACTCATATGTACGTACTCCGTACAATGCTCGGGTAACACTGCAGAAAAATGACTAACAAAAATCCTGCAACTAAGATCTCCAACATGAAATACCAGGGAAAAAATTCCCCCTTTCTGAAGGTACAAACAATTCTAGGAAAAACACAAATACAGTCATATGAAAAAGTTTGGGCACTCCTATTAATGTTAACCTTTTTTCTTTATAACAATTTGGATTTTTGCAACAGCTATTTCAGTTTCATATATCTAATAACGGATGGACTCAGTACTATTTCTGGATTGATATGAGGTTTATTGTACTAACAGAAAATGTGCAATCTGCATTTAAACAAAATTTGACAGGTGCAAAAGTATGGGCACCCTTATCAATTTCTTGATTTAAACACTCCTAACTACTTTTTACTGACTTACTGAAGCACTAAATTGGTTTTCTAACCTCATTGAGCTTTGAACTTCATAGCTAGGTGTATCCAATCATGAGAAAAGGTATTTAAGGTGACCACTTGCAAGTTGTTCTCCTATTTCAATCTCCTATGAAGAGTGGCATCATGGGCTCCTCAAAACAACTCTCAAATGATCTGAAAACAAAGATTAATCAACATAGTTGTTCAGGGGAAGGATATAAAAAGTTGTCTCAAAGATTTAAACTGTCAGTTTCCACTGTGAGGAACATAGTGAGGAAATGGAAGAACACAGGTACAGTTCCTGTTAAGCCCAGAAGTGGCAGGCCAAGAAAAATATCAGAAAGGCAGAGATGAAGAATGGTAGAACAATCAAGGACAATCCACAGACCATCTCCAAAGACCTGCAGCATCATCTTGCTGCAGATGGTGTCAATGTGCATTGGTCAACAATACAGCGCACGTTGCACAAGGAGAAGCTGTATGGGAGAGTAATGCGAAAGAAGCCGTTTCTGCAAGCACGCCACAAACAAAGTCGCCCCTAAGGTATGCAAAAGCACATTTGGACAAGCCAGTTACATTTTGGAAGAAGGTCCTGTGGACTGATGAAACAAAGATTGAGTTGTTTGGTCATGCAAAAAGGCGTTATGAATGGAGGCAAAAAAACACGGCATTCCAAGAAAAGCACTTGCTACCCACAGTAAAATTTAGTGGAGGTTCCTTCATGCTTTGGGGCTGTGTGGCCAATGTCAGCACCGGGAATCTTGTTAAAGTTGAGGGTCGCATGGATTCAACTCAGTATCAGCAGATTCTTGACAATAATGTGCAAGAATCAGTGATGAAGTTGAAGTTACACAGGGGATGGATATTTCAGCAAGACAATGATCCAAAACACCACTCCAAATCTACTCAGGCATTCATGCAGAGGAACAATTACAATGCTCTGGAATGGCCATCCTAGTCCCCAGACCTCAATATCATTGAACATCTGTGGGATGATTTGAAGCGTGCTGTTCATGCTCGGCGACCATCAAACTTAACTGAACTGGAATTGTTTTGTAAACAGGAATGGTCAAATATACCTTCATCCAGGATCCAGGAACTCATTAAAAGCTACAGGAAGTGACTATAGGCTGTTATTTTTTGCAAAAGGATGATCTACAAAATATTATGTCCCTTTTATGTTGAGGTGCCCATACTTTTGCACCTGTCAAATTTTGTTTAAATGCAGATTGCACATTTTCTGTTAGTACAATAAACCTCATTTCAATCCAGAAATATTACTGAGTCCATCAGTTATTAGATATATGAAACTGAAATAGCTGTTGCAAAAAACAAAATTGTTATAAAGAAAAAAGGTTAACATTAATAGGGGCGCCCAAACTTTTTCATATGACTGTACCTTCAGAAATAAAATGCAAACACGAGAATCACATAGCATACAAAATTAATGAAACAAAATTTATGGATTTATCTTAGTAGAAGGCAGGAGAGAAGAACCACTCGGCTATCAGACGACTGGCAACAGCATGAAGTCCAAACACACCTATATCCAGATCAAGCCAGCACTGAAAATCAGGTGTGCAACAATCCAGTCACAGACCTCAATGCACCAACACCAGCGACCACCGGAGGGAGCCCAAGAGCGGAACCCATCCAGACAGCATTCACAGCATCATCATTGGTGATGTAGTGGCCTGTTTTAACCCGTTAACGACCGCCGATATGCCTTTTAACGGCGACAAATTAGGGTACTTCTTCCAAACCGCCACTTTTTAACGGCGGTCAAAAAAAAGGGTCTAGCGCCCTCCAGAGTTGGAAAATTTCTGGGGTCTCAGCTGCTGGGGGTAGCTGAGACCCTGGAGATCATGATTCTGGCCGGTTTTTCTGGTCCCCGCTCACGTGATCACCGATACACACCGTTTACTGATGATCACCTTACAGTAAATGACCGCACCGGTAAAAAATCATTTATCTCCCATCTGGCATAAACAAACATGTCAGATGGGAGATAAATCTCATCCCCCGATCCTCTTCAGTCCCCCGGTGTCGCCAAAGTTTCCCCCCACCCCCCCTTCCTCCCGAAAATCTAACATGGCGCCGCGCACATAGGCACGCACAGCAGCGCGCCGGCCACATTTATCCTGTTCCTCTGGTTTCTGTCGCATGTGCTATGACACATATGACAGAAAAGTGCTCCCCAGGCCCTGCCAGGTCACCCCCTATTCCCCCCCGGTGTTCCCCAGTTTTCCCCGTACCTGTCACAGCTCTGATCCCTCGCGGCTCCCTCCTCCTTCACAGTGCACACTGGTCACACGTGCAGAGCGCGGCTGACAGCTCAGCTTCCTGATTTGCTTTCAGAGACGCTGGTTGCTGCTCGCACTCTGCAGCTGTGACCCAGGGAGGGTGGGTGCAAATTCATTGCACCCACTCTCCTCAAATGGAGGGTCTGCACTCCTAGAAAATGGGGGAAACGTTCCCTGACCGTGCCCCCCATATTCTAGAAGATCCAGAATCGCCGTGGTACTTTCACAATGGATTACAGCAGGGACCCGATTTTTTTTTTCTTTTCAATAAATTGGTCAAAGAGGGAATGTTTTTGGGGAGTGTTTTTTCAAATAAATATTTTTTTGTTGTCAATTTTTTTTTTTATTACTGTCAATTAGTTATGTCTGGTATCAAATAGACGCCGTGACATAACTAATTGCTGGGCTTGATGCCAGGTGACATTACACATCTGGTATCAACCCCATTTATTACCCTGTTTGCCACCACACCAGGGCAACGGAATGAGTTGGGGTGAAGCGCCAGAATTGGCTCATCTAATGGAAGCGCCACTTCTGGGGTGGCTGCGGCCTGCTATTTTTAGGCTGGGACGAGTCCAATAACCAAGGCTCTTCCCATCCTGAGAATAGCAGACCCCAGCTGTCAGCTTCACCTTGGCTGGTGATCTAATTTGGGGGGACCCTACGTTTGTTTTGTTTTTTTAATTATTTATTTATAAATAATTAAAAAAAAAACCAGCTTGGGAAGCCCTCCAAATTGATCACCAGCCAAGGTGAAGCTGTCAGCTGTGATTTGCAGGCTACAGCTGTCTGCTTTACCCTAGCTGGCTATCAAAAATAGGGGGGCTAAATACAAGGCTAGGCACCCTTTAATGCCACATGAAAGGCACTAAAGGGCGCCAGCTTAGAATATGCAGGGGGTGGGACATTATATATGTTTGACATCTATCCATTCATCCACTGTAGCATTTTACGCTGTGTGCCCACAATCAGGGTTTGCAGCGTTTTGGGCGCAGAGTGTTTTCCCTGCATCCATAATGCTGCGTTGTGCAGTAGAAGCACAGTGGAAGGATTTTTAGAAATCCCATGCCCTCTAGGCTTCTTTTCTCCACAGCATAAACCGACCTGTGGTGCAGCTTCTTGAGCCTCAGAATGTCAATTTATGCTGCGGAGATGAGTGTTCTCTGCAGGTAGAATAGAACTAAAGTTCACAGCAGCCTGAACCCAAATCGTGGGCATGGGCAGCTGCATTCTCCCGTGGACAACACTCACATCTCTGCAGGAAGGCTGACACTGGGTACTAGATGCCGTGTTGCTGGATCATGGCCACGTAGCGTAACAGTGAGAATATTGTTGCTACAGCAACATTTTTGTGAAGTACCTGTGGATTCAAAACGCTTACTATACTCCTGAATAAAATCCTTGAGGGGTCCAGCTTCCAAAATGGGGTCACTTGTGGGGGGTTTCTAATGTATAGGTACCCAAGAGGCCCTGCTAATGTGACATGGTGCGCACAATTTATTTCAACTTTTCCAAAATTCAAATGGTGCTCCTTCCATTCCAAGCCCTCCCATTTATCCAAACAGAGGTTTTTGGCCACATATGGGATATCCCTGCGCTCACAAGAAATTGGATAACAACCTGTGTGGTCCATGTTTTGTTGTTGCCTCTTGAAAAAGTGAGAAATGTGATGCCAAAGAAACATTTTTGTGAAAAAAATGAAAATTTTCAATATGGCAACCTAAGCTTATCAAATTCTGTGAAGCATTCGTGGATTCAAAATGCTCAATATACACCTAGATAAAAGCCTTGAGGTGTCTTCTTTCCAGAATGGGGTCACTTGTGGGGGACCTCTACTGTTTAGGCACTTTAGGGGCTTTCCAAATGTGACATAGCGTCCACTAATTATTCCAGCCAAATGTTTAGTCAAATGGCACTTTTTCCCTTCCGAGCCCTGCTGTGCACCCAAACAGTTGATTTCCACCACACATAAGGTATCAGCATACTCAGGAGAAATTGCACAATAAATTTTATGCTGCTTTTTTTCCTTTTACTCTTGTTAAAAAAAAAGCTATGTGGTTGAAATAACAATTTTGTGGTAAAAAAATGTATTTTTTTTATTTTCACAGCTCAACATTATAAACTTCTGTGAAGCACCTGGGGGTTCAGGGTACTCACCAAACATCTAGATAAATTCCTTGAGGGGTCTATTTTCCAGAATGGGGTCACTTGTGGGGGAGCTCCACTGCTTAGGCACCTCAGGGGCTCTCCTAATGCAACATGGTGTCCGCTATTGATTTAAGCCAATTTTGCAGTCAAATTGCACTCCTTCCCTTCCAAGACCTGCTGTGTGCCCAAACAGTTGATTTTCACCACATATAAGATATCACCAAACTCAGGAGAAATTGCACAATAAATTTCATGGCGATTTTTTCCTGTTACCCTTGTGAAAAAAAAGCTACCTGGTTGAAGTAACAATTTTGTGGTAATTTTTTTTTTTTTTATTTTCATGGCTCAACGTTATAAACTTCTGTGTAGCACCTGGGGGTTCAGGGTACTCACCAAACATCTAGATAAATTCCTTGAGAGGCCTAGTTTCCAATATGGGGTCACTTGTGGTGGTTTTTTGCTGTTTCCGTACCTTAGGGGTCCTCCAAATGCGACATCGTGCCCGCAATCTTTTTCAGCCAAATTTCCTTTCCAAAACTCAAATATTGCTCCTTTCGTTCCAAGCCCTCCCATTAGTCCATACAAAGGTTTCAGACCACATGTGAGGTATCACCGAGCTCATAAAAATGTGGGTAACAAACATTTGGGTCAAATATTTGGAATTACCTCTTGAAAAAGTGAGAGAATTGATGCTAAAGCAACATTTTTGAGAAAAAAATGACAATTTTCAATATGACAACGTAACGTTATCAAAATCTGTGAAGTACCTGTGGGTCCAAAATGCTCACTATACCCCTCGATATAAGCCTTAAGGGGTCTAGTTTCCAAAATGGGGTCACTTGAGGGGGGTTCCTGCTGTTTAGGTACCTTAGGGGATCTGTAAATGCATCATGGTGCCCGCAATCTGTTTCAGCCAACTTTGCTTTCCAAAATTCAAATATTGCTCCTTTCGTTCCAAGCTCTCCCATTTACCCAAACAAAGGTTTCTGACCACATGTGGGGTATCGGCACGCTCATAAGAAAGTGGGTAACAAAGTGTGAGGTCCAATTTTTGGTGTTACCTCTTGAAAAAGTAAGAAAATTTGTGCTAAAGCAACAATTTTAGGTAAAATGTTAATTTTTATTTTTTTCATTCCACATTACTTTAGTTCCTGTGAAGCACCTGAAGGGTTAATAAACTTCTTGGATGTGGTTTTGAGTACCTTGAGGGGTGCAGGTTTTATAATGGTGTCACTTTTGGGTATTTTCTGTCACCTAGGCCTCTCAAACTCACTTAAAATGGGATGTGGTCCCTAAAAAAATGATTTTGTAAATTTTGTTGAAAAAATGGGAAATTGCTGATGAAATTTGAACCCTTCTAACTTCCTAACCCCAAAAAATTTTGTTTCAAAAATTGTGCTGCTCTAAAGTAGACAAGTGGGAAATGTTATTTATTAACTATTTTGTGTGACATAACTCTCTGGCTTATGGGCATAAAAATTAAAAGTTTGAAAATTGCAAAATTTTTAATTTTTTTGTCAAATTTTAGATTTTTTCACAAATAAAATAAAAAAATCATCCTAAATTTACCTCTAACATGAAGCCCAATATGTCACGAAAAAAAATTCTCAGAATCACCGGAATCCATTGAAGCGTTCCAGAGTTATAGCCTTATAAAATGACACTGGTCAAAATTGCAAAAAATGGCCTGGGCATTAAGTACAAAACTGGCTTCGTCCTTAAGGGGTTACATTTGGCAACCCAGTTCTTAACTGTGAAGTATGAAGGGCATTGATTCCCCAATGTCTGCAACATATCACCATGAATATAGTTTGCGGACTTTCCTTTCAGAAACAAGAATTTTTTCATTTCTCTGCTCTCAGTTGCAATGAATATCACATTAGACTCCAACATTTTGTTTTACCGCTTGCGTAGAAATCTGTTGCCATAAGCTACATACACAAAATTTTGAAAACATATATTAGACACATAAGGCTTTCATGTGATCTAACATTCACATAGAGACAAAAAAATCACAAAGTCTGAGACTTATCAGCAGCCCCTCGTATCATGGCATAGTCAAACATTTACTATTTGCTTGTTTTCCTATTATCTCCACCCTCTTTATTTTTCCATTGTCAGCTCTAGCTTTACAGACATGGGTGGAGATAGATGGAAAACAAGCAGGTGGGAAGGGACTAAATGGTAACCTGTCAGATGATGCATACTTTTTAATAACTGCCCAAGCCACGTTATTAAATAGTGGTACAAGTGGTTCTCCGGCAGCTTCTTTCCACCCAGTAAAAAAAGACCAAAAGGCTCTGTTTATTTGGGCGTATAGTCAGTGACTTGTCAAGTCACTGTCAGCAGGCATGGAGAAGCCATCGGGGACCCAACTGTACGACTAGTCAATAGCGTGGCTCAGTCCCCGGCAGCTATTATAGTATGTTTTTCTCAGAAACGCCACAGTGGTTTCAACAGTTTTTCTGTGCTGACAGAGTCCCCATAAGTATGTTATACAAATAACTTTTAACCGGTTCAAGATGGCTGATGGTAAATATATTTCAGATTTTGCTAGGCTTTGTGCACCACCAACGTTTAATTAACGTTAATTTCGTATCTGTTTTCTCCCAAACAACTAATGCAAGCATCAACAATAATCATGATAGAAATGATGGTCAGGAGTAAAGTTGATCAAACGGCCAATAATCCGGGGCCGGCGGATCACTGACAGATATAAAAAAGAATCCAATCCGCTCCGGAATCCGGTGCCCATATAAGTCAATTGGGACCGGAATCCGGAGTGTAAAAACATTTGTGGAGGGGCTAGGGGGCTAGGAGCGAGCGCGGCATACTCACCGAGGAGCTGTTATGGCGGGACACTCCTTCCGGGTCACACTGTTACCTTCTGGAGCTGACAATTCAATATTCATGGTTTTCCCCGCCCACCAGCGCGTGTTGGTTGCAGCTAGACACGCCCCCATCCTGAGTAGCAGCGTGTCAGCTAACTGCAACCAATCACAGGCGCCAGGACGGCCGGTGGGCGGGGAAAGCAGTGCACTGTCGGTCATGGTGGTAAACACTCGGCAGCACAGCTATAGCGCGCAGCTGCAGCCCCAGCCGTCACGCTGTATCTGTGCCCAGAGTCACATGTGGGAGGCTTTGCCGGGTGCTGCCATGGCAGACTCACGTGAGCCCCTCGCACGTGTGATTCCGGTGAAAGTAAAAAAAAAAAAAGACGTGCAGTCCACCCTAATCTTCACATCCAGCCAAGATAACGCCAGCTGGGGGCTGTTATATCCTCAGCCCGCAGCCGTCCGGTATGGTTGCATCTGTTAGATGCTACCATACCGGTAAGCGCTACTGGCTCTTCCCGCTGGCGTGATGCGGTGCCGGTCGGGGTAATAGCAGGGGTTAGCAGCGGTGCACGGCTGCTGCTAAACCCTAGTTTTGTGTGATGGCGCCGGCGTCTATCAGATACCTGCATCACACAAACCTGTAAGTGACAGTAAATAAACACAGACACACAGAAAAATCCTTTATTTGAAATAAAGTACAAAACACTCCTCCTTCACCACTTTATTAAGCCCCAAAGAAACCCTGCAGCTCCGACGTAATCCACAGGAGAAGTCCCACGGCGACACATACAGCTCTGCTACATGTCAGAGTGAGCAGCTATAGAGCACGGCTACCCGCTCTGAGTGCAGCCCATTACTGAGCCGCGATAAGCAATGACCGCGGCAGAGACTGTCACAGGCTGGGGGCGCTTCAGCCAGGAACCAATTACAGCTGAGAGGATGGCCGGTGGGCGGGGAAAACATGGAAAGCTGTGTGATTGCAAGCACAGCACAGGAAGTGAAAGCGCGACCCGGAAGCAGAGTGCCGCCATGACACCGAGTCTGGTAAGTATGAAACGCTCATTTATTTATTGTTTTTTTTTTTCATTTTTATTAATTGCTGATTCCGGATCATGCAGCTATAATCCCGCGTCCGGGTCTGGCCCGGGTCCGCTCAGCACTAGTCAGGAGTAGTCCATGTTGACAATAAATAAACAATGGATTTTAGAACACTTAGCCAAGTTAAGGGAAACCAAGTCCTCATTTCCAGACGATTTACACACTTGAGTCTTGAAAGAGATAGCTGAGGAAATAATAGAACTGCTTGCCATAATCTTCAATAAGTCATGGGAAACAGGAGTGGTCCCTCTAGATTGGAAAAGGGCAAATGTTGTTGCTATCTACAAAAGGGAGAAAAGGGACCAAGGGAATTACAAGCCACTGAGGACTTGCCTATATTGTTTGGTTCCCAGCCGGGTACATATAGGCAGCTGGGGGTTGGGGGCAGCCCGTACCTGCCTGCTATACCTGGCTAGCCTACAAAAATATGGCGATACCCACGTCATTTTTTTGTGTTTTTTTGGCAAAAAACTTTAAAAAAAAAAAGGCTTCCCTGGATTTTTCATTGCCAGTTAGGGTAACACCAAGCAGTGGGGGTTAGCAGCCAGAAGCTGCTTGGATTACCCTTAGCTAGCAATAGAAAATGCAGTGAAAGCCCACACATTTTTTTTTAATTATTTATTTAAATAACTAAAAAAAGTGGGCTTCCCTGTATTTTGATTGCCTGACTTCACAGTACTGTAAGAATAAATAAATCATTAAAAAAATGACGTAGTGCTCCGCGGTATTTTTGATTCTCAGCATAAAGAAAGCAGACGGCTATGGGCTGCCACCCCCATCTGCCTGATTTACCTTGGCTGGCAATCAAAATACAATGAAGCCCATTAATTTTTTTTATTTAAAAAAATAATAAAAAAAAAAATTTGTGACCTCCCGCCGTATTTTGATTGCCAGTTAGGTAACGCCAGGCAGCAGGGAGCTGGGATTCTCGGCATCCCGCAGTCGCCCCTGGAAATGGCGCATTGTTTCTTAGCGCCATTTCCAGGTGCATTACCCGGCTCGTCCAGCAGTCGTGATGGCGGTGGCTCGATGGGTAATAAAGGGGTTAATACCAGCTTTGTATTCTCCAATGGTACTAATCCCGAAATTCATGGTGTCATGCCAAATTAGACATGGCCACCATGAATTTCTAGGAAACAGTAAAAAAAACCACAACACAGAGACATTTTTTTTATTAGAAATAAAACAAAAAAAATTTTAGAGACTCCATCTTTATTATAAAAAAATCTTTAGTCCAACGTAATCCACAGGGACAGCAATGTCAGCTTCATTACTGTGCACAGACAGTGTCTATAGACAGTGACGCGGAAGCAGAAGCTCTCGGAGACACAGTCTGCAAGACGCGTCGCGGGACCTGTAAGTATGATCATAATATTTTTTAATAATGTGCTTTTTTTAACACCCCCCCTGCACCCAAACTGTAATACGAACTGTAACACAAACATCCCAGAAAGCTTGTGTTCGGGGTCATGTGCATGAACACCATGTGTTCAGTACGGACCCCGAAATTTACAGTTCGGGATCGCCCATTCCTAAATACGATCTCTTTCCTCTCTAGTGTTGGCTACTCCTCCTATCTTAGTATCATCTGCAAATTTTATGAGTTCCCCAGTAATTCCGTTGTCCAGATCATTCATAAAGATATTAAACAGAACTGGCCTCAGGACAGAGCCATGTGGCACCCTGCTTTTGATTTTCCTCCAGGTTGATGTGTATCTATTTAGTATTACTCATTGTGCCCGATCATTAAGCCAGTTGTTAATCCATGTAACTGATTTTTTTGTCAATTCTATACTTGATCATTTTTTCAATAAGGAGTTCATGTGATACTTTATCAAATGCCTTACTGAAGTCAAGGTATACAATATTCACAGCATTCACCTGGTCCAACCATTCAGTGACTTTCTTGTAGAAGGAAATCAGGTTTGCCTGACAAGATTTATTAATCATAAAGCCATGCTGGCTTTGGTTATTAATGCCTTCCCTTCTAGCTAACTAAGTAAATGTTCATTGACAATTTGCTTGAAAATGTTTCCTTCAACAGAGGTCAGGCTTTTTTTAATTACTTCATGAATTTCATGAAATATTTAAAAAAAAAACGACATGGGCTGCACCTAATTTTTGTGTTTAAGCCAGGTACAACTAGGCAGCTGGGGATTGGAATCCGCAGCACAGGTTAGCCCAAGCTTTCTGGTCCCCCCCCCGCTGCGAATTGCAGTCTGCAGCTGCCCCAGAAAATGGTGCGTTCATAGAAGCGCCATCTTCTGGCGCTGTATCCAACTCTTCCAGCGGCCCTGATGCCGGGTGGCACGCTGGGTAATCAGGGTTTAATACCATCTTTGGTTTACTAGCTAGTATTAAGCCAGAGATTCTTAATGTCAGGCAAGTTTGACCCGGCCATTAAGAATCTCCAATAAAGGATTAAAAAAAAAAGACGCCACACAGAGAAAAAATACTTTATTAGAAATAAATACACAGACAATTTATTAGAAATAAATACACAGATACACTCAGGGACTCCATGTTTATTACTCCTTCTCACCCCTCCACAATCCTGGTCTTGTCTTCTTTCTCCTTTAATCCATGCAGGTCTGCTATATCATACAGCACAGGGGAGGTAGAATGCTTCTGCTCCCCTGTGCTGTGAAATCACTCAATGAGAGAGCAGAGGCTGTGGGTTGGTAAGCGGTGACATCACCGCTGACACCTTTGCCATAGTAACCTGATGGGTGGGTTACTATAACAACGGTGATCTCTGATCACCTGATTCCCGGCGCCCCTATTTATCACCAACTGTGACAGCCAATACCTGCATGTGGGCTGACTCTGTAAAGAGTGCCGAAATGCAGGGATGGGGAGCTGAGCATGTGCCCGAGCATCTCGCTGGTACATGGCACTCGATGAGTATACCAAGTACTGAGATGCTTGGGCAAACACCGCACACCGGCTAGATGCACTGACAGGACCAAGTATGACATCATAGCCATGTGACTAGTCTGTAGCCAATGAGATAATACAACATTCACATGTGACTGGTCACATGCTATGACGTCACTGAAGGTCTTTTGGTTACTGGGCAGCACAGCGATGATCGGACTCGGAAGGAGAATCAGTGGGAGAAAGTCTGCAGGATGCGTCACGGGACCTGTAAGTATAATGACAATGTTTATTATTAACTGTATTCTTTATTCTACAGCCCCCCACCCCATCACATATCTGTAAAGTCCAAGGTCAGGGTTCGGACGCAAGTTTGCGTTATATCAGAACCTGAACCCGAACTTTACAAAACGTTTGGGTGAGTCTCCCAAACCCGAACATTGGGGGTTTCGCCCATCCCTAATCGTATTCAAAAAGATCTAGACACACTCGAACAATGGGCCGAGGAGTACAGAATGGTGTTTAACAGGGACAAATGCAAAGTCCAACATCTGGGCAAAAAGAAATGTAAAAAGCATATATAGTATGGGTGTAATAGAACTAGGTTATAGCTTCAGGGAAAAGGACTTGGGAATAGTAGTAGATCCTAGATTAAATATGATCCAACAGTGCGGAGCTGCCGCTAAAAAGACCAACAAAAATCTGGGATGTATCAAGACATTTATTGAATCTAGATCAAGGGAGGTAATTATTCCCCTATACTCTGCCCTCGTCAGCCCCACCTGGAATACTGTGTACAGTTCTAGGTGCCCCAATTCTACAAAGACATCAATATATTGGAACAAGTCCAGAGAAGACCAACCAAGATGGTAGAAGGTCTGCAAATCATGTCATATGACGCCCTTCTAAAAGAACTAGGAATGTTTATTTTGCAAAAGAGAAGGCTCAAAAAAGAAGTTTGAGAGGAGATTTAATAGTGGTCTACAAATATCTGAAAGGTAGTCACAGTGCAGAGGGAACTACCCTATTCTCATTAGCACAAGGAAGTACAAGAAGAATTGGGATAAAACTAAAAGGAATGAGATTCAGATTAGACAGTAGTAAAACCTTTCTGCCAGTGAGGGCAGTCAGAAAGTGGAACAAGCTACCGCGGAAGGTAATGAGCTTTCCATCAATGGAAATCTTCAAGCGGATGCTGGATAAACATATAGCTGAGATGATTTAAGAAAACTGCACTCGCAGGGGGTTGGACCCGATGGCCCTTGAGGTCCCTTCCAGCTCTACCATTCCATGATTCTATGTTAACCCTTTGTGATCTTCAATGTGCTGTGATCAATAGCGATCACAGTACACAGAGAGAAGCCGTGAGCTCCTTCTCTTATCTCTCCAGCTCCCCATGACATGATCATGGGATAGGCGAGGGTTGTCATTGCAGCTGGAGTTCACATGATGACCTATGGGTCTGTCATGTGTGGTGGCCTATCAGGTGCAGCCTGTAGCACGGTCTGACATGCGATCTGCAGCCTGACACTGACAGTATTAAGCATTACCATGGTAATGCATTATACCAGCTATTAGACTAAGAAAAGTTAAAGTCCCATATAGGCATTAAGTAAAATAGTTTAAAAAAAAAAGTTAAAACCCCAACCTGCAAAAATGTAAAAAAAAAATTAAAAAAATACCAAAAAACATATTTATATAAAAACAAATGTAAACAAACAAAAAAGGACACGTATTTGGTATCGCCACCCAGCCTGACCTACTGTATAAAACTTTCACACTATTTAACCCCTTCAGTAAACATTTAAAAAAAAAGTGCCCAAAAATGCTTTTTCATCATACTGCAGAAAAAAAGTGGAATAAAGCGCAATCAAAAAGTTGAACATAAAAAAATATGGTATTATTGAAAACTACATTTTGTCTAACAAAAAAACAAGCTGCCACGCATCTCCATCAATGGAAAAATACAAAATTAAAGCTCTGAGAATACAGAAATATAAAACGAATTTATTTTTCTAAAAATTTCTTTTTATTGTGTATAAGCGGCAAAACATAAAAAATGATATAAATATGGTATCACTGCAACCATATTGAGCTGAAAAATTAATCTGTGTTGTTACTTTTAGCATACAGTGAATGGCATAAAAAAAAATCGCAAAAAACAATTTCTGAATTTTTTTTCATGTTAATTTTACCTACCAAAAATGAGAATAAAAAACAATCCAAAAATGTTATGGGCCCAAACGTGACATGACGTTGGCTATCTATTACAAACAATTTTATAAAATTCAAATGACGCTCCTTCCCTTCCAAGCCCTGTCGTGCACCCAAACAGTAGATTTCTACCACATATGAGATAATGGCATAGTCAGGAGAAATTTCTCAACAAATTGTACAGTACATTTTTTCCTGTTACTCTTATGAAAATGCAAAATTTGAGGCTAAAGTAATATTTTTGTGGGAAAAAGTAAACTTATCATTTTTTCCTTCCATATTGCTTCGGTTCCTGTGAAGCCCCTGAAGGGTTAATAAATATTTTGGATGTGGTTTTGAGCAGTTTGAGGGGTGTAGTTTTTAGAATGGTGTCACGTTTGGGTATTTTCTGTCACCTTAGTCTCTCAAAGTCACTTCAAATGTGGTGTAATGTCTAAAAAAATGGCTTTGTAAATTTTGTTGGAAAAATGGGAAATTTCTGATAAAACTTTTAACCTTTCTAACTTCCCAACAAAAAATATGATGCTTCAAAAATTGTGCTGCTCTAAAGTAGTAAATTATATTTCAAGCTTTGCCCTCATTCTTCAGGGAGGGAAGATAACCAAGTGGGGATCATTGTCCCCTTGTTGCAGGGAGATCCCCAGTCCTGTGCCTTCTCTATGCTGACTGACTCTCAGTCTTTACAAGTCGGTGGATGAGTTTTTCCCAGCTTTGCCACTGGCTTATGGTGAGCCTGAGGGCGTCTCCCTGTTAGAATCTAAACTCCATAGGCTACAGAATCTGAGCAGTACTGCTCGTACTTCCAGAGATGGACCACTGACATCCATTAGAATGCGTCAGCACTCAGGAGTCATTTCTGTGAAGCATTGTCAGGTAGGTCTAGGGATTCTCTGGCTCAATATACTACTCTGAAGTCATTGGAAGCCGTCATGGCCCTTGCTATTGGTTTGGATAGATGCTTCAAGAAGAATTCTATGAAGACTCTATCCCCTGTTGTTTTTTCTAGGGAGGAGATCTTACAGGTGCATTTTGACGAACCCATGAAGATGGGGGGAACCACCTCTCAGAATAGGTCTCATGGGGTTTGCTGTGGGATGGGGCATGTTTCTACTGCCATCTTAAAGGTCATTATTTTGGCTTTTGTCCATCTATACCCAAACATGTAACACTATCTAAAAAGCTGCGTCTGCTATGTCGTGTAGAGGAAGGTGACCTGGGTGTGCACATTTCCTCCTTATTTCCCTGTTTTCCAGATAAGATGGTTCCAGGAAAAAGAGGATATTCTGTCCCCTCTTCAGGTTAATTCTAGGCCTCGGTGTCCCGCTAGGAGAGGTGGTAAAGGGAGGGGAGTCGTTCCAACTGAGTGTCTTCTTTCTGGTTGTGAAGTCGGGTTTTCCATGTGTACCCAAACATGATACCCCATATTAAAAACCACCCCCATTCAGATCATGTTGAGGAGGGCAACCTGGGTGTGCACCTTTTTTCTGTATTTCCCTCCTTTCTGACTAAGGTAGTCAAGGTGCAGGTGGAGAAAAGTGGCACAATTTCTTCCTTACTCCAGGGTAATTGTAGACCTCTGCTTCCCCCAGGAGAGGTGGTCGAGAGGGAGTGGTCGTTCCTACTGAGTATCCTGTTTCTGAGGGCAAGTTTTGGAGTTCTGCTGAGACGCTCCTGTTGTGGGTCTCCTGTCATTAGGAGACTTGTGACAGGTTTGGGGCGGAGTTTCACTTTGCCTTAAGACTCTGGATTTTAAATGTGTTTTCCTTTCCTTAGGTGAAATGATGGTTAATGTCAGGTTCTCTGCTAGCAGCTCCTTGCTAATTCAACTAATATACAACCGTTTTGTGACCACACCCATTGCCTTTAAATTGTCACATGTATCATCGTATGATGCTGGTAATAGAACTTTAAGGCCGGCATCACACTTGCGTTTGAAAAATCGGTCCGATTATCATGCCTGAGAGTAGCATGAGCTTTGTCCTAGTGTTGATCCGTGTGCAATGCAATTGAAATGTGAGTCTGTGATTTTTCTCATGATAGTAGTCCGTGAGCAATCCGTATTCAATCCGTATGTGATCCGTTTTTTTCTCAGCAGCTATTAGTCATTACAGTCATTACAGTCATGTACAGGAGCATTTACAGTGTTCTCTGCTACATGATAGAATTTTATTTAGAAAAACAGATGTCATTAGGATAGTCCGTGTGCCGTCCGTGTGACATCTGTTTTTTTTCTCGCACCCAACGAATGCATTGGCAAGACTAGCACGAGAAACTATAGAAATTGCAGCATACTTTGATTTTTTCCTCAGTCCGATTTGGACTGAGAAAAAAAGCAAATAGGAGCTGTCTCATTGATTAACATTGGTTCTAGTGCAAGATTTTCTCACATGCACTCATGCGAGACAATTGCAAGTGTGACTCCGGCCTAATTCTGTAGAAAGGTTGCTCTAGTAACTATTGGAGTCTTGCTGCTGCTGGAGCCCTTTCTGGTGGTGTTGTCCTTCTGGTGGTAGAAGTGCTGGCTGCAGCCCTGGAGGCTGGCCACAACCATGAAATGGGTGTATATCCTTTTGTTGATTTCCCATCTGTCTACTTTTTTCATGTATTATGAGTGCACTGTTGTTACTGTCGCCAGTGTTTGTTGTGTATCTTGTCTTGCGCCAGACATTAGTTTTTCTGGGCACATCTTTCCCACCATGCCCTAGTCCAAGTGAGACACCATGAGAGGAATAATAAATATAGTAAAAAGTTTAAATTAAAAATAAATAAATGAATGAATACATATGAATCTCCCCCACAAAAAGTCAAATCCTGCCCCTTTTGCCCCATAAATCCCTTCACCCTCAGCTGGTATTTACCTTCTTGACCAGGCCAAATTTTACAACTCAGTGTCACTGTATGGGCTGCTTCTCACTTGCGAGTTTCTCGCAGTAGAGCAATGCGAGAAAAACTCGCATTGGAATCGGACACATGTTAGTCAATGATTCAGCTCACATTTGTGATTTTTTTCTCAGTCCAAATCGGACTGAGAAAAAAAATCGCAGCATGCTGCTTTTTTGGGAGTTTCTACTGCGAGTCTCTCCAATACAAGTCTATGGGAGCGTGTAAATAATCGGATGTCATGGGATGGCACTCACACCATCCTAGTGACATGCGATTTTCTAAATACATTTCTCGCATGTTTCCTAAAACACTGGAAACGAGTGATGTCTCACAATGTCTGTCAATCACTATTCTCTGTCAGTCGGTCTCTCTCTCTCGGTCTCTATTCTCTCTCTGTCAGTCCGTCACTCACTATCTCTGTCCCTCTCTCCCAGTCTGTCGGTCATTTTCCCCTCCTCTCTCATACTCACCATTCCCCGATCTCCGGCGCGGCGCTGCACGGCATTCACACTGCTGCGGTGGCTTTTACTATTTTGAAAAAGCTTGCCGCTCATTAAACAATCTCGTATTCCCTGCTTTCCCCGCCCACAGGCGCCTATGATTGGTTGCAGTGAGACACGCCCCCATGCTGAGTGACAGGTGTCTCACTGCACCCAATCACAGCAGCTGGTGGGCGGGTCTATACTGTGCAGTGAAATAAATAATTAAATAATTAAAAAAAACGGCATGCGGTCCCCCCAATTTTAATACCAGCCAGATAAAGCCATACGGCTGAAGGCTGGTATTCTCAGGATGGGGAGCTCCAGGTTATGGGGAGCCCCACAGCCTAACAATATAAGTCAGCAGCCACCCAGAATTGCCGCATACATTAGATGCGACAGTTCTGGGACTGTACCCGGCTCTTCCCGATTTGCCCTGGTGCGTTGGCAAATCGAGGTAATAAGGAGTTAATGGCAGCCCATAGCTGCCACTAAATCCTAGATTAATCATGTCAGGCGTCTCCCCGAGATACCTTCCATGATTAATCTGTAAATTACAGTAAATACACACACACCTGAAAAAATCATTAGAAATAAAAAACACTAACAAATTTCCTGGTTCACCAAATTAATAAGCCCCAAAAAGCCCTCCATGTCCGGCGTAATCCAGGATGGTCCAGCGTCGCTTCCAGCTCTGCTGCATGAAGGTGACCGGAGCTGCAGAAGACACCGCCGCTCCTGTCAGCTCCACGCAGCAACTGAGGTGAGTAGCGTGATCATCTGAGCTGTCACTGAGGTTACCCAGAAAAAGCATCGCACTTGCGTTGCATTCGGAACTAACGTGAACTAAAATCAGCCGAGTTTTTTTCAGCCCAGTCGGACCGATTTTACTCGCATAGATGTGTTTCCAGCCTTTGAGGTAAAAACTCTAGAATGCTTCAATAAATCCCAGTGATTCTGGGAAAGTGTTTTAATGATGCATTGGGCTTTATGAAAATTGTAGGTTTAGGATGATATTTTTTGCATTTATATGTAAAAATATTAAATGTTTGGCAAAAATGTAGCAATTTTCAAACTTTAAATTTTTATGCCCTTAAACTAGAACAATATGTTACACAAAATAATGAATAATATTTACCGCATATCTACTTTTACATCAAGATCATTTTTGAAACATATTTTTTTTTTTGCTAGGAAGTTGGAAGGGTTAAAAGTTTATCAGCAATTTTTCATTTTTCCAGCAAAATTTACAAAAACAATTTTTTTTAGGGACCACATCATATTTGAAGTAACTTTAAAGGGCTTATATGTCAGGAAAAAAACCCAAAATGTACACTATTTTAAAAACTACACCCATAAAAATGCTCAAATAAACATTCAGTAAATTTACTAACCCTTTAACTGCTTCACAGGAATTAAAGCAATGTGGAAGGGAAAAATCAAAATTATACCGTACTTTTTCCCACAAAGATGTTGATTAAACCTCAAATTTTAATTTTCACAAGGGTAACAATAGAAAATGAACACCAAAACATGTTGATCAATTTCTTCTGGTTCTGGGTACGCTGATACTGCATATCTAGTGGAAAACTATTGTTTGGACTCAAAGCAGGGTTTGGAAGGGAAGAAGCACCATTTAAGTTTTGAAAAAGTTGTCTGGAATTGATGGTGAACACCATGTCGCGTTTGCAGAGCCCCTGATATTCCTAAACAGTGAAAAAAAAAAACGTAATTCACCCAATTTTCGAGAAAAGATCCTCAAAGAATTTATTGAGATCTGTGGTGTGCACCTTGAACCCCCAGGTGATTCACAGAATTTTATGTTGAGCTGTAAAAATTAATAAGAAGAAAAAAAATATCTCCACATTAATGTTGCTTTAGCTTCCAATTTTTTTATTTTCACAAGGGTGTTAGGAGAAAATGTACCATTCAATTTGTTGTACAATTTGTTCTGAGTATGCCAATACTCCATATGTGGTGGAAAACTATTTGTGTGCATAGCAGAGCTCTGAAGGGAAGGAGCGCTATTAGAGTGCAGATTTGGCAGGGATAGACTAGTGCCGACGCCGTGTCGCTATGATGCCAAAACAGTAGAAATCACCGACATATGACCCCACTTTGGAAAGTTCACATCTTGAGAATTCTTGAGCCTTTTAAACACACTGATGATTCACAGGATTGAGTTACATTGGACAGCAGAAATGAAAAATTATTTTCTTTCCACTAAAATCTTATTTTAACCCCAAATTTTGAATTTTCAAAAGGGCTATTAGGAAGAAATGGACTACATAATTTGTTGCAGAACTTCTGCCAAGTTCGCCAAATTCCTGTATGTGGTTGGAAACTACTCTCCATGCACAGTGCAAAGCTCAGAAGGGAAAGAGTGCTATATATTGAAATGCAGATTTTGCAGGAATGTTTGTCACGTTGGCAGAGTCCCTAAGTTGCCAAAACATCAGAAACGTCTATAAGTTACCACATTTTACAAAGTGCACCTCTTAGGGAATATATCTAGTGATGCAGTGAGGATATTGACATCACAGATGTGTCATAGATCTTTATACCGCTCTTTATTGAAGAACTAATAAATGCATTTTATCATCAAAACAGTTTTAGCCCAAGATTTTTTTATTTGCAGAAGAGTAAATGGCTAAAAAAAGCCCCATAGTTTGTTACACAATTTCTGCTGAACATTGCAATACCACATATTAGCCTGTACAGCACTGTTTGGCCACACAGCAGGGCTGGGGAGGGAAGGCTATTTGACTATTGAGGTGCAGATTTTTCTAGAATAGTTTGTGGACTCTAGTTGCAGAGCCCCTAATGTACCTAGACATGGGTAACCCCCCTCAAGTGACCTGTTATTAACCCCTTAACGACCCATGATGTACTGGGTACGTCATGGATCATGTGCCGGTAAGCCCCGTCCCCTGCCGCCGGCAGGCGGCAACGATCCGCACACATATCAGCTGTTATCAAACGCTGACATGTGTGCCTGCTAGCCGCGGGTGGAATCGCTTCCACCTGCGGCCATTAACCCCTTACGTTTCGCTGCCAAAATCTGGCAGCGATATGTATATGGGCGCCGCCATGACAGTCACTTACCCCGCCCCCACCGGAAGTCACGTGACATGATCACGTGACTTTCGGTGGTTGCCATGGTAGCACAGGGTCATGTGATGACGCCTGCAGTTAACATGACTCACTTCCTCTCAATGCCGGAATACAGCCGGCATTGAAAGTAAAGCAGCAAATCTGCAGTTCTCAGCTCTGTAGCTGAGATCTGCAGATAGTGCAGAGCGATCGGATTGCTGATCGCTATAGCCCCCTAGGGGGACTAGTAAAATAAAAAAAAAAAAGTTTTAAAAAATTTAAAAAAAAATAAAAAACCCTAAAAGTTTAAATCACCCCCCTTTCACCCCATTGAAAATTAAAGGGTTAAAAAAATAAAAAATACACACATATTTGGTATCGCCGCGTTCAGAAATGCCCGATCTATCAAAATATAAAATCAATGAATCTGATCAGTAAACAACATAGCAGCAAAAAAATTCCAAACGCCAAAATTACGTTTTTTGGTTGCCGCAAATTTTGCGCAAAATACAATAATAGGCGATCAAAACGTAGCATTTGCGCAAACATGGTACCGTTAAAAATGTCAGGTCAAGACGCAAAAAATAAGCCATCACTGAGCCTCAGATCCCGAAAAATGAGAACACTACGGGTTTTGGAAAATGGCGCAAAATGTGCGCCACTTTTATTGGACAAGCTTGTCAATTTTTTTTAACTCCTAAGATACAAGTAAACCTATACATGTTTGGTGTCTACAAACTCGCACTGACTTGAGGCATCACATAGTTACCTCAGTTTTACGATATAGTGAACACAGTGAATATAATTTCCCAAAAACTATTGTACGATCACACTTTTTTTGCAATTTTTCCGCACTTGGAATTTTTTTGCCGTTTTCCAGTACACTATATGGTAAAACTTATGGTTTCATTTAAAAGTACAACTCGTCCCGCAAAAAGCAAGCCCTCATATGGCAAGATTGATGGAAAAATAAAAAACTTACGCCTCTCGGAAGAAGGGGAGCAAAAAACAAAAACGCAAAAATGGAAAGTGCCCGGGGGCTGAAGGGGTTAAAATTCACACCCCTCTAGGAATTCATCTATGAATGTAGTGATTATTTGTATGCTATTGGCCTTTTACAGAAACATATGTATTTTAAGTGAAAATTGAAAAACGTGCCATTACAGTGCTGAATAGATTGTGCCCACCTTGTGCTTCTGGAGAAAAGTAACTGTAAAATAAGTGGGCTCTCCTCACAATGCTAATGTGAAATATATGGATGCTTCTGTGGTTTAAGTACAATGTTGGGCTCAAAAGAGAGGGGAGCATTTGGATTTAGGAACTTAGATTTCATTAGATTTCTTTTGTTGGGAACCATGTCACTTTTCCAGTGCCTTTGTGCTGTTAGTAACTTGAATACGCCTATATTTCTATTAACAGGTGACAAACTCAAGTGGGGGCTTGTTTTTTCCATCTGTTGAGTTGAAGCTTTTATTGATGGCATTTTGCGGTAGAGTACATATTGGATCATTTCACATATATCCAATGATCTAGCTGAGCACTTATATTGGGGTTTCTATCTAAATATCTGAAACATGATTCAGATGTCATTTTGACAAATCCATTCTTAAACGAGGCAGACCGAGTTATTCCTGACTCCATTTGGTCTTTGTTTAGTGGTGTTCATCTTTTGAGTGGTGCACAAAGCTGTGGCCAACCGCGCACTAAAAAGATGCCTAAAAAGATGGACACCGCTCCACCATAGGCTAGACAGCATCCACAAGGTCTCTATCTGCCTCACTATAGGGAATCTTCTGTCAGGAGTTCCATCTAAATCACGTATTTTAGAGACTTAAGGCCACTTTACACGGAACGACATCGCTAACGAGATTTCGTTGGGGTCACGGAATTCGTGAAGCACATCCGGCCTCGTTAGTGATGTTGTTGCATGTGAAACGCACGAACGACCGTTAACGATCAAAAATACTCACAATATCGTTGATCGTTGACACGTCGTTCTAATCTCAAATATCATTGCTGCTGCAGGTACAATGTTGTTTGTCGTTCCTGCGGTAGCACACATCGCTGTGTGTAACACCACAGGAACGAGGAGCATCACCGTCCCTGAGGCCGACGGCAATGAGGAAGGAAGGAAGTGGGCGGGATATTCCGGCTGCTCATATTTGTAATATTTGTATCCCCTTTACCTTTTTATAAAAAATCTTTGTACCAATAACAAGTGATTTCATATACATTTTGTGTTATATTCCATCTGGGACATGGTAATGGGATGTATACTTGACAAAATGAAAAACAGCTTCTGTCTTTTGGTGTTTATCCATGCTATGTGAAGTTTTTGCCTTCTGATCACACTATGAGATCCAGTGCTGCCCAGTATTGTTGCATCCATTAGTTAATCACAGCTCACAGCTACCACTAAGCCGTTGATTAATAATAGAAGGTGTCTATGAGATCCTCCCTTACTAATCTGTATGCAAAAGAAATAAGCACAAACACCAAAAAATCCTTTATTTTAAATAAAATACAAAAAACACACAACCCCTTTCACCTCTTTATTAACCATAAAAACATCCAGGTCCGACATAATCCACACAAGGTCCCACGACGATTCCAGCGCTGCTACAGTTGAAATAACAGGGCGTAGGCATAGAACATGACCACCTGCTGTTCACTTCAGGCAAAGAATGACTGATACACAGCAATGAGCTGTGATGTCTCTCAAGTTATTTGCAGTCACATATGGAAGTTCCCGCAGTGAACCATTGCACGGCCGCCAGACCTTCCTCATGATTTATGCTAGTATATAGCGAATTCACGTCAAGTGTCACAAGTAAGGATGTATTTGGAATCTGGTGTAAGTCCACTAATGTCTCTAAGAAATGGGATGTGTCCTTGAGATAAGAGGGGGTCAGAGAAATGAAAGGTGATAAGATCTTTTCGACTGTACGGGCTAATGGAGAAAGAATGGAGTCTGTGGAGGCCACTATGGGTCTACCGGGGGGGGTGAGTGAGATGTTTGTGTATTTTTGGGAGTGTATAAAAGACTGGGGTAATGGGATGTGGATTACTGAGGAAGTCCCTTAATTTCTGATCTATGGCACCGCGTTCAAAGTGATATTGAGCTGTTGTTTTGATCAGAATAGCAATTTCAGTTGTGGGATTGTGTGAAACTGGTTCGTAGGTGGACCTATCAGACAGTTGTCCCATGATTTCAGAAATGTAGTATTGTCTATCAAGGACGACAATGGCTCCACCCTTATCTGCCGACTTGATGATGATCGTCTGGTTATCCCTCAGATTTTGTAGGGCCCTAGACTCATCTATGGATAGATTATTTTTGATGTGGAATGTGCCTGACTGTATCTGTTTATTCAGTTCCTCTATATCCTGAGAAACCAGTGAAACAAAGGTTTCAACCGGGTGATATGATCTTGGGGGCATAAAGGAACTCTGTGTTTTGAGCTGTAATGATTTGAGTGAGAAGCAGGAAGTAGCAGCAGATGGAGAAGTGACCACATTATCGACATTTTCAGCAATATGTACATTATTGAAATGCGTTTTCAATCTTACAGATCTAAAAAACCGATCTAGTTCTTGTTGTACAGAGAAGGTGTCATATGTCGGAGTAGGGCTAAACGAGAGCCCTTTCTGGAGGACAAGGTGTTCAGCAGGAGATAAGGTGTATGAGGAGATATTGTAAACTAAATTTTCATTACCTGCGAACTTGTCCATACACGATCTACCCGGTAGTTGCGGTTGCCGCCTGTGCCCCCTCCTCGTCTTCTTGTTGGAGGTCGTCGCTGGCCTAAAAAATTTGGCTGTTGGCGTTGGGGACGGTTGTCGAAATCTGAACTCCCGGATGACGAGTAGCCTGTATAACGAGAAGGGCGTCGTGAGAAGGAGGAGGACTCCGCTGAGCGCCATTTGTAGACGGCCCCCTGGGAGTAATCCTCCTGATCCCTGAGAAACTTGTCGCGCTTTTTGGCTTCTAGTGTTCTCCTGAAATTTGAGATATACTCGTCGGTTTCTTTTTTAAGTTGTTCAAGGTCTGTGGCTGATAGGACTTGTTTCAGCTGAGTATCAGTTGTAGAAATATTGGAAGAGAGTAGGTCGACTTCTTTTTGCACGAAGTCGATCGTCAGGGTAATAATGTCCATTGAACACTTGTTTAGAATTGCTTCAAACTTGTCACAAAAATCGTTATTATCCGCTAAAATAGTTGGTCTTAAAGAGACCCGTAGGCCCCTTGGGATACGCTTGGTCCGATGGTACTCGGCAAGGGTAGTCAGATGGAGATCCAGGGCAGCATGTCTTTGCAGCACCTTCTCAAAATCTCTCTTCTTAACCTCTTCGGATGGTAAACTGAGAAAGGAGCTGGGCGTTGTGACCCTTGAAACTATGTTGTTTGTCTCATCTTCGTTGTAGGAGAATGTGGTGAAAGTGGATGGCGACATCGGCAGATCCAGAAAAAAAGCCTTATGAGGGAAATGAGGGAGCTAGGTCAAAAAATACAACAGTTAATGAAAGGGAGAAGACCTTGCATCACCTCTTATCATAGGTGCTCAGGAGAAACAAAAACAGTCACCTCCTTTCTTTGTTTTGTTTTCTTATTTTGTAAATATTGTATCTAGTCTGTCCGACCTGATGAAGGCTTGTTAGCCGAAACGTCGACACCTGGCGGACAATTGTACAGCACTTTTTCACGTGTGACACTTACAAAATAAAAGAAAAGGATTTGATACCCAACTGCTGCGTTCCTTTACTTTCATGGGAAATTCAGAGTGTGCCGGAGTTAATCTCTATTGTTGGCTTTATCATGGCTGGGTATCAAAAGTGACTGCACATCATTTTTTAAAATTATTTATTTAAATATTTTTTTAAAAAGCCGCATGTGGCTCTTCTTATTTTGATACACAGCCATGATAAACGCACGGCTGGTGGCGCAGCCTGTGGCTGTCTGCTTTAATTAATTAATTAATTTATTTTTAAACCAATGTAGATGCAGACAGAGTCTTTGATTGTAAGCAGTCAGACACGCTGTCAAACAGGGTCGGGGTGCTGTCTGACTGCAGCCAAAAAGAGAGGCGAGGACTGCCAGTGGGTGGGAGAAGCACTGGATATGCATGAAGATAATGAGCAGCTGCAGAAGTAGAGTGAGCTGCCCAAGAAGTAGTGTACAGCCGCGCATAAATATGAAGCTCCTGCTTTCTTCTTATTTTCTTTTTTTTCTTTGATTTATTTATTACCCAGGTGGCCAAACTTAGCTCATTACCTGGAGTTCCCTGAGAACTCCAGGCTCGGGGTCGGGTCCCAGGTTCTTTTGAACCCACGCAAATACAGACGTTTACTCAAGGTCTGCCCATCACTACAGATGAGGCAACATAAAATGTCTTTTTTTACATAAACATATGTATTTATTGGTATATTTTATTCATTACTTTGTGATTTTTTTTTCTTAAATACTTTACCAAGGGTTTTTTTTACCTAGTCCCTCTATGGAACTTTAACTTTCTTTACTCTGCTTGCTGATATACTGTTTATACAGCTCTGGGAGAAATTAAGAACCACTTCCAAAGTGTCAGTTTTTCTGATTTTTCTCTTTATAGGTATATTTTTGAGTAAAATGTAATTGTTATTTTTTCTATAAACTACTAACAACAGGTCTCCGAATTTTCGAGCAATAAATTTTGTATTTAGTTTCTGAAAATGAGAAATAGTCAAAATAACAAAAAATGCATTACTTTCAGATCTCAAATAATGCAAAGAAAACAAGTTCATAATCATTTAGAAACAACAATACTAATGTTTTAACTCAGGAAGAGTTCAGAAATCAATATTTTATGGAATAACCATGATTTTTAATCACAGCTTTCATGCGTCTTGGCATGCTTTCCACCAGTCTTTCACACTGCTTTTGGGTGACCTGATGCCACTCCTGGTGCAAAATTGTAAGCAGTTCTTCTTTGTTTGATGGCTTGTGACTATCCATCTTCCTCTTGATTACATTCCAGAGGTTTTCCATGGGGTTTAGGTCTGGAGATTTGGCTTTACATGACAGGGTTTTGATGTGGTGGTCCTTCATCCACACATTGATTGACCTAGGTGTGTGGCATGGCACATTGTCATGCTGGAAAAAAACAGTCCTCAGAGTTGGGGAACATTGCCTGAGCAGAAGGAAGCAACTGTTTTTCCAGGGTAACCTTATATGCTTCTTGATTCATACAACCTTTGCAAATATGTTTGTTGAATTTTCTTTACCTAATTTTCAGCTTTGCCGAACACCTGGTTGTTTAATGGCTAGATGGAGACATGGAGAGGCGTACTAGCCAAAGTGTCTTGCACTCACTGTGAAATTTGGTGGGGGATCGGTGATGATCTGGGGATGCTTCAGCAAGGCTGGAATTGGGCAAGATAATCTTTGTGAAAGACATATGAATCAAGCCACATACAATGTTACCCTGGAAAAACATTTGCTTCCTTCTGCTCAGGCAATGTTCCCCAACTTTGAGTACTGTTTTTTTCCAGCATGACAATGCGCCATGCCACACAGCTAGGTCAATCAATGTGTGGCTCCACCATATCAAAACACTGTCATGGCCAGCCGAATCTCCAGACCTAAACCCCATGGAAAACCTCTGGAATGTAATCAAGAGGAAGATGGATAGTCACAAGCCATCAAACAAAGAAGAACTGCTTACATTTTTGCGCCAGGAGTGGCATGAGGTCACCCAAAAACAGTGTGAAAGACTGGTTGAAAGCATGTCAAGACGCATGAAAGCTGTGTTTAAAAATCATGGTTATTCCACAAAATATTGATTTCTGAACTCTTCCTGAGATAAAACATTATTAGTATTGTCGTTTCTAAATGATCAGGAACTAGTTTGCTTTGCAATATTTGAGGTGTCTGAAAGCATTGCATTTTTTTTGTTATTTTGACTATTTCTCATTTTCAGAAAATAAATACAAACATTCTTGCTTGGAAATTTGGAAACACGTCAGTAGTTTATAGAATAAAAGAACAATTTACAATTTACTCAAAAATATACCTATAACGAGAAAAATCAGAAAAACTGAAAATTTGGAAGTGGTCTCTTAATTTTTGCAAGAGCTGTATATAGTACAGTGCAACAGCATTGCAATGCATTTTACTTGTCAGTGTTGCACTAACAGTAGCCTCTTAAGGCCCAATCACACACAACGACTTACCAGCGATCCCGAAAACAATGTGACCCGATAGGGATCGCAGGTAAGTCGCTGGGAGGTCGCAAGTGAGAAGTCACACAGTTAGATCTTACCAGCGATGCAGGAACAATACAGGTCGCAGTAGCGACCTGTATAATGACCTCAGCAGTCTCTGTGACCCTGTCACACAGTGTCAAACAAAGCGATGTGTCCTGCCTAGCAGAACATCGCCTTTGAAGAAAATGGCCTGGACCATTCTGCAACGACTAGAGATCTCACAGCAGGGGCCTGATCGCTGGTAGGTGTCACACATAATAAGATTGCTAACGGGATTGCTACTGCGTCACGGAAACAGTGACTCAGCTGCGATCTCGCTAGCGATCTCGTTATGTGTGACGGTACCTTTAGACTATGCTCCTGGCATGGTCTAACAGGTTTGACAGGCTATGACAATGATATGGCCCTCGCGATGACATAGTGGGGGCACTGTTTAGACAGGAAAGGCAGCTCCCTCCCTCTCTCAGACTTATAAATGTAGTGTTCAATACCAATTTCAACAGTCCAGGTGGTGCAGGCACCATTCCAGTCTGTGAGAGCTGGGTCTTAGCTGTGACATAAGCCGAGCTCCCAGCAGCTATTGTGAAGGAATTAAATGTAAAGTAATTCAAAAATACCATAATTAGGAAACGTCCGATCTTTTAAAATAAAATATAACTAAAGTAAATGGCATAATGAGAAAAAATCAAAACGCAAATCAAAAATTATGTTTTTTTTGGTCGCCACAACATTACAGTAGAATGCAATTAGAAGTGATCAAAACATCATATCTACCCCCAAAATGGTATCAGTAAAGAAAAAAAAAAAATCTTAGGTTACAAAAGATAAACTATCACTCAGCCTTAAGCCTGCTTTACACCTCACAATTAAGCATACGATATCATATGCAATGTGACACGCCCCCATCGTATGTGCAGCAGTTTCAATTTGTTGACCGTGTCGCACAAATGATTAATTACTGTCACACGTACTTACCTACCATACGACCTCGATATGGGCGGCAAACATCCACTTCCTGGCGTGGGAGGGACGTTCGGCGTCACAGCGACATCACACGGCAGCCGGCCAATAGAAGTGGAGGGGCGGAGATGAGCAGGACGTAAACATCCCGCCCACCTCCTTCCTTCCGCATAGCCGGGGGGAGCCGCGGGATGCAGGTAAGCTACAGTTTATCGTTCCCGGGGAGTCACACACTGCGATGTGTGCTGCCTTGGGAACATTGAACAACCCAACGTTTAATTTTTAGGTTTTGAACGACGTGTATGCGATCAACGTTTATTCGTTCAATCGCAATCGCACGTAGGTTTCACACACTACAATACCACTAACGATGCCGGATGTGTGTCACTTATGACGTGACCCCGCCGACACATTGTTAGATATATTGTAGCGTGTAAAGCCCGCTTTAGATCCTAAAAAGATGAAAATGTTACATTTCTGAAAATATGGCAACACAGGCAATTTTTTTTTTTCCTTTTTCAAATTTCAGATTTTTTTCCACCACTTTACTAAAAAAGAACTATATATGTTTGGTATTTCTATACTCTTACTACGACTGGGGCCACAAGGGGCACTAGTGCGATCCTCGCATGACACTCGGCTAATGCTGGTAGTACAGCAGAGCCGACTGTCATGCTAGCATCCCTGCACCTGAGGTCCGATTGTGCAAGCGGACCTCAGCTGCGGGGGGTGGGCCGACTCTGCGGAGGGGAGGGAATTCTCTCCCTCTCTCCTCCGTAGCTGGCTATTGTGATTCTCGCTCTGCATTTGCGGTACAACGGTGTACCACGAGTGCAGTGCGATTTTTCTCTCGCCCCATACACTTGAATGGGTGCGAGAGAAAGAGTCTCGCATTACAGTCGCAGCATGCTGCTATTGTTTTCTTGGTCCGATTAGGGCTGAGACAATAATCGCTCATGTGCGCTGACACACAGGCTAAAATTGGTCCAAGTGGAATTCAATGTTTTATCGCACTACACTCGCACCATTTTTCTCGCCGTTTGTCTTAGGCCTCATCTGAAGAATCATATTGCCAGGTCATCTTAACCATAAAGTGAACCTGGTAAATAAAAGACCCAAAAGACAGCTGTGAAATTGCCCCTTTTTCTTTGCAATTTCAAAGCAAGAAATAGTTTTATACCCTTTTCACACTACACTATATGGTAAAAAATAGTTTCCAAAATTAAAACTTTTCCTGCAAAAACAAGTCCTCATATGCTCAGAAAAAAAAAATAACTCTTGGAAGAAGAGGATGAAAAAAATGGAAAATCGCTCGGGGTAGAAGGGGGTTAATACTTTTATACTATAAAATATGACAAATAAGTCTAAAACTATAGCAGATGTAAAGTTGCATAACTAGACATGGTAGAATAGAGGGATTGCTGCCATCTTAAGCAAAAAACAATGGTCCATAAATTGTTCTGTACTGTTGATTTATTGCTAATTTCAAGCAACTATTTAAAAAATTATGCATTAATTAATCATACTTGCCAAATTTCCCAGCTCCTAGAAAATATGAGGACTATCGAAATTTCTGGAAGAGTTGGCAGATTTCCCCCTGCAAAAACCTTCAGAAATAAGGGATTTTTCTCTAAATTTTGTCAGTTTTGGTTAGTTTGGTACCAAGAAATTAAGGACTATGGAGCTAAGGATAGCAGGACCTTATGTGATGGCTAAGGAAGGGAATGTTGATTTAAGTTACAATTCTAACTGTGGTTAATCTAATATGTAAAGCTGAGTGCATGTGTGTGTGTGTGTGTGTGTGTGTGTGTGTGTGTGTTTGTATGTATGTACGGGTGTGTGTGTATGTCCGCTAAAGGAATCCGCACCGTCGCATTTACAATCACAATATTTTGCACAGCGGCCTCATGTGACTCAGTGAACATCATAAACTATGTTTTAAGAAGAAAATGTAACCCCGCGTTTTACAGTTAGTCACCCAAAAACTTGCTTACATTAAAGTCAATGGAGCTGCGAGCTACAGGTCATTAATAGAAGCTTTGATTCGTTGATATAGGCAACAAAGGATAGTCATAGTATAAGAAGCCTATGTGTCAGTTAATATGATTTCAATGGAGAGATAGAGAGAGAGATGCGGATAGAGACAAACAGAGAGAGAGGCAGACAGTGAGAGAGACAGACACAGAAAGAGAGATGGATAAAGACAAAGACAGACAGAGACAGACAGACAGAAACAGAGACAGATTGATAGAGACAGAGAGAGAGAGACAGAAAGACAGACTGGAAGCGAGCCAGAAAGAGACAGAGATGGATAGAAAAAGACAGACAGAGAGAGAAGGACAGAGAGACAGACATAGAAACAGAGACAGAGAGAGATGATAGAGTGAGAAAGACGGACAGACACAGACAAATGGAAAGAGATGGATAGAGACAGAGAAAGACAGAGAGACAGATAGACAGACAGGGAGAGAGGGAGACAGACAGACAGACAGGGAGGGAGACAGACAGACAGGGAGGAAGGGAGACAGACAGACAAAGATGGAGACAGACAGGGAGGGAGACAGAGAATGAAAGAGAGAGAGTGGGAGAAAGACAGACAGTTACTATCCTAGGCAAACCCGGGTACTACGGCTAGTACATTCATAAATCTATAAATGTTTAAAACACCGTTTACTGTAGGAAACATTCATTTATGTGAACATATATTTTACCTACAAACATTGTTAATGCAGATCCCTTTCAATGAACTTTATATCACTAAATCTGAATTCATAAATATAAGAAAAAAGAATATATAAACAAACTGCTATGGAATTTACATTTTCACAGCTTCCACCCATGTACATAATGATCAATATTTGAGACTTTCAGAATAGATTTATAATCATATCAGTAATTAGGGATTCATTATTTTCACATCTGTTACACTGAAGTACACTAAATTGTCTAAGTTCAGCAATGAAAGTTTTGTATTCCATGAGTATCAAAGGTTTCTCATACAGATATGCTTGTTTATTGCCTGATGGGTGACTTTTCATGCTAGAAATTCTTTACTGTCGCTAACTTCAAAAGATAATATTTTACAGATAATTATTACTAACTTCAACATTCAACTTCACGTATAAATCTTTGTTTCTATATGATAAAAATGTTAAAGAATAATTTAAACAGAATAATGATTTATGAATGGATATTATCCATTTTTATCAGTTGCTTTTACTACACTATAAATGGTGTTTCTACTTATCGTCGACACATCAGAGAAATTGATCACCTGTAATCTGGTTTCCTACAAATTGTAAATAATCACTGAAAGTCCCAGATGTAGGATCAGCTAAGGCTATGTTCCTATGTCCAGTAATCATCTGTGCATGGTTGGAACTGCAGGAGTCTTCTGATCATGCACAGTGCACTTGTGAAACCGACAAGCAAACACCCGGATAAGAAAGCTGAACGAATTGCAAGTGCGCATGAGTGGGATCTCCAGGGGCTAACGGTGACATTGCTCATAACATGCCAACAGGGGTGTGATACCATGGGAAACATGCAAACGCCCAAGGGGCGTTACATAGGGAACACGTAAGTTAAAAAACTTTTTTTTATAAATTCATATTACACAATATTACAACACAGGCATTGGTAGTAAGGGGATTCTAGGCCACACATCACCCTGCTTGTTGGTCAGAAAGCAGGTTCCCTTTAAATATAAGCCCTACCCCAAAAATAAGCCCTAGTCTTGGTTCAATAATGAAGTGTCAATGCATGATACTTCATTATATAAAGCAGACACCCCCAAAAGAGAGACGAAAGAAGACAGAAGACCCCTCAATCATTCTCAGCAGATGCTGAATGGGAGGACCTGTGGTGGAATGCACACCCACACACATCAGATCACACACACAATCAGAGTGCACAACCACACACATCAGATTGTACACACATCAGGTCACACACACAATCACACATCAGATCACACACTCACCACATTGGGCGATACTGACTGCTTGTGGATGGCAGAGAATCCTGAGCTTCAGTTTGGTGGAATACAGCAGAGAGGGCCTGCGGTGCAATGCATCAATGCGTTCCACCACTGTGTCCTCCATGCATTCCACTGCACTGCGTACCATGTTCAACTGCTGGCCAGAAGCAATCCATGTCACCAGATGCGGTGAGTGAGTGTGTGTGAGTGATCTAATGTGTGATTGTGTGTGCGATCTGATGTGTTTGTGTGTGCAATCTTATGTGGTGTGTGTATGAGTGTGTATGCGTGTTCTGATGTATCTGAGTGTGTCAATTAGAAACAGGGGAGGACCGTGTGGAGCATACATGCTGGAAGCACACTCCAAAGATTGCAGGAGGACCTGGGAGCCACGCAGATGTCCAGTGTGTAAACAGAAATTTTTCAATGCAAAAATAAGGTGTAATTTATTTTAGGATAGAATAACAACAATTGAAATATTTGACGTTTCGGTCCTCCTCGACCTTGGTCACAAAAATCGCTAATTTTGCATTTGTCAGTAACCACAAGAAAAATAGAATTTCTGCTTGTCCCTTCTAATGTTTTTATTACTCCTTTCATTCAATCCGTGCCCTGGCCTAACTTTGGTGATCATACATAAAAAGGACAAGCAGAAATTCTGTTTTTCATGTGGTTACTGACAAATGCAAAATTAACGATTTTTGTGACCAAGGTCCAGAAGGACCGAACGTCAAATATTTCAATTGTCACTATTCTATCCTAAAATGAATTTCACCTTATTGTTGCATTGAAAAATTTCTGTCTCCTCACTATTGTATGCCTGTAAAGAGTGTGCAGTATTATTTCTATATAAATCTTTGAAATCTTGACAGAGTGTACTATTTCAGGCACACCTCTTTACTAAATAAAAGTATTTAGAAAAATATTTAATATTTAAAGGTATTTTCTTTATTTATTTTATCACATATCTCGGAGACCCTCTTATGGTACTCGTGATGTCATGTGAAACACATGGGCCATATTCAAGGTTTATAGCAGGGCTTCCATGTCATATAATATGTTTCACTGGTCTGTCATTTATGTGAAGGAGTGATCTTTTGGTTTTTGACCTTCCCATGCTCCACTGTTTAGGCACAAATGCAACCTTTTCATAATTAGGCTCCTGAAGGCTCACCTTTGTAAGGTTTTTAATAGCCAAAATCTGTAATAGTTGATCATTACCATTTGTCATAATAATGCCTTTGATCTGAAAATTATTTTACTAGGTTCACAAAACAAATTAAGTGTATTCATATATTGCTTCATCTTTTTGGATGACCTTGGGTTCTGAAATAATCTAAAGAGAGCACAATTTGAAACTGTCTTTTTTGTCAGTCATGTCTTTGGTCGGGTCCTGACAAGCTCATCCTATCATTTAGTGCGCTTGACTTCTGCAATTACATTGCTCCTATGACTCAGTGTTCCACTATAGATACTTGACCTGTCAGTTACAGCAACAGTGCTCCAGGTTATTCTTATTGATCCCTCTGAATAAGTAGAGAGAGCTTGAAGTATATTTTCTATTAACATTACCTCAAACCCCATGTAATAGAAGATAATGGATGAAAGTGTGAAGCAGATGTTATCTAGTTAAGAATTTGGAGAGACAACTTAATGTAATCTCATTTGTCTATAGATTTACTATTGTTTAATTTCCATCTACAACTTCCCTAGGCAGATATATTTTTCTCTCAAGCCAAATGAACCTGCTTGTTATTCTATAGCTTCTTTTCTGCTCTCCCCAGGGTGTCTTGTTCTCCAGTCAAACAATGTGCTCAAGATTCAGGGTCACTTAGATATTTAGAATGTAAAGATACAGTGACGTCTAGGGCTTCAAATATATCTTAACTATATTACAGAAATGTTACATACTTATTGATTTGTAGCAATATGGAAGTGAAACACTCAGCCTTCTGAACTGTGCACCATATGTCAAGGGAAAGAATGCTCTGATCAAAACAACTGTCCATGATTTAATGAGACACCTCCAGATTCCGTGAATCACTCATATGCACTTATACACCAATGGCTACATATTTCAGACAAGCATATGCTACTGGCAGAATTATTCTGGACTTCCTGAGGTGAGGAGAAGAAATGCTCCTTAATAAGCTGAAACTTTGGCTTTGAAGGAGCTATAGGGACTCATAAGTCATTTATAAAGAGTTCTGTTGTATAAATTAAATAAAAAATCTAATTATATTTATAATATATTTCTATAAATAGGACCGAATTTATGCAGAATGCATTGAAGTCATACTGGTATGTGGTCTGGAAGAGGTTTTGCTACTGAATGCAATAGGTTACAATGCACAAGATACACTGACAAGCAAAAGGGTAATAATATTTTGAACTTTTGACTTTCAGACTCCATATCTCACTATCTACTACATCTTTGACTGTAAGGGGTACTTTGCAAGCCGATGCTGCGATGTCGAACGCGATAGTCCCCGCCCCTGTCGTAGCAGCGATATCTTGTGATTGCTGGTGTAGCGAACATTATCGCTACGCCAGCTTCACATGCACTTACCTGTCCTGCAACGTCGCTCTGGCCGGCGACCCGCCTCCTTCCTAAGGGGGCGGGTCGTGCGGCGTCACAGCGACGTCACACGGCAGGCGGCCAATAGCAGTGGAGGGGCAGAGATGAGCGGGACGTAAACATTCCGCCCCCCTCCGTCCTTCCGCATTGCAGCCGGGACGCAGGTAGGAGATGTTCCTCGCTCCTACGGCTTCACACACAGCGATGTGTGCTGCCGCAGGAACGAGGAACTACATCGTACCTGTCGCTGCACCGGCATTATGGAAATGTCGGACCCTACACCGATGATACGATAACGACGCTTTTGCGCTCGTTAATAGTATCTAAAAGGATTTGCACACTACGATATCGACTGCAACGCCAGAAGTGCGTCACTTTCGATTTGACCCCACCGACATCGCACCTGTGCAAAGCCCGCCTAAGACTACCTTCATTTTATAGACAATCATCTTGGCTATATTATACATACATTTGACTTGCAACAATTTATTATATGACTAGTTGGCACAGTGCACTGCAAGGTCTTAAGCAATCTGAAAATGTAATCTGGTGTTCACTCTAGGCCAAGACTTCTGAACATGAGTAGGCTCTTTTGACTTTCCCAAGATGTTACACAAAGAAGCAGAGTGTTTCAGATGTGCATTAAAAACACATCCACAGGTGTGTCTCTAATTAACTCAGATGTTGCCAATAAACCTATCAGAAGCTTCCAAAGACATGACATCATCAGATGGTCTAGGAAAAAAGACTGATGGCACCAAATGTCTTTCTAATGTGAACAGGTGCAAACTGAATATGAAATATAGTAACAAAAAGGAGACAGTTGCACTCTTCAGTGCTATGATATGTGGAACAATGAATATGGGAATATAGCCATGCATTACTGCTTTGAAAAGACATGCAAAAATTGAGATACTTAGCACACAAAATTGCTAGATTTCATGTGAGTTCAACGGCCAGCGGCAAGGCGACAACAAAAAATGAGGTCACATAAAATCTGGCCAATTTTGTGTGCTAAGTATATCAATTTTTACATGTTTTTTCATAGCAGTCATGCATGTCTATATTCCCATATTCATTGTTCCTCGTATCTTAGCACTGCAGAGTGCAACTGTCTCCTTTTTATTATCACCATATCGGCTGTCACATATTGTTTAAAGACATAGTACTCAGTGTATGTAAATTTTTAACTTTGCAGAAAGTAATAAAAATGTCTTAAAACATCTCTCTCATTATTTTGGCATTTGACAAATATAAATAATTTTGGTTCCTAAATGACCTAAAAAGGAAAGGTTTATTCTGATTTCATCTCATATAGTGAGAAAAACATGCAGATGTGTCTTTTTAGATAGTTTATGTAAACTTCTGGTTTCAACTGTACATGTTTATGGTAAAACTTACCTTGCAATAAGATTCTCCTCGTTATTACAATTACAGTGAACCCAAACATGTCTAGTTTTTTTTATTATCTTAGTGATGAAAAAAATTAAAAATGTGAAAAAAATCATTGAGAGGGTTGTGTCGCCATTTTCTAAGACCCATAACGTTTTCATTTTTCAGTCAATGGAACTGTGGGATGACTTATTTGTTCGCTGGTTGAGACAATGCTTTTTGGTACTATATTGAGATAGATATGATGTTTTCATTGCTTGTTACAGCATTTTTTGTGGTACTGCAGAGACTTGTAAAGCATAATTTTGTCATTCTTAAAATGTTATTGTTTACAGTGTTTACATATCGAGGTAATTATTTTTAAATTTTGATAGATTGGACTTTTCTGAATACGGCAATACCACATAATGTAGTTTTTCATTTTTTTAATATCTTTATTTTTAATGTGGCAAAAGGTGGGCGATTTAAACTTTTATATTTTATCTTTTTTATAATTTTTAAAACTTTTTTCTACTTTTTACTGTTCAAATAGTTTCTTTAGGGACTTGAAGCTGCGATCATCTGATCACTTATGCTATATAAGCAATACCACAGCATTGCTGCATATAGTGAAAATCACAGTCTCCTGTAAAGCCTGGCCACAGGCCAGATTTCAAATGAGTGCTGCTGTGAAAAACATGGAGGGCTTCAACAGAACCTTTGCTTTAATAGCAACCCATTGACTACTCGCGATCATTTAACACTAGAAGTCCCAGAGAGGAGTCATTTAACATTTCTATCTTTGGAACCCAGAGATGGGTCGAATGACCTGAAGGATTTTTACTAAGATCCTATAATCACCGTCTTTTGTTCTGTAATTAACCCCTTAACGACCGCGGGCCGTAAAATTACGTCCTAAATGACATAATCTTACTGCCCGCGGTCCTCCGGCGGCAGCATGCCGCGATCGGCACACATCTCAGCTGATTTTCACAGCTGAGATGTGTGCCTGCTAGGCACGAGCAGAATCGTTATCTGCTCGTGCCGATTAACCCCTTATATGGCGCTGTCAATACATGACAGCGCCATTATAAGCGCGATCGCGGTAAAGTTTTACTTACCGCCGAAACCGGAAGTCACGTGACGCGATCACGTGACTCCCGATAGTTGTCATGGTAGCACAGGGTCATGTGATGACTCCTGTACTACACATGAATTGGTTTCACTTTCGCTGTGCCCGGGGCACAGCAAAAGAGAAAGACAGCGTATCTGCTGTTTACAGCCTTCCAGCTGTGATCAGCAGATACTGCAGAGCGATCGGAATGCTGATCGCAATAGCCCCCTAGGGGGACTAGTAAAATAAAAAAAAAAGTAAAAAAATAAGTTTTAAAAAATTAAAAAAAAACAAAAAAACCTAAAAGTTCAAATCACCCCCCATTCGCCCCATTGAAAATTAAAGGGTTAAAAAAATAAAAAATATACACACATTTGGTATCGCCGCGTTCAGAAACGCCCGATCTATCAAAATATAAAATCAATTAATCTGATCAGTAAACGGCGTAGCGGCAAAAAAATTCCAAACGCCAAAACGACGTTTTTTTGTCGCCACAACTTTTGCGCAAAATGCAATAAGAGGCGATCAAAACGTAGCATCTGCGCAAAAATGGTACCGTTAAAAACGTCAGCTCGAGACGCAAAAAATAAGCCGTCATTGAGCCTAAGATCCCGAAAAATGAGAACGCTACGGGTCACGGAATATGGCGTAAAACGTGCGCCACTTTTTTCGGACAAACTTCCGATTTTTTTTTAACCCCTTATATAAAAGTAAACCTATACATGTTTGGTGTCTACGAACTCGCACTGACCTGAGGCATCACACCCACACATCAGTTTTACCATATAGTGAACACAGTGAATAAAATATCTCAAAAACCATAGTGCTATCGCACTTTTTTTGCAATTTTTCAGCATTTGGAATTTTTTTGCCATTTTCTAGTACACAATATGGTAAAACTGATGGTTTCATTTAAAAGTACAGCTCGTTCCGCAAAAAATGAGCCCTCACATGACCATATTTACTGAAAAATAAAAAAGTTACGTCTCTCAGAAAAAGAATGGCGAAAAAAAAAAACGGAAAGCGAAAAATCGGCCGGTCGTGAAAGGGTTAAGGCCATTACTGTTGCACCACAGGAGGTTGTTGTTTTCCATTGAGTTTAGCAATTTAGTTTCTAGTTAGTTCTATTCAGTTTATTGTATGTCATGTGACCCTCTTTCGGGACTGTAGAGGGCAGCTCGAAATTTCTGGGACTTCTAGTGTTAACGGGCATGCTGATGGGCACTTTTAATGGCACGCTGCCATGCCGGTGTGTGTTAAAACTTGCTGTCAGAGTTTGAAAGAAGGATTTAACAGGTTATCAATTGTTGGCAGAGCTCCACTCCACCTAAAATTGTAACGGACAGGTCCTGGCTGTAACACACATTTATTAACTGCAAAGTATGGGGCAGGCTCAACCCAAGAGCCCACTACATACATCAGTTTCTGACTTGCGCTGTACATGTACGGCAGATGATGTGAAGGGGTTAACGTTTGTTACTTACAATTAGAAAAATCCCATGGTTAAAAAGTCAAAATGTAATAGCTATGCTTTAAAGTCTATAAATATATGAAGACCCCTGATAGGTTTATTAAGAATCAATAGGGTATGAGGCAGGACCAAACTAAAAATTGGGATCCCTAATATGTCCTTAGAAAAACACCCAACACCTCTACTTGGCCGTGGAGGATAGCACCCTAGAATATGTGCAAATAGCGCTCCCGCTCACCAATGACTATCCTTGGAAATCCTTGGGGTGATCCTAGCCTGGTAGTCTGACCCTAATATGTGATAGATCAAAAATCTTCACAGACAAACAAAAATGTGGGTAATCTGTAGCAACTTGCTTTTTTAGTTAGTTGCAATTTCACGAGGAATGATTTCCATTCAATAAACCAGACACATAATATAAATGTGATGACTGTCACAAGGTGGCACTAGACACTACTTGTATGCAGTAAATAGAGCGGTAGTCAGACAGGCTGAGATCATAAACCAGGAGGGCACAACAGCACATGAGGGGAGGGAGACAGAGACGAGGTCAAGATACAAGCCAAAGGTCAGGGTTTCAGGAGAGTATGTACAAAATACAGGGAATAGGTATTGGAAAGGTGTTTCCTGTCCAGCAACACATCCAGAGATGGTTTAGTTAAAATTTCATTTTATTTAGAAAAAACGTAAAACTAACATGACATTAGATGGTCATCCAGAGCAGATAAAAAACGTCTTATGCGTTTCAAGCCGGTGTGGCTCTTAATCTTAGACATATGCTGTTTGAATAAGATACAGGGAGCAGGCAGGGACATGGTCAGGAGGAAGTCCAAGAAATGAAGCCAGGAAGTCAGAACAGAAACAGGGGAGGACAGGCATAGACAGATAAATAACAGTCTGGAGTCTATCTGAACACTGACCACCACGGGAGCCAACAGCACAAGTGTAAATAGGAAGTATGACTGTCAGCGTCCTGAGCTAACACATTCCTTAATGGAGCAAAGCAATCACTGGGAATGAGAATCATCTGCGTGAGCACCTCCCAGGACCAGCGTGAAATACAGTGCTGTGAAACAACCAGAAGAGCATTCATCCTGCAAAATGCTCTGCAACATAGTTAGCATATACCGGTTCTGCAAAACAGCATAGAAGAACAATAGAGAATGTTCTGCACATAGGAATCATGACAATAAATATGTCTATTTTTAAACTTGTAAAATCCACAATTGGTGTGTATGCATCTTAGAATATGGACATATTAAAGTGATACTACAGACAGAAAAAGGAAACTGAATGTATATGTAGCGCCTCTGAAGCCATCAGGGAGCTACAAGATTCTGCATCCTCACCAGGATGCAGGGCCTACCCCTTAGGGCCCCGGAAGACCAGTGCCGGTCACACACAAACACTTCACAAAATCCCAGTTTTTCCCCAACATTCCCCCATAGAATGGTACAAGCCTAGGGTCTGACCAATGGATGAACAGTCAGTCAGAAAGAGAGATGGAGTTGGACAGTGAAGGTGGACAGGAGGAGACGTACTGACTCGGAGTGAGCAGTAACCTGGTGCCAAGGAGGGTAGTTGCCGGTGGAGTACAGTGGAGTACTCCCGAAACTACGCACCAACAGGGTACAAGACCCTAGAACAGGCAGAAGCTCCAGGCAGGCCTGTTAACACCTGCACAGCAATGGGACCATCAAGGACCTCGCTGACCCTAAAAATCCGAGACTCAGTAGCAAAGGGAGAACTGGGGACAGGACCAGAGACTCCAACCCCACAGGGTTCACGCTACTGTCAGGTGGACAGCAGTGGAAAAACCACTGGACAGGGACCCCCAGTTGATCTACGCCACAGGGACCCACCAATCAGAGACAGGTGCAGGGGAAGAAGGTACCAGATTACTAAACTGGCACTGGGACAAATGGGACCTGAAGGTGAAACCAGCCGGCCTCGGGTAACCAGTTACCACCAGCAAAAGTGAGTAAAAACCCAGTTGCACTGAACTCTTGTGTGGACTACCTTCTTCCGACACCCGTCACATCACCTACCCTTTGGGTCCCAGCCCTGCTTGTGGAGGGACTACCACCCAGCCTGCCATTAACATCAGCCCCAATAATGGACATTGTGCAGCGGCAGCTCCATCTACATAGCCGCAAAACTGCAAGTGGCGTCATGTGTGAACACTATTCTATTCCCTTGTAAATATTTCCCCTTTACAAAAAGGGCCCAGGGCACAAGAACGGGCAACGGCCACCAAGGTGACAATCCCCAGTTGTACACAGCCCAGGACCAAGTACCCCATAACCCTGGGTGACACATATAGCTATAACCACAAGTTAAAATACTAAAGTCCCCAAATCATATAGAGAAGGGGTGATAACAAAATAATTGGGATAAGAAGATATACTGTCCTTAATTGCTATCCAGTATGATAATGTACCTTCCCGCTCTCAGCAGCCGAGCTGCTCGGATCTGGCCATTCCGTGGGTGGCTCGAAGGTCTCCGGATCCAGGGGCCTCACGGTCACTTCAAATGAAAAGGGGTAGCGAAGGGATGGTGGATGTGAGACGTGAATGTACAGGCTGAGTCGTACGGAGTTCGTGACACCACCCACGGTGTGTGGTGATATTGGACACCACCGCTGCAGTTACGGGGCACCCGGGGGAGATGTTGTGCAGCAAGTTGTTAACCCCTCCATGGGCAAGGATGGTGGCCCCGGGACCCGTTGAGGGTTTGGCGATGCAGGGAGATAGGCGACCACAGGGTACTGGTGTACTCACTATTAGAAAACACACGAGTCTCTGGTAAACTAAGGTGATGGTGGTCGGTGCCCGCAGCCGGCTGTGTTCTGGTTCCCCCATCCAGCTGGTGGTCTCTGTATTTATCCTGCAACTGTTTAGAATGGTGGACTGCCTGTGCTTGCAACTTCAGGAGTCCGCTCCCGGCTTGTGGTCACCTAAGGAGCCCTTTGCCCGCAGATGCTGGCTGTGGGATCTCTGAGCCATAGCGGTGGCCTTTTATACCCCTCGGTGGGCTGTTGCCTTCAGTCGGGACTTTGGGTGGGACAGGACCTCCAGTCCTGGCCGCAATCAGTTAATTAACTAAGTCCAGTAGCTTCTGGGCCTAGCTTCAGGGTCTGAGTACCCCCCTTTGTGCTCCGGTTTTTGAATCGGTTCCCCGGGTCGGTACCGGCGGGCCACTACTCTGGCCCGGTCCACCTTGGGTTCCACCGAGCCGTCTTCCCGGCTCCTGCAGATGGAGACCGCCGTCTGCCTCCTAGCCAAAGGCACCAGGGCTCCTACCCTGGTACCTGTCAGTTTGCTTCAGTCCTCAGACAAAGGCCTGACCTCCACTCTCTCTGAACTCCACAACTCAACTCCAACTGAACTGAACTGAACAGACTTTTCCCCGCCCCGGGCTGTCTAAAACTCCTAGATGGGCGTCTTCCAACCACCTGGTTCCGCCCCCTGGTGTGTCTATCAAGCTCTTTGGGGGTGACTAGGGTTTTAAGGTTGGCGGTGTATTACCTGTGAGGGAAGGATGTAATGCGGGACCCTATTTGTGACTACCTGGCCCGGCCAGGGTGTCACAATAATGTTCATCAGGACTCAAGAGGTCTTGGAAATGGAGTGCCAAAACTCCATGGTAAAGTTGATGTTAAAGTTAGTCCCACAAGATGTTGGTCATCAATCTGCATATGAACAGTTTAAATTTGCAAGAAAATTTTAAGGTCAGATCAGAATTTGTGTTATTAAATGACAATACATATCGGATTTAAGCACAGAAAAAAATGAACATGGAAGAATTGGCTCTGTTAATGTAGCCTCAAATGTTTTGTGCCTTTTCAAATAACTTATGCTAAAATGTAATAATGCTCATATGTACTAAACTATTAAGGCTGTAAACTATTATATTAACTGAAAATTGTGTTCAACGCTCCTCAAATTAAGTGTCAACATTTCTAGGTCTTTCTTCTGCGAATCTGAACCAAACCAAGCCTTGAAAGGTTCGCTCATCTCTAGTTATGAAGTTAAGAGTTTATTAATCAGCTGACGCACTGTCAACATAACATGCACGCTACAGTGAATAACCAGGATCAGGGGTGGAGACTTATCAAAGAATTAAGTGACGGTAACTAAAGCATGGTTTGTTTGCTTTTTAGAGTAAACCCTTTAAGCACAAAGGACCAACTATGTTGGAATGAGTGGCTGCTCAACAGGGTCTGTGTAATATTGCAGTTGTTCGGTAGTTGCAGTAGTCAGGATGTTGAATGCAATTAATGGCTTTATATGATTCTTGACCAATAATATCAACAGTTTTAATATAAATGCTTGAATTAACTAATAGAAAATAATATTGCATCTCCATGAGAGTACTATTAACAGAATTGCTGCATTTCTAACTAGGACTAAAACATTGAAATAGAAACTTCTTTACACTGTTTAAATACTGATCTACTGAATGCTATAGATTGACCTCATCATGTACTAATGCCTTGCACATCCACAAATAAAGACTCTCCACTGGGAATTTTAGCGGAACACTTCAGGAGATGAGCTTCCATCATCACCCTGTGCTAATCGGGTTCTCTGCACTGTAAAAGGCTCTCTGCTAATCACAATTTACAATCTTAGGATAGAACTCTAGCCACAATCTGGTTAGCTGGCAACTTTGATATAATAAATATTCATGAAGCTCAGCTATTTTATCTCATATTCCCCATCTTATTATAGATTCTACATGAAAAAAAGATTTAATTTTATAAAATAGATATTTAAGTCCTGCAATAGAAAATGAGCTGCTAATTAGAAAAAAAGAATCAATGGTCTATGCTATATTTTTTTGGGTTCATGTGCAGTAATTTTCCAACCTTAATAAGTTTCTTCCTGCACACAATTCCAGAACACCCAGTTTCAATGATGTATGGGATAGCTAACTCAGTGAGCATCCAGTTAAGCAGAAAATGGAATGCGATTATGATGCTTACAGTGTTTTAGCTTCCACTTTGCCTCATGGGAAGCTTTTCTTAATACTTTCTGAAAATTAGATAATGGCATTCAAGGTGAAATCAGTTAATCCATGTTTAGCACAGGCGGCACTTTCCTTTATTTTTAGGAATCTCTATAACCTTTAGTTTTAATTTACAGGTCTATATGTTATTTCTTGTCACTTTTATGCCTCATTGTTGCACAGCTAGCACCCTGACCTAAAGCTCACAAACAGAGCATATTGCTCAAGGTCATAGGTAATTGTTCAACATATTCAAATATATTCAGGGATGAAAATTTGTCTTTGCATAATGTTATATTGTAATAAGCTCATTCCTATTTGAAAGTTTTGAGCACAAACTGAAATCCCACTGTAATAATGTTAAATTGGAAAAAAAAAATATAATCACATGTAAAAAATTATTTGGACTTAATGTTTAAAATGGAAATTTTTCTGAAATCGACAAAAACACAAAACTGTAATGAAAGACACAGTCCTTAGCATAAAAATGTAAATGTGTTTGAAATTCCAGCTCTTAATACACAATAGCTACTCTCCATTCCGACTAATCAACTTGAGAGCCCTTTGACGTGCAAATCTCTTCAGTTTAGTCAAAAATTATAAATGTACTGAATAATTTTAGTTTGATTTTACAGTCCCTATTAAATTGTAAATAATCTTAGTAACAATATTAATCTCTTGGCTGTATACTACAATTATTTTGCATATGATTAGTTATGCAGATTCTTGTAATGTCACTGTATTGTTACTGGTTTGCTCCTAAAAATCTAAATTTTAATTTTTATTATTTTGTTAGTATTTTACAAATCTACCTTTGATTTTCAATATTGCCTGATCCTTCTGGGTATGCTCTCAATCAGATTCAAACATGTCTTGACTAGTGTTGAGCCACCTCCCAAGTGTTTGAGTTCGGTTCATCAAATGGCGGGTTAGTTCGACGAACAACTTCGAACCCCATTGAAAACAATGGCAGGCAAACACAAACACATACAAACACATTATACATATACAAATACAGTTAATAAACATTGCCATTATACTTACAGGTCCCCGCGACGCGTCCTGCACTTTGTCTCCCGCCGCTTTTCCTTCCGATCATCGCTGCTCCCTCCCAGTAACCAGCACTGATGATACGACCTTCCGTGATGTCGTCATAGCATGTAACCAGTCACGTGTGTATTATCTCATTGGCTACAGACTGGTCACATGGCTAGACGTCATGCTAGGTCTTGTCAGTGCATCTCTACGATACGCGGTGCTCATTTGAGCATCTCCATGTACCGGCGAGATGCTTGGCTCCCCATTCCTGCATGTTGGCGCTCTCTACAGAGTCAGCCCACATGCAAGGACTGGATGCCACAGCTGGTGAATAGCGGCACCGGGAATCAGGTGATCGGTGATCACCGTTGCTATAGTAACCTGCCTGTCAGATTACTATTTCAACGGTGGCAGCGGGGACGTCACCACTTACAACCTGCAGCCTCTGCTCACTCACTGAGTGATTAGACTGCAGGGGAGCAGCAGCGTCATCCTCCCATTCAGTGCTGTCTGATGTAGCAGAGCTGCATGGGTTGAAATAGAAAGAAGACAGAAGACCAGGATCATGGAGGGGTGAGAGGGAGTAATAAACATGGAGTCTCTAAGTGTGTCTGTGTATTTATTTCTATTGAAGTATTTTTTCTCTGTGTGGTGTCTTTTTTAACCCTTTATTGGAGATTCTTAATGGCCTGGTCAAAATTGCCTGAAATTAAGAATCTCTGGCTTAATACTAGCTAGTAAAACAAAGCTAATATTAACCCATTATTACCCAGCGAGCCACCCGTCACCAGGACAGCTGGAAGAGTTGGATACATTGCCAGATGATGGCGCTTCTATGAAAGCGCCATTTTCTGGGGCGGCTGCGGACTGCAATTCGCAGCAGAGGGGCCCAGAAACCTCTGACCAACCTGTGCTGCGGACTTCAATCCCCAGCTGCCTAGTTGTACCTGGCTGGACACAAAAATGGGGCGAAGCCCATGTCGTTTTTTTTTTTTAATTATTTCATGAAATTCATGAAATAATTAAAAAAAGGGCTTCCCTATATTTTTAGTTCCCAGCCGGGTACAAATAGGCAGCTGGGGGTTGGGGGCAGCTGTACCACAAAAATATGGCAAAGCCCACGTCATTTTTTTGGTGGGCAAAAAACTCCTGCATACAGTCCTGGATGGAGTAGGCTGAGCCTTGTAGTATATAATAATATAATAATATAGTAATATAACTGCAAGTTTAAGTTGGGTGGAGAAAGGATAATGCAAGGCATTATTTTTTATGTGTTAACCTAGACACCATTAATTACAGAGAAGAGACGTTTCAAGGCTCCACAAACCCAGAAATTTTGGACAATTGCATATTTCCAACTTTTTTGGAAACAGTTTGGATTAGGCCCTTTTCTGTACCACAATGACTTTACTAGTGTACAAAGTGAGGTCCATGGTTTAATGAGTTAGTTTGGTGTGGAAAAACGTTAATGGCCACCAAGAGTCCTGAGTCTGACCTCAACCATTTCAAACCCTTTTGGAATGAATTAAATTAGAGATGCATCAGTGCTGACCTCACAGATGCTCTTCTGCATAAACAGGTAAAAATTCACACAGATACTGTAGGATACATTGCCAGATGATGGCGCTTCTATGAAAGCGCCATTTTCTGGGGCGGCTGCGGACTGCAATTCGCAGCAGAGGGGCCCAGAAACCTCTGACCAACCTGTGCTGCGGACTTCAATCCCCAGCTGCCTAGTTGTACCTGGCTGGACACAAAAATGGGGCGAAGCCCATGTCGTTTTTTTTTTTTAATTATTTCATGAAATTCATGAAATAATTAAAAAAAGGGCTTCCCTATATTTTTAGTTCCCAGCCGGGTACAAATAGGCAGCTGGGGGTTGGGGGCAGCTGTACCACAAAAATATGGCAAAGCCCACGTCATTTTTTTGGTGGGCAAAAAACTCCTGCATACAGTCCTGGATGGAGTAGGCTGAGCCTTGTAGTATATAATAATATAATAATATAGTAATATAACTGCAAGTTTAAGTTGGGTGGAGAAAGGATAATGCAAGGCATTATTTTTTATGTGTTAACCTAGACACCATTAATTACAGAGAAGAGACGTTTCAAGGCTCCACAAACCCAGAAATTTTGGACAATTGCATATTTCCAACTTTTTTGGAAACAGTTTGGATTAGGCCCTTTTCTGTACCACAATGACTTTACTAGTGTACAAAGTGAGGTCCATGGTTTAATGAGTTAGTTTGGTGTGGAAAAACGTTAATGGCCACCAAGAGTCCTGAGTCTGACCTCAACCATTTCAAACCCTTTTGGAATGAATTAAATTAGAGATGCATCAGTGCTGACCTCACAGATGCTCTTCTGCATAAACAGGTAAAAATTCACACAGATACTGTATACTACAAATTCTTATAAGAAACCTTCCCAGATTAGAAGCTGTTTGAACTGCATAATAGAAAGTAGTAGAAACGGGTTTTCAACACCACGCCAATGACCATAAAGGATTGAAGATAGGATTAATGTTTCTTTATTTTCATGTACAGGTCAACGTGTTTCAGGAGTCACAGCTCCGTTAATCAGGACAACAGGCAAAAAAACATCAATTTGATGATTTTTTTCTGTAGTGCTTATGAAGGGAGCTGAGACTCCTGAAACGCGTTGACCTGTGCATGAAAATAAAGAAACATTAATCCTATCATCAATCCTTTTTGGTCATTGGCAGGGTGTTGAAAACCCTTTTCTACTACTTTCTGTTATCTGCCAATCCTGGGACTGCAGCCTTTGACCTGGAGTGTACATGCTTATATAGGAGTTGTGACTGGCACAACTTCTATAGGTGAGTTTGATTTTAATATTTAACCCCTTCCCTATTGGGGTAAGACCCTATTGCACTTTCTTTTCCACAGTTTTCCCAATTATGTACTGCATAATGGAGGCCTTCTCCTTATCAATTCTTACAGAATTAGAATGGGAAGTCATAAGAAAGAAATATTGTCATCTCAGTCTTTGGAGTCTTCACTTGTATTTTATTAATAGTTATTTTGCATGTTTACACCAAAATATGGTAAAACTGTAAAAAAATGTTACTAGGATGATAATTGTTATATTTAATTTTTGCATGAAATGTTAAAGGTTCGATATTTCAACTAATGATGCATTTACTAACGGTAGTTCAATATTCCATAAAAAAAATAAAATGCAGCAGGATGACCTAGGAGGACACTAGGGAGAAAGTAAATATTGTTATTATAGAACCTAAAATGATCAGTTTGTCAAAGATGACATTGACATGAGGTCCCACATTACCACGGTTGATCTGAAACACACCAATGGGAAATCTGAGTGCCATGCTTGATTTGTCAACTTGTTGCTTTTATTTTGACAACATTTCAATGAATCATGTCATCACATCTGTTAAAATCCCTGGAAAAATTAGATACAGCATGACAACAAAACTGTTGTGCTCCATTTTGTTGTTGTTTATGCTTGGTTTGTCCTCCTGTGTGCCATCAGCCACAACCAAGTGTCATAACAATTTCAAAGATACCATCTGTTTGAGGAGTTTGATCCAAAGACATATACAGATCTTTTTTCATGTAATTCATCCATCAATATATCATCTTTCCCACAGTAGATTATGAGAGTGCTTTGCAGAGCCTGTAGTGTTTACACGGTAACATGCAATTACAAGTTTCAATTAAACAAATGATTTTATTTTGAGTGGACACATCTTTCTGCAGAGTGGTTGACTTCAGGAAGTCATAAGTTAGGATTGAGCAATATCTGTAAGGCATCATTCAGACATACATTTTTTTTTCTAGGATACAACACGTACACATTGTAATCTATGGTGCTTTTCACATGTCTGGGCTTTTACATGGACCATTTATCTGTGTAACACACATGCACACAAATCCAATTTTTTCTGACAGCATGGATAGAAATGGCCAATACAAGTTTATGGGTTGGGGAGTGACATATAAAGCACATGGATGGCATCAGTGTACAATTGTGTGCTATATATGTTTAACATTGTAAGGGATAGGAGAAGCTTTGCCATTTATTTATTTGTTTATGCATCAATAAAAACACTGCTGATAATAACTGACGCACAGATGGCGCATTGATGACACACTTATCCAAAATAGTGATGACACCGGTACCTTTTTCACGTATGTGTTTAACCTCTTCACAACAGTTGACGCAAGTTTACGTCATGTTTGGGAAGGGGTTCTGGCAAGTTGACGTAAACATGTGTCATGGGAACCTCCAGTCTGAAGACACTGTGATTAGAGGAATGTGCCTGCTGTTTCTGAAAGCATGGCACCTGTGCTCATCACCATGGGAAGTTTCACCTTCCACCAGCAACTCTGATCCTTGTGATTGGGTGTTCAATTCTGAATAGCCAATGACAGCAATTTCAATGTTTTGGCAAATTAAATTGCCTGAAACTTTGAAGCTAAGCTATGACTGTTGCTATAACAGCACCGATCATGCTATTCAATGGCACCATCACTGGAATCAGCCCTGATTGGAGTGTTCGGACATTGATGTATGATTGCACCAATCAGTGAGCAGAAATGCAGTTTGAGCTCACAGTGACCGCTCTATGTTGCCTCATTCTAGTTTGGAGATGTGTGCAGAATGGTTAACGTGCCGTTCTGCTGGGTATCTGCTGCGCCTTGTGGTACCACACGCAGTTTTAGTCTGTGCCACCACTTCTGCTGCTGTTCTTGCTGCTGTTGACTAAAGATCTGATGAAAAGAAGAAAGAAGGTCTGGTCTGTTTCTGACCTATTCCTGTCTCCTGTTTTTCTCTAGTCCAACTCAGTCCCTCTCTCTCCCCTTTTCCTCTTCCCCATCACCCCTTCTCCATCACCACTTCTGCCACTGAGCTCTGATCAGTACTTGATCACTAATCAGTACTCGATTGCTCGATTTTTGGCATTTTTTTTTCTTTTGCACCACCTCCGTGAGTGTATCCTACAGCCAGCAAGCACTGATCACTGATCCGAGCTTGCTTTTGGGCAGGGTTTTTTTTCTTTGTTCATTTCCCCACCCTTGCACCAATTTGTTGTGTTCACCCTCATGCTGCTGAGCTCTGATCAGTGATGAACATCCCTGATTGGAGTTTGTGCTCTTTTTGGCTAGGACTGTTTTTTCCTGTCCCTTTTTTTCCCTTTTACACCAATTCCATATGTGCATCCTGCAAGCACTCTGCACTGATCAGTGGTGCTCTTTAATGATCAGCCTCCATGCTCGCTTTTGGCTAGGACTTTTTTTTACCGGTTCATTTTTTCTTTCCACCCCTTTGCAACACTGCTGTGCATGAGTCCTGCAGCATGTGAGTCCTGCAGCCACGAAGTCACTGATCAATGACACACATCATGGATTGGTGTCCGTGTTCACTTTTGGGTAAGGCCATTTTTTCCCTGTCCATTTTTTTTACCCTATGCATCCCCTCCATGCATATGTCCTACAGCTGCTGAGCTGCTGATCTGTGACACACATCATTGATTGGCTCCTGGTTGCTTTTTGTTGTTTTCTCAAAATAAGACTCAAAAATACATCTAGATTAGTTGATAGGGCTAGATTAGGATCAGTAAAAACTATAATGTAGTACCTAGCTTAACCTACAGTATTTTTTGGTAAACTATCACAATTAGCGTCAGATATTAAAGTGTAAAATAAATCAAATAAAAATAATAGTTTAGATTATTTGATAGAGCTAGATTAGGGAAAGTGTAATCCACAGTAAAAATATACTACAGTAATTTGGTTCTACTACAGTATTTTTTTACTAAAATTCAATCAGAATTAGCGTCAGATAATTGCTGGCGCTCAGTAATTATTTTTTACTAGTGTCCATTTAGTAATTGTAATAGTAATTCAGGATTTTAGTGGAAAATTCTTGCAGTATACTACAGGTTTCTTCTACTAGTGTATAGAGTTAAAACTAGTATAAGATAGTTGCGGGCATTAAGTAATTTTTTTTCCCTGATGTCCATTTAAATATGGTAGTTTCAGAATTTTAGTGAAAAAATCTTGTAGAATTTATACTACAGTTTTTCTACTAGCGTAATATACACTGTGTGCAGAATTATTAGGCAAGTTGTATTTTAGAGGATTTTTTTTAATATTGATCAACAACTATGTTCTCAATCAACCCAAAAGACTCATAAATATCAAAACTTAATATTTTTGGAACTTGGAGTGGGGTTTCTTAGATTTGGCTATCTTAGAAGCATATCTGTTTGTGCTGGTAACTATTACTGTGCAGAATTATTAGGCAACTTAATGACAACCAAATATATTCCCATCTCACTTGTTTATTTTCACCAGGTAAACCAATATAACTTTACTGGCTAGCCACGCTGTGGAGTAGTTGGATGCATGTGATGGAGCATTGTCCTGCATGAAAATCATGTTTTTCTTGAACGATACCGACTTCTTCCTGCTTGAAGAAGTTGTCTTCCAGAAACTGGCAGTAGGTCTGGAAGTTGAGCTTCACTCCATCCTCAACCTGAAAAGGTCTCACAAGTTCATCTTTGATGATACCAGCCCATACCAGTACCCCACTTCCACCTTCTGGCTGGCGTCTGAGTCGGAGTGGAGCTCTCTGCCCTTTACTGATCCAGCCTCTGGCCCATCCATCTGGCCCATCAAGAGTCCCTCTCATTTCATCAGTCCATAAAACCTTTGAAAAATCAGTCTTAAAATATTTCTTGGCCCAGTCTTGACGTTTTATCTTATGTTTCTTGTTCAAAGGTGGTCGTTTTTCAGCCTTCATTACCTTGCCCATGTCCCTGAGTATGGCACACCTTGTGCTTTTTGATACTCCAGTAACATTGCAGCTCTCAAATATGGCAAAACTGTTGACAAAGGGCATTTTGGCAGCTTCACACTTGATTTTCCTCAATTCATGGGCAGTTATTTTGCGCCTTTTTGACTAACATGCTTCTTGCGACCCTGTTGGCTATTTGCCATGAAACGCTTGATTGTTCGGTGATCACGCTTGAAAAGTTTGGCAATTTCAAGACTGCTGCATGCCTTTGCAAGACATCTCACAATTTTGGACTTTTCAAAGCCCGTCAAATCTCTCTTCTGACCCATTTTGCCAAAGGAAAGGAGGTTGCTTAATAATTAAGCACACCTTATATAGGGTGTTGATGTCATTACACCACACCCCTCCTCATTACAGAGATGCACATAACCTTATTTACTTAATTGGTAGTTGGCTCTCAAGCCTATACAGCTTGGAGTAGGACAACATGTATAAAAATTATCATGTAATCAAAATATTCATTTGCCTAATAATTCTGCACACAATGTAGTTGTGGTCGCTCAGTAATTGTTTTTACTGTCGTCCATTTAGTAAATTTGTTTCTTTTACTTTTATCTTTTTCTTTCTACATTATTATCTTCTATTTTTTTCTCTTTATTCTACGCTAATAAATTTATAAATAAAAAAATCATCAAACACACACATATACCTGAGTAAAATTTGCTTATTTTATACAAACACCACACACATTTAAAATAAAATGTCCCTCTTATCCCTAAGATAATATTTATGAGGGGCATATGCCTTCCTTGCCTCCAATGAGGGAGAGGATGTTACCTTCCTCTATTTCTCTTCTCCTTCTCTTCTTCCTCCAGTGATAACGAATGTCCGCGAAGATGCACTAGGACAGCAAATGAGCCAGTGCCCCACTGTCAGTGATCCCCAGGGGACCTCACCTCCTGAAAACTATGAGCCTCAGAATTCTGATTTTGTGGCCTAAGCAGGGATACAGTTTGTCACTGCCGGCCTTACAGAAATCGACTTTTTCTAAATATTTTTCTCTGAGAATTTCGTAAACCTCATGGTGACCCAGACAGATTTATATGTCAAAAAATCTACCTTTTTTGCCAAAATTACACTTTGTCATATGTTAGTTGTATCCATATAGACACAGCAGAAATGATGAAGTATTGGGCCTTGTCCTCCTCTTGGAGATAGTGAAGAAGCCAGAGATTTGTCAACAATGTAGTGCTGATATTTTATATAATACTCCTGTTTTTCATAAGGCTATGACCCAGACACACTTTGAGGCTATCAAAATATTTTTGCATTACCCCTGGATGACCCTACTTTTGACCGACATTTCAATATTCAGCCTGTCGTCAATCACTTCAGTAAAAAAATTGCTGAGTTGTACATTCCCCAAAGGGAAATCTGCATAGATGAGTCCCTAACACATTTTAACGGAAGGCCTAAATTTTGGCAATACCTGCCCAGTAAGGCTATGTGCCCACGCTGCGGATTTACCGCGGATTTTGCCGCGGATTTGCCGCGGATTTGCCGCGGATTTCCCGAAAATCTGCAGCAGCGGCACTTCCAAGCCATTTCAATGGCATTTTGGAAATGCTGTGTCCATGCTGCGGATTTTTCCGCTGCGGATTTGCCGCGGATTTTGATCCGGAAAAATCTGCAGCATGTCAATTGTTTGTTGCAGATTTGGTGTGGATTTTGGGTATAGAATGGGGAAAAAAAAAAAAATCCGCATCAAAATCCGCGGCAAATCCGCGGTAAATCCGCAGCAAATCCGCGGGTGCGGATTTGCCGCGAAAGTCGCGGATTTTCAGGCAGAAAAATCCGCAGGTACATTCTACCGTGGACACATAGCCTTAGAGAGACAGGTAAGGAATTAAAATATACAAGCTGTGCAACAGTACCTCAGGGTACACCCACAGACTTAGTGTTTATGAAGGATAGAACACTGTGAATGCCCTCCTGTCCTTGGAGTAAGTGGGATTATTGCGTGAGAATTTTTGCACCCACTGCTGGATAAGGGTTATCACCTCCCTCTCTCTTTCTCTCTCTCTTTCTCTCTCTCTCTCACTACCTGTACCCCTGATGTGATCGTGGAATAAAAAGAAAAATATTTTATTCGACCTTTGGAGTGCGACCTTTCATCTCTTCATTGTGGATCTTGTATCGCCTTTGCTTTGGGACACGCACCCAGGTCTCCACCTGCCTGAAAGCACAGCTTTGTCAGCCATACAGGGATCAGCGGTGCCCGGTATCCTCCACTCAGCCCTATATATATATATATATACATATATATATATATATAGTACAGACCAAAGGTTTGGACACACCTTCTCATCTCTAGAACAACTATTAAGAGGAGACTTTGTGCAGCAGGCCTTCATGGTAAAATAGCTGCTAGGAAACCACTGCTAAGGACAGGCAACATGGTTTAGTATCATCATCGATGATTTCTTTTTCCTGAAGAAGGAGACGGGCAATATCTCTGAAACGTGTAGGATTGTGAAATAATTTTTTTTTTTTTAATATACCGGCATCAGTGGTTTTTAGCATAAACCTGTTTCCCTCTGTGATCTATACTAAACCATGTTATCCACGGGGCCGCTGCTGACCAACGCGGACACTCACATACGTGCATAAGAGGTTGTGACTGGCACAACCAAACCAGGTGAGTGTACCCTTTCTCTACATTACTAACCATCATACCAGGTAAGACCCTATTGCGCCTTTTTTTCCCCATCTCCAACAGTTACAAGTCTAAGGACAGGCAACAAGCAGAAGAGACTTGTTTGGGCTAAAGAACACAAGGACTGGACATTAGACCAGTGGAAATCTGTGCTTTGGTCTGATGAGTCCAAATTTGAGATCTTTGGATCCAACCACCGTGTCTTTGTAGGAACGGATGGACTCTACATGCCTGGTTCCCACCGTGAAGCATTGAGGAGGAGGTGTGATGGTGTGGGGGTGCTTTGCTGGTGACACTGATTTATTCAAAATTGAAGGCATACTAAACCAGCATGGCTACCACAGCATCTTGCAGCGGCATGCTATTCCATTCGGTTTGCGTTTAGTTGGACCATCATTTTTTTTTCAACAGGACAATGACCCGAAACACACCTCCAGGCTGTGTAAGGGCTATTTGACTAAGAAGGAGAGTGATGGGATGCTACGCCAGATGACCTGGCCTTCATAGTCACCAGACCTGAACCCAATTGAGATAGTTTGGGGTGAGCTGGACCACAGAAAGAAGGCAAAAGGGCCAACAAGTTCGAAGCATTTCTGGGAACTCCTTCAAGACTGTTGGAAAACCATTTCCAGTGACTACCTCTTGAAGCTCATCAAGAGAATGCCAAGAAGTGGCAAAGCAGTAATCAAAGCAAAAGGTGGCTGTGGAGGCACGGGGTCAGTGGGTGCTCTCGTCCGCTGGCCCAGCTGCCTTTAGAAAGACAGCATGGCCCAGGGCTCATCCCATCTGAACGCCGACCTCCTTAACCCTGGGCGGAACACTAAGACAACACAGGGTGCAGGAATCACAATATTAAGACTTTATTGGATCCCCAAACAATTAACGGCACATAACACATAACCAGCAAAACACACAAATGTCACAGGCAACAGAGTCTCACCCTTCTGCTGGCTCACCAGGGATTAGAAGGTCCGTGCCTCAGAGCTTCCAGGGCTACTTACTCCAATCCAGCAGCACCCCGCTTTTGGCGGGCACCCATCGAGAATGGAATAACGCCAGATTTAGGAAGCTGGCTGAGGTCTGCAAAGTCTGTAGTCAGATGACTGGGTTGTCCCAAGCTGGATTCCTTCCTTATGTAGTCCTTGATATCAAAGCCGAATCCTTGCATTCAATGCTGAAGTTCGTATAGTATTATAATCCAGGTTTGGTTATGGCTTGCCAATCGGATCCGCAGGTCCTAGATTGGTAGCATGTAGCAAGAGTCTCTCTAAGCAATGGACAGTCCTCCTTCTTATACCCCTGAGCTCTCCATTCTGACCATTGGGGTCTTCACGATTGGTGGAAAAGACTTTGCTCTTATTGGCTAGATTTCAAGCTATATTCAAATATCCAGAGACAAGGGTGAGACAGGTAAGTTACATCACATCTAGCAATTCACTTAGTAATACAATTGGATGTTCGCATAATTGATTTTTCTGTGTGTCTGCCCTTCATTAGCCATGGCAATTACATGAGTCAAGAAGAGTCTTGTAAAAACAATGAGGGCTTATCCCCAGTCTAAAATCAAACTATCTTCATGTCTGGCTGAATTTTAAGAAATTTAACCCCTGCTAAGCATTGACAGAGTCCAGGTCGTCACAGTGGCTTCTTTGAAGAACCTAGAATATAAGACATATTTTCAGTTGTTTCACACTTTTTTAAGTATTTCATTCCACATGTTTTCATTCATAGTTTTGATGTCTTCAATGTGAATCTACAATTTTTAGAGTCATGAAAATAAAGAAAACTCTTTGAATGAGAAGGTGTGTCCAAACGTTTGGTCTGTACTGTATATATATATATATATATATATGTATACCGTATTTTTCGGACTATAAGACGCACCTGACCATAAGACGCACCCTGGTTTTAGAGGAGGAAAATAAGAAAATAAAATTTTAACCAAAAAATATGGTCATGACACACTGTTATGGGGCGAGGATCTGCTGCTGACACTGTTATGGGCGTAATGTCCCCAAATTCTCTACTAAGGTACCCCATTCTGATAAGGATCCTCCTGCCTTGTATATGATCCTGCTCATATACCCCCCATCCATCCTGCTCATGATATACCCCCATCCATCCTGCTCATGATATGCCCCCATCCATCCTGCTCATGATATGCCCCATCCATCCTGCTCATGAAATGCCCCCATCCATCCTGCTCATGATATGCCCCCATCCATCCTGCTCATGATATGCCCCCATCCATCCTGCTCATGATATGCCCCCATCCATCCTGCTCATGATATGCCCCCATCCATCCTGCTCATGATATGCCCCCATTCATCCTGCTCATGATATGCCCCCATCCATCCTGCTCATGATATGCCCCCATCCATCCTGCTCATGAAATGCCCTCATCCATCCATCCTGCTCATGAAATGCCCCCATCCATCCTGCTCATGAAATGCCCCCATCCATCATGCTCAAGATATGCCCCCATCCATCCTGCTCAAGAAATGCCCCCATCCATCCTGCTCAAGATATGTCCCCATCCATCCTGCTCATGAAATGCCCCCATCCATCCTGCTCATGAAATGCCCCCATCCATCCTGCTCATGAAATGCCCCCATCCATCCTGCTCATGAAATGCCCCCATCCATCCTGCTCAAGATATGCCCCCATCCATCCTGCTCATGATATGCCCCCATCCATCCTGCTCATGAAATGCCCCCATCCATCCTGCTCATGAAATGCCCCCATCCATCCTGCTCATGATATGCCCCCATCCATCCTGCTCATAATATGCCCCCATCCATCCTGCTCATGATATGCCCCCATCCATCCTGCTCATGATATGCCCCATCCATCCTGCTCATGATATGCCCCATCCATCCTGCTCATGATATGCCCCCATCCATCCTGCTTATGAAATGCCCCCATCCTGGTAAATGGCGTGTATCCTGTGGCACAGGAAAAAAAAAATAAACGTTTATACTTACCCTTCCTCACTCCCTGAAGCACCGATCTCTGTCTCAGCTGCAGCGCCGCTGTGTGGAGCCGTCACCGGTGTCTGCAGCATCGCGTCTTCCTGTCTGTGCCGGCGGTAAGCTGATCGATTCTGTGGATACTAGCGGCGCGCACAGCGATGACGTCATCGCGGTGCGCGCCGCTAGCGTCCAGATCAGCTGACCGCCGGCACAGACAGGAAGACGCGATGCTGCATGGGGGCGGCTCCACACACGGTGACGGGTGAGTGCACTGATTCACTGCACCCCGCGCTGATAATGATGCACGGGGGTCAGTGAATACAGCCACACATGATCACTCCAGGCTGTAGTTGCCAGGGGTGATCACGGCCGGCTGCTAATTATGCAAGCACCCCCCCCGCCCATCACCCCGCCCACCTGTCAGCGCCGGTTTCGCTGAGAGATGATGGGCGGGAGGATGGGCGTGCATATGTAATGAGCGGGCCCACGTGGTCACGGCAGGCGATTACAGCCTGCTCGTGCCGCCGATGACCCGCTGCACCGCGGCACCCTCATTCCCCGCAGCCTTATAGTCAGACCATAAGACGCACCCCCCACTTTCCCCCAACATTTGGGGGGAAAAAAGTGCGTCTTATGGTCCGAAAAATACAGCCATATCCCCTTTGACTCGGACCATTTTCTCTGTCCTGCTGCTGAAAAAATCCGAACAGCAGTATGCTGCCCCCACCATGTCTCACTGTGGGCATGGTGTTATTGGGGTGATGAGCTGTGTTGGTTTGCTGCCAGAAATACCATTTAACTTAGTGGCCAAAAAGTTCAATATTGTTTTCACTCTGACTTGTATCTCTTAACAACCTCGTCGATCTTCGAGTTCTTCATGGTGTTTTTTGGTTAGTGGCAGCTCTTGTTTAACCCCTTCCCCATTTGGAGATTTTCCATTTTTAATTTTAGTTTATTTCCTCCCTTTCTTCCATGAACCATAGTTTTTTTTAATTTTTCTATCAATATAGCCATATGAAGTCTTGTTAATTGCGAGAACAGTTGCTCATGTGAATTAAACCATTCCTTCTGCCACATATTGTACTGAAAAAAGGGCAGAATATTCCAAGTTTGGTAAAATTGCAAAAACGTGCAATCCTACAATTTTTTTTGTTTATTAACCATGTACCACGGGATTCTACAAACACAGAGGGTAGAAGTGTTATGGAAAATTTCCTGTCTGGTGCCGGTACCCAAGACAACTTGTCAGGCATCCCTAAATGACTATCGTCCTGTAGCCTTAACATCTCATGCTATGAAGACCTTGGAAAGATTAGTGCTTGCTCACTTGAGTCCGAGGGTGAGGTTTTTATTGATCCCCTACAGTTTGCATACCGACATAGATTAGGGGTGGACGATGCTATTCTTTGTTTGTTTCATACTGTACATTCATTTTTGGAGAAAGACGGAACTACTATGTGAGCAATGTTCTTTGATTTCTCGAGTGCATTTAACACCCTGCAGCCACTCTTACTACACAAAAAGATGACTGATATGAAGGTGGGGGGGGGATGAGAAATTGGATAACTGACTACCTATCAGATCGGCTACAGTTTGTACAGATTGGAGCAGTTGTGTCTAGCAGATTATTGAGCAGTGTAGGTGCCCCTCAGGGAACGGTGCTAGCGCCCTTTCTATTCACACTGTATACATCAGACTTTCGGTATAAATCTGATTTTTGCCACCTTCAAAAATTCTCGGATGACTCCGTGGTAGTTGGATGTATTAGGGGGGACCAGAGTGATGAGGAATATAGAAGGGTGGTGTCGAATTTTGTGCATTGGTGCCATGGTAACTATCTACAACTAAATGTTAAGAAAACTAAGGAGTTGGTGGCCAACTATAGCAGGAGAAAGATGGAATGTTTACCGATCACTATTGCTGTTCAGGAGGTGGAGCAGGTAGAGACTTACAAATATTTGGGGGTCCACCTGGATAGCAAACTGGATGCCACTCAGAGAGGATCTACAAGAAGGGGATGAGCAGATTGTATTTCCTAAGGAAACTGAGGTCTTTTAATGTGTGCAGCAAAAAGGTTAGAAATGTTCTACCAGTCTGTAGTGGCAAGTGCCATCTTTTTTGCACTCATATGCTGGGGTTGTAGTGTGCGGGTCTCTGATGCTAATAAGCTGAATAAGCTTATCAAGAAGGCAAGTTCCGCTGTTGGTTGCAACCTTAACTCTTGAGGAGGTAGTGGAGAGAAGAACTCTGAAAAAAAGTGTATGGCGATTATGAATAATAATGCACATCCATTATATGAGCTATTCATGAGACAGAAGAGCACTTTCAGTAACCGGCTAATCCTTCTGAGGTGTAAGAAGGAAAAATATAGGAAATCATTTGTGCCAACTGCTATGGGAATGTACAACAATAACATTAGTGTTAAATCATCAAGGTGAATGTTTACTTCTTTATTTCTTCTACTTTACCTTTTACTTTACCCACTGTGTATGACGTAATCTAATGTATAATGTTCTTCTGTCAACTCTACTGTCTTGTCAATTAAGTAATTCATGCTATGATGTTGTGCTGCTGTGATACCATAATTTCCCATGGGATCAATAAAGTGTATCGTATCGTATTGTATCGTATCGTATGTTCACTATATAGTAAAACTGACCTAACAGTATGATTTTCCAGAACACTATTTCTGGTATTTTGATTTTCTCTTGCTACCCCCTTTACCAATCAGATTAATCTTTTTTATAGCTTGATAGATTAGGAATTTTTGAATGCGTCAATACCAGATATGATTTTTTTTTTATTGTTTTCTTGTCAATGGGGCAAAAGTAGGTTGATTTGAACTGTTGCATTTTTTATTTTTCATATTTTTAAAAACTTTTTTTTAAACTTTTTACTGACTTTACTAGTCTATTTAGGGGACTTGAATCTCACACTGTCTGATCGCTTCTGATGTTTGATGGTGCAGTGGGGAATGGCGCACTCCCCGACTGAGCGTGTTAAATCTTGCTGTCAGAGATTGTCAGCGGGATTTAACTAGTTAATAGTCGCGGCTGGATCTTCGAGCCATCCTTAGGCTGCTTTCACACATCCGGCTTGAGCTCTGCGGCTCAATCCGGCTGTGCAAGCTATGCATCCTTTGCATAAGTTTTTCCTTTGCGGCCAGTCCGGTTTTTGCCGCTTGCAGCATGCTACTGAGCATGCGCAGTGGCAAAAACCGCATGCGGCGGCCGGATGCGGTTATTGCCGCATCGCGCCGCATCCGGCCGCCATAGGCATGCATTGAAAAATGCGCCGCATCGGCCGAATGCGGTGCGATGCGTTTTTTTTTGCCGCACGAAAAAACGTGCCAGGCAACGTTCCATCCGGCCGCCGCATCGGCTAAATCTGCCGCATGCGGCAAAAACCGGATGGAACGCAAGGCCATGCGGCACAATGCGGCACTAATTAAAGTCTATGCAGGAAAATCGCAACCGGCAGCAAAAAAAAACGGTTGCGATTTTCCTGCAAAGTGCCGGAGTGTGCCGCATTGCAGAAACCGGAGGTGTGAAAGCAGCCTTACCTGTTAGCTGCACATGTTGGCTGATAAGATCAGCTAACATGTGTGGGAAAAATGCAGCGGTAAAGGAACAGACACTGCCTTGGACAAACAGGCACGTCCACGGTTGTGAAGGTGTTAATGGTATTACAGCTTCTTTGCCTTTCAGAAAAAGTTTGTATACACTGACACAAGTAAAATATATCTTTGTACCGTGTTAGCCAGTAGAGATAAAAAAATTGTTTAAAACAATTGTTTTAAACAATTTTTTTATCTCTACTGGCTAACACGGTACAAAGATATATTTTACTAAATACGTGACTCTTCAGATTTTGTGTTATACCATGCCTGATGAAGAGACCTGAGTAGTCTCGAAAGCTTGCAATTATTACCATCTTTTCAGTTAGCCATTAAAAGGTATCAACCACTGAGGACTCTCTGTTCTTTTAAACAATTTTTTTATACACTGACAGACCTTCTGACACTTAGATTGCATACAGCTGGACTTCCTTTCACTTAACATGTAATTTCTGAAGGTAATTGCTTGCACCAGAAATTTTAGAGGCTTTACAGCAAAAAAGGTGAATACATATGCACTTGGCAATATATATTTATTTTATCCCATAAATTGAATTTTTGCGTTTATGTATCTCATTTAACATTCCCAATGTAGACTATTTAGTGCTGGCGCATCCCACACAAACTGGATTGCAATAATACTTAAACATAGGTTTCAAAGTAATAGAATAGGTAAATTTTGCAACTATATATATATACTATATATATTTATATATATATATATATATATATATATATATATATATATATACACTGTATTTTTTGGACTTTAAGATGAACCAGACCATAAGACGCACCCTGGTTTTAGAGGAAGAAAATAGGAAAATATAATTGTAAGCAAAAAATGTGGTCATGATACACTGTCATGAGGTGAGGATCTGTTGCTGACACTATTATGGGGGTAATGTCCTCAAATTCTCTACTAAGGTACCCCATCTTGGTAATGATACTCCTGCCTTGTATATATTCCCCATCCTTGTATATATATGTCCCTCCTCCTGGTATAGCCCCCATCCTGCTATGTACTGCCATCCTGGTATAGCCCCTATCCTGCTACATAGCGCCATCCTGGTATATGACCTCATCCTACTATATACCCCCATCCTGCTATATACTGCCATTCTGGTATATGCCCACATCCAGCTATGTACCCCATTGTACCCCATCCTGCTATATACTAACAAGGAAAAAATGCTCTATAAGACTCACTCTTCTCAAAATTTGGTAAATTTGGTGAGATATAGATTAAGGGCTCGTGTGCACGTTGCATCCAGTCCATTGCAGAAATAAATGTATCCTCTGGCAGTTTCAGATTTTGACATTTTTGTTTTTGTAAAAAAAACCCGCAATAAATACGAATGCGTTTTAAGCGCTTTTTCCATGCATTTTCCATGTTTACATTTTGATGCGTTTACAAAGCTTTGTAACTCTAAAATAAAGTTCCTTCACACAAACACCATGAAAAAAAAAAATATTACATTTCCTACTTCTACTCATGCACTATAATGTGAATATTCTGAAAAAATATATTAAACAATAATATTTATTAATTAAAATTATTAATAAATATATTACAACTCTGATTTTATTTAGGGGTGGATGTGAGGTCAACAGTAAAGCTCTTGACCTCACTTCCAGGCCCAAACGCATGCTTTTTTTATGTAAAACAAAGCATGCGGATTGCAACAAAAATGCACATAAAACGCAATATTTATGATTTTTGAAGCGTTTTCAAAAATCTCTTAGACTTCAATCATAGCTAAACGCTGCCAAAACAGACAAAAGAATTGACATGCTGCATTTTTAAATGCAGAGATTTTGTCAAATTTTTGACACTCTGTTTAACAAAGCATCGTGCACACGAATTTTGTCTAAATCCCATAGATTTTGCTTGAAAAACAAAGCTCTTGCATTTTGACAATGAGACGCTGCTGCTTAAAATGCTGCAGAAACGCAAGGAAAAATGCAACATGCACATGAGCCCTAAAAGTCGCTTTAAACGCAACAATATTGCTAGCGATCTCATTAGCGATGTGACACGCCCAGATCGTTGCTACGATTTGCCGAGATCGCTCATAGGTCGTGTTGTAGCGGTCACACGTACCCATCTCACAAACGATGCAACATCGTTCAGCGATATATTGTTTTACCAAGGCGGTCGTGTGGACACCATCACACAGCAATCCTCCCAACGATTCCGTCAGCGACAGAGGCGTATAATTGTGTCTGCCTTATCAGCCATGCCTGCCAAATCAGAACGCAGTTGGTACCACCAATCAGAAAGGAGGAGGCGTGGAGCATTGCTCATAACGACACGCCCGCATCGCTGATGATGGACGCATTAACGATGTTGTTCGTCGTTGGCATGGTGTCAAATGTAGCAATATGTCTGCTGCGTTCAAAACGACGAACAATATTTTGAAACTTAATGACGTGTCAACGATCAATGATTTTTGCTATATTTAAAATCGTTAGGAGTTGCTCGTAGGTGTCACACGCAACAACATCGCTAACGACGATGGAAGTGCGTCACAAAAACCGTGACCCCGACAACATATCGTCAGATAAATCATATCGTGTAACGGGGCCTTAAGAGTTTACTTTTTTTCAAAGGTATATATTTATTCATGCTGTATATGTATACTGCTCAAAAAATAAAGGGAACACTAAAATACCATTTTGTTGTTTATGTTCCCTTTATTTTTTCGAGCAGTATATATAATAATATACAGTATATACTGACCCTTGAACACAAATAGGTAAAGTAGCACTTAAAAACTACAAAATAATCATGCAAAATGCAACAACTGAGATACTGTTATTGTAATATACAGTCATATGAAAAAGTTTGGGCACCCCTATTAATGTTAACCATTTTTCTTTATAACATTTTGAGTTTTTGCAACAGCTATTTCAGTTTCATATATCTAATAACTGATGGACTGAATAATATTTCTGGATTGAAATGAGGTTTATTGTACTAACAGAAAATGTGCAATCCGCATTTAAACAAAAATTGACTGGTGCAAAAGTATGGGCACCTCAACATAAAAGTGACATTAATATTTTGTAGATCCTTCTTTTGCAAAAATCACAGCCTCTAGTCGCTTCCTGTAGCTTTTAATGAGTTCCTGGATCCTGGATGAAGGTATATTTGACCATTCCTGTTTACAAAACAATTCCAGTTCAGTTAAGTTTGATGGTCGCCGAGCATGGACAGCACGCTTCAAATAATCCCACAGATTTTCAATGATATTCAGGTCTGGGGACTGGGATGGCCATTCCAGAACACTGTAATTGTTCCTCTGCATGAATGCCTGAGTAGATTTAGTGCGGTGTTTTGGATCATTGTCTTGCTGAAATATCCATCCCCTGCATAACTTCAACTTCGTCACTGATTCTTGCACATTATTGTCAAGAATCTGCTGATACTGAGTTGAATCCATGCGACCCTCAACTTTAACAAGATTTCCGGTGCCGGCATTGGCCACACAGCCCCAAAGCATGATGGAACCTCCACCAAATTTTACTGTGGGTAGCAAGTGCTTTTCTTGGAATGCCGTGTTTTTATGCCTCCATGCATAACGCCTTTTTGTATGACCAAACAACTCAATCTTTGCTTCATCAGTCCAAAGGACCTTCTTCCAAAATGTAACTGGCTTGTCCAAATGTGCTCTTGCATACCTCAGGTGACTGTTTGTGGCGTGCTTGCAGAAACGGCTTCTTTCGCATCACTCTCACATACAGCTTCTCCTTGTGCAACGTGCGCTGTATTGTTGACCGATGCACATTGACACCATCTGCAGCAAGATGAAGCTGCAGGTCTTTGGAGGTGGTCTGTGGATTGTCCTTGACTGTTGTCACCATTCTTCTCTGCCTTTCTGATATTTTTCTTGGCCTGCCACTTCTGGGCTTAACAAGAACTGTACCCGTGTTCTTCCATTTCCTTACTATGTTCCTCACAGTGGAAACTGACAGTTTAAATCTCTGAGACAACTTTTTGTATTCTTCCCCTGAACAACTATGTTGAATAATCTTTGTTTTCAGATCATTTGAGAGTTGTTTTGAGGAGCCCATGATGCAACTCTTCTTAGGAGATTCAAATAGGAGAACAACTTGCAAGTGGCCACCTTAAATACCTTTTCTCATGATTGGATACACCAGCCTATGAAGTTCAAAGCTCAATGAGGTTACAAAACCAATTTAGTGCTTTAGTAAATCAGTAAAACGTAGTTAGGAGTGTTCAAATCAAGAAATTGATAAGGGTGCCCATACTTTTGCACCTGTCAAGTTTTGTTTAAATGCAGATTGCACATTTTCTGTTAGTACAATAAACCTCATTTCAATCCAGAAATATTACTCAGTCCATCAGTTATTAGATATATGAAACTGAAATAGCTGTTGCAAAAACCCAAATTGTTATAAAGAAAAAAGGTTAACATTAATAGGGCTGCCCAAACTTTTTTATATTACTGTATGTATAATAAGGAAAAATATTTTTCTGCATTTCCTGAGATATTTTCCAGCATAGTGTGAGCATAAGAAAATTGATGTGTCTCTGAAAATATAACTATGTTCCCAAGACATATTTCCATCAATAGCCTTGCAAACTTAAAAACGTCTAAGGTTATTTTTACTCAGGTGTGGAAAGGATACTTTTAGAAGTGGATTATCAGAAAACAATAAAAATACAAGCTATTGGTAGCAGTAAGAGTCCAATATTCTGTTTTGTTGACTCAGAATAAAAACTGCTATGTACTCTTATATTTTGCAGCAATATGTGAAGACTTTTAACATGTTTTCCTTAGAAAATGTTTTCCTGTGTTGTTACCCATCAGTGAAGGCTAGTGGGCCATCTCTAGCAATCAGATTGAAGTTTTCATTTTCTCTAAGACAGGTTACATAATAATAGCAACTTCTATATTTTTTGTGCATACTTTTTTTTGGACATGACACGTAACAATACTGGTTAGACTGTTCGCCACAGATTTATAAGCCAAAAATTATGACTATATTTAAAAAAAATGTAGCAATATTGAAAAGTGTTCAAGGGGAAATAGAAGAAAACATTTTTACTTTTTTTTTAGTTTTCCTACTTTTAGTGTAAATTAGTAAACAAATAACAGCCGCTTGCACAAGGCTTAAAGATTAACAGTTTTACAAGTAGAGAGCAGGAGAGATTTTTTTTATGATTGCCTAGATTCTAAATATTCTAATGAATTCTAAGATTTACAAGATCTCAACCAGAAATCTTAACAATAATTTAAATTTCATATACAATGTATGTTTTAAAATTAGAGATCTCATGTTTAGAAAATACAACTACAGCCAGCGAAAACAAATGAGATATTTGTCAGTCGAACAATATGTTGGCCGATCGGTCGGCTGGTAGCCATCTCAGCTGGCTTTCCAACACATGCAGTAGATTACAAAAGTGAGTACACCACTAACATTTTAGAAATATTATATATTTTAAATGGGACAACACTGATTATATGACACTTTGATACCTACAGTGGCAAATCTTTTCTAAAAAAAAAAAGAAAAACATCAAAGTCAAGCTATGTTTTTTCAAAACCTATACCAAGGCTGCCTAAAGTCATGTAGGAAAATGTGTTAATGTCTGATGAGACCAATGTTAAACTTTTTGGCCATAATGCAAAACAGCAATCTACCCACAGTGATGCATGGTGGAGGCAGGATTATGCTATGTTGCTGTATATTAGACAAATAAAAGGAAGTCCCAGAAGAAAGCCCATAGTATGGCTTAATCAGCAACTGAGGTGAAACTGTAACAGAACAAATCCAATCAAACAATCTTTAATAAAGATAAAATTTGAAGGTGAAAGATATTTATCAGCCTAATCAGTTATGCATCTGTAGAAACAAAATATTATTACCTTCATCATAATGAAGGATAGAAAACAAAAGACAAAATAAGCTCATGGAAAAAAAGACTGACTTGGTCAATATGTAAAGTTTTCAGTTCTCCAATGGAAGTATCTGAAATTAAGTCAAGTTAAAAACTCATTTGAAATTTAAAGAAGAGAAGACTTTGTGTCAGTTTCCTGTGCTTAAAGGGATTGTCTGATCTAAATCCATAAATCTGCAATCACTCTATATGATTGCAGATTTATAAATCATCACTTCACATGTACTGTGTGCAGTGAGGTTTCACCCGTTTCAGAGCCAGGAACACCATTCACCTGGCTGCGAGTATGCGATATGCCTTACTCAATATACTTGCATCTTCATATAATGGGAAGATTAACATTACTTATGTATTTGAATTAGAAAAAACCCTTGTTGGCATGATAATATCACATTGTAGCTGGCTCCAAATTCACAGAGAGTCAGAGATTCCACACAATGCTGCTTTTAAATTGCACAGACAGGCTCAGGTGTCGACCAGTTGTCCTCTTGTTAGTAATCGGGCTTGCAGGAGTTAATTTCTGTTAGCCTGTGGATTACTACTTGAGTCACACTTGCAGGAGACTGCTGTAATTTACCCAGTTACTTTATAGGGGTCAATATACCTAGGTCCCAGCTTTCAGTAAGGAACCTTCAACTTAATATTCCTAGTAGACAACCACACATAATCATTCACATCGTAGTCAACCACATTCTGATCCAAACCCAGCCACCAAAAGTGACAAGAAAGGAGGTCCGAGCTTGCTTTATTACTCGGGTGACCCACCAGTATAGTATTGAGATGTTCTCCAATTATTTTAGGGCGCAAATTAGGTGGCACAAACAACCTCCCTGGAGAGCATTAGGCCAAGGAATCCCCCCTGAGCATCCAAAAAACTCCCCCTCCAGGTCTGGGCACAAGAACAAGGCGACTACTCCCTTCTGAAAAATAGGGACAGGTTTCACATGATCACTACCACCAGAGGAGGTCTGGGATAATGCATCCACCTTGACGTTTTTAACCCCTGGATAGTAAGTGACAGTAAAATTAAGCCAAGTAAAAAACAAAGACCATCTAGCCTGCCTAGCATAGAGACATTTGGCATACATGAGATATGACAGGTTTTTATGGTCTGTAATTATGGAATGACATGGACAGCCCCCTCCAACCAATGATCCCCTTCCTTGAAAGCCAACTTAATTGCCAAGACTTTTATATTATCAAAGTCATAGCTTCTCTTGGCTGAAGTCAATCTCTTGGAAAACAAAGTGCATTGATGGATGCCATTTACCAGGAGATGGACCTTGTGACAACACAGGCTCAACCCCCACCTCCGAAGCATCAATATCCACTATAAAAGGCTATGAACCATCATGCTGGATGAGTATAGGCGCTGTGGAAAAACATCTCATGAAAGAGAAATAATCCTGCTTTGCAGAGTCCAACTGATTGGAGAAATCTGACTCCTTTTTTGTCATACCAGTGATAGGTTTCATAATTATGGAATAATTCTGAATACATTTTCTGCTAAAAGTTGATAAACCATAGAAAGCACTGCAATGCTTTCAGGTTGTCTGGACAATACCAATCAAGTTCCACATGGACCTTCTCTAGATCCATCTAAAACCCTGAAGATGACAACAAGTATCCCAAAAATTGCATTTCTTGAACAGTGAAAACACATTTCTCGAGTCTCCACATTACAGTTTATTTTCTCTTAAAATATGTAATACCAGTTTTACATACTGTATATCAGAAGTTTCCATATCATGTGAGTAGATCAAGATATCATCCAAATAAACCACCTCAAACCTGCCCAACAATTGGTGAAAAATATTATTCACAAGATGTTGGAAAACGGTAAGGGCCAAATGGCATGACCAGACTTTCACAATTCCTCTCAGGAGTAATGAAAGCTGTTTTCCACTCAGCATCTTGTCTGTTTCTAACCAGATTGTAAGCACCGCTTAAGTCCAACTTGAAGAACCATTTAGCTCTCAAAATCACAAAAGTTGAATAAGTCCAGAATCAGAATCAATTCCCAAAAATCCAAACAAGGACAAAGACCCCCATCTTTCTTTTAAAAGAAGAAAAACTGTGCCACCACGGGTGATGAGAAGGTTCTCATATGTCTTCTCTCTAGACTCTCATCAATGTAATCTTTCATGGCTTGTTGCTCTGGACCAGAAAGGTTAAACAGTCTGCATTTGGGTAGTTTTGTTCAAAGAAGCAGATTAATGAGGATATCATATACATGATAAGGAGGCAAATCCTGACACCACTTCTCTCTGAAAATGCATCTTCAAAACTCGACAAAAATGCTAGTAAGGTCTCCATAGAGACGACAGACAGAGAAGTGTTCAGGCAATTATTAAGACAGTAATTTCCCCACTCCACAACTTCTCTGGATTGCCGGTCTACTACAGGATTATGTTTCACCAACCAGGGTAGACCCAGTACAACAAGAGTGGAAGGGCCCTCTGGGGCATAAAAGGAAATTACTTCACAATGCAGGGGTCCTAACCTCAGTCTTATATCATATACATGAAGAAAAAACAAAAAGCCAGCACCAAATGTGCACTTCAGCACTAAACATTCCAAACTGTACTTATTATAAAAATTTTTGCGATTTTTGGCAAAAAATTGCAATTTCTTGAGCTGCCTCGCCACCTCACGGCAAATCTCATTTGAGGCAGTCCTACACTAAAATATTTTTATAAAATGTGCCATACGGCCTCACATATGAACAGTAGAACTGCTCTTAGCAGCACTCACCTGGTCTATTTCAATCCCGTACCCATGACTGAGTCATGGCTGTGGGCGGGACAGGTCCAAGCAAATACTGCATGAAGTAAATAGCCTGTGGACAAAGCCTGATGACTTAATGTGAACAGTCACCAACCGCCAAAATCTAGACAGATGGAATACATCCCAAATTGGGGTGCATAGCAAGGTGGAGGTCAACCACCGACCAATTCAATGAAGAAAAAACAAAAAGCCAGCACCAAATGTGCACTTCAGCACTAAACATTCCAAAGTGTAGGACTGCCTCAAATGAGATTTGCCGTGACGTGGCAAGGCAGCTCAAGAAATTGCAATTTTTGGCCAAAAATCTCAAAAATTTTTATAATAAGTACAGTTTGGAATGTTTAGTGCTGAAGTGCACATTTGGTGCTGGCTTTTTGTTTTTTCTTCATTGAATTGGTCGGTGGTTGACCTCCACCTTGCTATGCACCCCAATTTGGGATGTATTCCATCTGTCTAGATTTTGGCGGTTGGTGACTGTTCACATTAAGTCATCAGGCTTTGTCCACAGGCTATTTACTTCATGCAGCATTTGCTTGGACCTGTCCCGCCCACAGCCATGACTCAGTCATGGGCACGGGATTGAAATAGACCAGGTGAGTGCTGCTAAGAGCAGTTCTACTGTTCATATGTGAGGCCGTATGGCACATTTTATAAAAATATTTTAGTGTAGGACTGCCTCAAATGAGATTTGCCGTGACGTGGCGAGGCAGCTCAAGAAATTGCAATTTTTTGCCAAAAATCTCAAAATTTTTATAATAAGTACAGTTTGGAATGTTTAGTGCTGAAGTGCACATTTAGTGCTGGCTTTTTGTTTTTTCTTTATATCATATACAGTCTGTGTCAGGCATCAGTGAGCAAGCGGCGCTGAGTCAATGGCATACATGGAGATGAAGTTAGCCAACATACTGCAGTTAAGTCTATGAGTTTTTACAAACAGAGCATCCATCATGCTGACTCCTGCTCCACAGTCCACAAACCTGGAAATGTTCTCAGTCCTGCTCTCTGGCACCACTTCTGCTGTCAGGACAAACAGAGAATTATATGTAGAACAGAAACACCCACCCCAAATGTCCATTCCAACACTACCAAGAGTCAGCCAAGCCCCAGATATTTCTTTTTGCTTAGGAATCAAGGGCCAGGCTTCAATAAAATGATCTTTTTTACCACAAAAAAACAAACCTCTTTTTTCATGGTGGATCTCAGAGGAAACATGTGAAGTAAAGGCTCCCCCTAACTGCATGGGCTCCTGCAAACCAATGAGTGATGGTTCCCCCACAGACTGAACCCATCAACAACGGAGTGCTGCCCCGAGGTACGGTCTCCAGGGAAACTGATCTAACTTTGGTTTCTTGCAGGCAAGTATCCATACATATAGCCAAGGACATGGTGGGCTCTAAGGACTCTAAGGACACTAAGGCATCCTTCAATCTCTCAAAACTGTCTTCTAAGAGCTTAGTCATTTTACTTGCTGTCGGTTGCACATCTACAAAATACAGAGAAAAAAATCTCTGCTGACTGACTCTGATGCTGGAGGTGACCCGTGAAATCCATTCACTGACCAGAGGCAACCAGAGCCATTTGTAAAAGAGAAAGCTGAGGATTGTGAATCCCCCTGTAACATCGAGATCACAATCCCTACTTGCCGCTCTTTCTCCCCAGAGGAGTAAGGCCAAAACCGAAAGTACAATCTACAGGTCTCCTTGAACACCAATAATTTGTCTTTACCCCCTGAAAACCTGTCTGGGAGTGCAATCTTGGGCTCTGGGGGGTCTGCCTACTCACAAATCTCCAAAATCGGTAGTCTACAACCGCTGCTGATGAACAGCTAACTTAAGGTCGTCTACCCCCAGGGACAGACCTTGAAGCTACTCAGCCAAAACAGTGACAGGATCCATGGAAAATATAGCAAAGAAGAAAAGAAAAAAAATCCACAACAACCAAAAAAAACCAACACAAATACCCATGTGTCAGATTTTGTTATTTTTAATGTGCATCTGGTGAAAAGGTCATGCTAGGTATGGGGAAGTACCAAATGTATGGTGAAAGAAAAGGGAAACTCTGTATATAGCACTGGAGACTTCAGGACTCATCTAGTTATTTCTGTTTTCAGTCACATCATCAATAAACACCGCCTCCACCATATTTTACAGAGGATGTTGTGTGCTTGCATCATGAACTTTTCCAAGCCCTCTCCATAAATTCTTATTTTGATGCAGGTTGATCTCAGTTTCATATATCCTAAGAATGTTTTTTCAGAAATAGACTGCCTTCTGTAGATGTTTTTTGGGCAAAGTCTAAACTGACCTTTCCATTTTTAAGGCTGATTAATAGTGTGTACCTTGGGATGAACCTTCTGTATTTGCTCTCATAAAGTCTTTTTATAGTAGTCTTAGATACTGAAACACCTACTTCCTGGAGCGTGTTCTTCACTTCAGTGATTATCCACCACTGTTGCATGGATGTCCAGGTCTTTTTGCTTTCCCAAGCTCACCAATGATGTATTTTTTTTTTGCAGAATGTACCGATCTGTTTATTTGGCCACTCCTAATATTTCTATTAGCTCTATGTTGGCTTTATTCCTTTTTTTCAGCCTAACAATGGTCTGTTCCTCTTTCATTGAAAGTACCTTTGGCTGCATGTTCTGGGTTCAGAGCAACAGCTTCAAAATCCAAATACCACACCTGGAATTAGCTCCAAAACTTTAACATGCTTAATTTATGATGGAATAGCCCATGCAGCCATTTCAGAGCTTTGAGATAATTGTCCAATTACTTTTGATCCCTTGAAAAAGGGGCCTCTACATATTAAAGTGCTGTAGTTCCTGAACCCTTACTCCAATTAGGATGTAAATAACCTCACAATAAGGGTTGTCTCCCACTGCTGTATAAAACAGATGAGTGCAATGTGAGAAAAAAAATCACATTGCATTCAGACCGGTGTTCGTCAATGAGGCAGAGGCGATCTGTGGGTTTTTGTTCAGCTCAAATGTGATTGAGGAAAAAATTGTCTTATGCTGTGATTGCACTTGTCAAAACTCGACTCATGAGGTCAATGGATGCGAGAAAAAAATCGGATGCCACACACATTTATGGGAGATTTATGTAAATTGGAGGATTGGGCTGAGAAGTGGCAATTGAAGTTTAATGTAGATAAATGTAAGGTCATGCACTTGGGTAGAGGAAATAACATTTATGATTATGTACTTAATTGTAGAACACTGGGTAAAACAGACACAGAAAAAGACTTGGGTGTATGGGTGGATGGTAAACTTCACTTTAGTGGACAGTGTCAGGCAGCTGCTGCCAGGGCTAATAAAATAATGGGATGTATTAAAAGAGGTATAAGTGTTCATGAAAAAAATATAGTTCTACCTCTGTACAAGTCACTAGTGCGACCGCACGTAGAATACTGTGTACAATTCTGGTCACCGATATATAAGAAGGACATAGCTGAACTGGAGAGGGTGCAAAGAAGAGCGACCAAGATTATTAGAGGAATGGGGGGGCTGCAATACGAAGACAGGTTATTAAACTTGGGGTTATTTAGTCTGGAAAAACGAAGGCTTAGGGGAGATCTAATCACAATGTATAAATATATGAGGGGACAGTACAGAGACCTTTCCAAAGATCTATTTACACCTAGGCCTGCGACTGGAACACGGGGGCATCCGCTACGTCTTGAGGAAAGAAGGTTTAATCATAATCACAGACGAGGATTCTTTACTGTACGAGCAGTGAGACTATGGAATTCTCTGCCGCATGATGTTGTAATGAGTGATTCACTACTAACATTTAAGCAGAGCCTGGATGCCTTTCTTGAAAAATTTAATATAACCAGTTATGTATATTAGATTTTATGACAGGGTATTGATCCAGGGAACTAGTCTGATTGCCGGATGTGGAGTCAGGAATGAAATTTTTTCCCCATTGGAACTTGTTTGCCACATTGGGGTTTTTTGCCTTCCTCTGGATCAACATGTTAGGCTACGGGTTGAACTAGATGGACTTAGAGTCTCCCTTCAACCTTAAAACTATGATACATTGGCATCGTTCGTGTGGCATTCATGTGGCACCCGTGTGCGTTTAATTTTTTATGGATAGATTACCATTCTGTAGCATACAAGTATATAAATGATACAATAATATTTGCTGAGAAAAAAACACATGTCAAACGGATGTCCTACCCATGCTAGGTGAAAAACAGCACATTAGCATTGCAATCGCATGTTATATAGAATACCAAACAGATTTTCTTATTTGTTTTGGTAAACAGCTAAAATTCCAAAATTTGTTTAAATGTCCAAATATTTCTGGACCTTACTGTATATGGAAAGTTTGACTTCTGATTTTGGCTGGGGTCAATTATTTTATATTATCACCACCAAGCAGGTTGTATTCTACGCTGTTCTCTTTTCAGGCTGTGGGTGAGTTACAAAGATGGGGCAATAAGATACATATGTCAGCCTCAGCGTCCCCTATATATCAGCCTCAGTGTTTTCAATGTGATTTATATGCATAAGCCTCAATGTCTCCTATGTGCTCTTTATACATAAACCTCTGTGTCTCCTATGTTATGTATATACATTAGCCTCATTGTCTTCTCAGTATGCTATCTGTGATAGCACACGGACGGCAGGAACTTCTATACTCACCTGTCCCCGGCGCTGCTGTATCCAGCGCTGCTGATGCTTCTAGGTCCATTGTGCAGTGAATATGCATGAGCATAATGAGTGGTCCCAGCAGCAAGTGACAGCAGCGCTGAAGACAGCAGGGCTGGAGATAGGTGAGTATACCAAATCCTTTTATTTCAAGTACATGTGTTTTCTCCAGTAAATGTCACACGGATCACATCAGCGTATGGTCCGTGTGATACCCGTGCTGACGGAGAAGAATGGACATATCACCATGTGGAGCACATGGAAATGGAGAAAACAGAAATGTGTGCATTAAAATCAATGGATCTGCGTATGTCTGTGTCTCCAGTACGTATGAAAACAGATGTCATACGTACCGGAATCATGGACATGTGAAGGGGGCATTATATAGTATATAGTGTGGATTCCCCAGTACAAATTGTATACACAGACACAGCTCTACGCCAAATACTATATACACAGCTGCACAGTACAATATAGTCCACATATTATTATAGTCCATACATATAGTACATAGTGTTGAGCTGTGCATATAATTATTTGTGGTATATATTGTGGAGCTGTTTATGCTGGGTGTAAGTCCCTGTATATGTTCCTAATACTCCTGTGTGTATGTATATATGTAGTGTACAGTGACTTGAAAAAGTATTTCTTCACTTTATAGCCACTAATTTTAAGGTATTTTATTTCAGATTTTTTAAATATTTAAAGAATATAAATCTGAAACTTTTGACATGCATTTTTATTCAGCCCCCTGTAGTCTGATTCTCCAAAACAAAATCCAGAGTGACCAATTGCCTCCAGAAGTAAATTGAGTCCATCTGTGTAATTTTTTCTCAGTGTAACTAAAGCTATTCTGTAAAAGGCCTCAGAGGTTTATTTTAGAACATTAGGGAACAAAGAGCATCATAAATAAACAAAACACACAAAGACAGGTCAGAAATAAGGAAGAGGAGTGAGAAGAGTAAAGCACAGTTAAGTTATGAAAAAATAGCCCAAGCTCTGAACATCTCATGGATCTATAGTTCTATCCATCATCCAAAATAGAAAGGAATATTGCACAACTGCAAACCTACCAAGACATGGCTGTCCACCTAAACTGATATCGCAAACATAGAGAGCACTAATTAGAGAAGCAACCAAGAGGCCCATCTTGGAGGAAAACCTGTTAGAGGCTGCAAAGTACTTGAGACTAGGGCAGTCATGGCAAACCTTTTACAGGCCGAGTGCCCAAGCTGTAGCCCTAAACCCATTTTTTTTTCTGAAGTGCCAACCAATCCTATCATGTAAATAATTGATTTTAATCTTACTTTTGCAGTCTTCTCTTCAGCAGGGGGCATCACGCTCATGCATGCTTATCACACATTGCAGTGGAGCCTTTTCCACTGCCCTTTCCAGATACAGCAGTTGGATTGATCTGTCTGGAAAAGATTGCAGCATATTAGACAGATTTTAGCCTGGAATGCAATCAGATTTCACCCTGTAATCCACATCTACATTTCAAAGTCTGAACATCCTGAAAACCCATAAAGACGTGCGAGTTGCTCCCCTCCCCTTTCATTGTGTAGTTCTGTCCCCTTCCTGGCCACTTCCTGGTAAACATGTCCCATATCCTGATAAATATTTCCTACATTCTGGTATATTTGTCCCCATCATGGTCCCATCCCGGCATATGTCCCATCCTGGTAAATGTTCCTCCATCCCGGCATGTACCCCATTCCTGGTAAATGTCCTCCATTCTGGTAAATGTACCCCATCCTGGTAAATGCACCCCATCATTGTAAATGTATACCATTCTGGCATGTTCCCCTATGCTGTTAAATGACCCCATCCTGGTAAATGTACCTCATCCAGGCATGTTCCCTTATCCTGGTAAATGTCCCCTTTCCTGGTAAACGTACCCCATCCTGGTAAACGTACCCCATCCTGGTAAATGTCACCTTTCCTGCTAAATGTTCCCCATCCTGGCATGTACCCCCATTCTGGCATGTTTCCCCCCATCCTGGTAAATGTATCTGCCCATCCTGGTAAATTTATCCCCCCATCCTGGTAAATGTATCTTCCCATTGTGGTAAATGTATCCCCCCATCGTGGTAAATGTACCCCATCCTGACATGTTTCGCCCCATCCTTGCAGCCATGTTTCCCCCATCTTTGCATGTTTCCCCCATCTTTACATGTTTCCCCCCATCTTTGCATGTTTCCAACCATCTTTGCATGTTTCCCTTCATCTTTGCATGTTTCCACCATCCTTGTATGCTTACCCCATCCTTGCATCTTTCCTCCATCCTTGCATGTTTCCCCCATCCTTGCATGTTTCCCCATCTTTGCATGCTTCACCCATCCTAGCAGCCATGTTTCCCTTATCCTTGCATTTTCCCCTATCTTTACATGGTTCTCTCCATCTTTGCATGTTTCCCTTCATCTTTGCATGTTTCCCTTCATCTTGACATGTTTCCCTCCATGCTTGCATGTTTCCCCCATCCTTGCATGTTTCCTCCATCCTGGTAAATGTATCTGCCCATCCTCGTACATTTATCCCCCCCATCCTGGTAAATGTATCTTCCCATCGTGGTAAATGTATCCCCCCATCCTGGTAAATGTACCCCATCCTGGCATGTTTCCCCCCATCCTTGCAGCCATGTTTTCCCCATCTTTGCATGTTTCCCCCCATCTTTGCATGTTTGCCCCCATCTTTGCATGTTTCCCCCATCTTTGCATGTGTCCAACCATCTTTGCATGTTTCTCTTCATCTTTGCATGTTTCCACCATCCTTGCATGCTTCCCCCATCCTTGCATCTTTCCTCCATCTTTTCATGTTTCCCCCATCCTTGCATGTTTCCCCATCTTTGCATGCTTCACCCATCCTAGCAGCCATGTTTCCCCTATCCTTGCATGTTTCCCCATCTTTACATGGTTCTCTCCATCTTTGCATGTTTCCCTTCATTTTTGCATGTTTCCCTTCATCTTGACATGTTTCCCTCCATCCTTGCATGTTTCCCCCATCCTTGCATGTTTCCTCCATCCTTGCAGCCATATTTGCCCTGTGCTTTCCATCTCTGCCCCGTGCTGTCCATGTTTGCCCCGTGCTGTCCATGTTTGCCCCGTGCTGTCCATGTTTGCCCCGTGCTCTCCAGGTTTGTTTCCTGCTCTCCATGTTTGCCCCCTGCTCTCCATGCTTGCCCCGTGCTCTCCATGTTTGCCCCGTGCTCTCCATGTTTGCACCATGCTCTCCATGTTTGCACCGTGCTGTCACTGTCCCACCAAACCTTGGCACAGCCGCACACAGTTTGAAAAAAAAACCCCACACCTTCCAGCACCCGTTCCACCGCTGCGCGCTGCTGGGTCCTCAGTCAGTTCCCGAGTGGCCACAAGATGCCGGGGCCACTTTCTGATGCTCCGCCATCTCCAAGGCAACAGGCCTGCGGCCTAGGAGAGGAGGAGTGTCAGAGGGAGGAGAAATGTCTCCTCTGCTAAACACAACTTTGAATTGCTGCTGCAATCACAACGACAGTTCAAAGTGGCTGAATGTGGCGACAGCGCGCGTGCCGGCAGAAAGGGCTCTGCATGCCCAGTCTGGCATGCGTGCCATAGGTTTGCCATCACTGGACTAGGGTGTAGGTTCATCTTCAAGCAAGACCATAAATATTCTACCAGATCTACAATGGAGTTGGTTAGATCAAAGCATATTCATGTGTTTGAATGTGTTTGTGTTTGTCCAGACCTATATCTAATTAAGAATCTGTTGCAAGACTTGAAAATAGTGGTTTACAGATCTTCTAAATCCAATCACACTGAGCTAGAGTTTATTTGCAAATATGAACGGGCAAAAAAATTTCAGTTTCTAGATTTGCAAAGCTGGTAGAGACATAACCCAAAAGACTTGCAGCAATAATTGCAGAGAATATTGGCACTACAAAGTATATTTGCTATTTAATGTTGGTATATATTTCAAATATAATATATTTAAGTTTCTGGGTGTAACGTGAAAAAATGTAGAAATGTTCACAAGGTATAAATACAAGGCACTATATAGTATCATTACCTTTGCACTTCTACCAACCTTTAGCAATTCTTGGATGACATTTATTGATTGTAGTGGCAACACAAAGTCTCTTGTGACTGATGGCAAACACAATGCATTTTTATAATAAATATGAATAAAAACAATGTTGTATTTTATGCTTTGTTAAAGTGACAAAAGTTATCCAAAGTGAAGCTGCACTTTGATGGTTTCGTTTTCTGTATGTAAATGTAAATGCTCTGAAACCAGTAAGCTTCCCGAAGGTTCCTTGTTCTATATGAGTAGTAGAGCAGATCAAAATCATTGACACAGATAAGGCTTGACACGACAGCAATTCCCATTGCCTAACTCATACAATTCAGTACATCTCACTCTTTCTTTATTTCTCTCCCCAAGGCACTCCAAAAACTCTTAAAATCCTTTTACTTGGAAATCAGGTCTCCCAAAGGTAGATGAATGACTTTTGCACGTCCTTAATATGTAGTTCAACTTATCTTCTTACATCTCATTGACAGTGTAACTAGAAATGAATGTCATATTGCAAAGAGGACAAAGTAATTACCACTAAATCTGTACTTCAATCAATGTACTACTTAATAAATTTCAAAGAAATTTTAATTGAGTATCTGTTCTGTATGGAAACTATTAATAAAGATGTTGATGGTGAAGCTCTGAAAGAAATATTTTTGTCCCTGTGTGTACTTGAAATTATGTTGGCCAATAAGAAGTCAAACGGTGAAACACAACGTATTGTATCACATAAAATAAAGTATGTCTATTGAATGATCATAATCTTAACCATCTCTCCAGTCAACATAAAGGAGATAAGCACATTAGAGGTACATCTTACCCTCAAATCTTTTGGGAATAAACAAGTTCAAATGTTTGTTTGTCAATAATTAATCATGCAAGATCCCTGCCATCAGGATGTATAATTTAGTTTTAACTATATGCTGAGTGGCTTGTAATTTATCTTAGCAACATTTATTGGTCACAGGTTTTCTTGCATACATGAGAAGAAATACATGAAGATAGGAAGAAAAATAATTATCAGTGCTCTCCCTAATCTCTCATGATGAAGTTGCTGGAAGGCAACCTGTTAGAATTATTTTACTCATCATACTAGGGCTACCATGTATCCTGAAAAATAAGCCCTACCCCAAAAATAATCCCTAGCTGGAGTTTTCAGCAAGACTTAAATATAAGACCTACCCTAAAAATAAACCCTAGTCGCAGTTCAATAATTAAGTGTCCATGCAGCTAAAAAAACGTAAAGAATACTGCAGAACACTTCATTATAGAAAGCAGACACCCCCCAAAAGTGAGAAGAAGAAAGAAGAACCTGCGATCATACTCCTCATATGCCGACTGGGAGAAAAGGAACGCAAGGACTTGAGGCACAGTGCACACCCACACATATCGAAATGCACACTCACACACATAAGATCACGCCCATGAGATCACACACACACTCACCACATCCAGTGATATCAATTGCTTCTGGGCAGCATAAGGGCCTGGGACACTGTGCAGTGGAGAGCCACGACCCGCAGGTGGAATGCATTGAAGACCCAGGGGTGGAACACATCATAGAGAGAACAGAGAATAGAGTCCCCTGCTGGCTGGAAGCAAGTGGTATCACGGGATGTGGAGAGGGTGTACGTGCTCGATTATATGTGCGATCTCATGACTGTATGTGTGTCTGTGTGTATATGTGTGTGTGCGATCTGATGTGTGAGTGTTGGCCAAAAGTAGGGGAGGTTGGTGTTTAGTATACATGCTGGGAGCACCCGCGACCATTGCAGGAGGACCTGGGAGCCACTCAGACCCCTGAGGTCTGGTAAGTATGATGATCCTGAGAACAGGGATCTGCATTTTTTTGGAGGGTAAACCTTCCTATGTTTCCCCAAGAATAAGCCGTAGCGCTTTTTTCTGAGAAAAAAAAAATAACATAGTGTCTTATTTTCGGGAAAATACAGTATATATTGTAGTAGTAATCTAATGTTAAGAAATTGACAGGTGCGTGTAGTGAAACCAAGATACTACAATTCCAATTGTCCATACAGGGACTTGGATGCAAACAAGGTGGAAGTAGGTGTCGGTTTCTAGGGTCGCTTTCCATGGACAACTGGCATTGTAGTATCCCGGATCCACTACAAGCACCCGTCTGCTTTCTTTTCCTGCCAACTATCTTTCTCTTGTGGTATCCTATTGATCCAAAAATAAGACATATAAAACACATACAACAGCGTCTGTATGATTAAAGGGAACCTGTCACCAGATTTTTCCCTATTAAACAAAAAATATCACCTTCTGCAGCTCCTGGGCTGCATTCTATGAAGGTGCACCTTGTTGTGCCTTTTCAGACCTCCAAAACAACTTTAGAAAATATTACATTTTCGTATGCAAATTAGTTTGGTTGGCCAGATGGGCGCGCTCTATTTCACCTTCTGTCCCCCCTCCTGCCACTATTCGCCGTCCTCCAGTCTTGATTTGCATGAATGACGATGGCCCCGTCATCCTCCACGCTGATGCCGAAGTCTCGCGGAAGCACAGTTAGCAGAGGCCACTATCGCGGGATTGAGCAGAAACTATCTCTCTCACGCGCCGGTTATGTATTTGATTTTATAAAAAAGTCAAGTTTGCAGACCTGGTCAATGCCGTAATATGTTGTGATTTTCTAAGTGTATAAGTGACCACTCTATGCAAATAGTGTACATGCACCACCATATTGCTGCAGCGTAATGCGGCAGTTAGCTTTTTGATCCCGACATCTGTATATATTAAACTTTGGCAGCAACATTCACAAATGTACATGTATTGCTAGTAGATACCATAAGAATATTATCTCTTCAGGGAGGAAGGAGACAGAGTCTAGTGGCACCTATTGGAAGTAGCAATTGCAGCTATAAGACTCCTCACCGACAGCCAGATTGGTTTGTCAGTCTCCACAAGGAGAAACATTTTCCTCTTAGACCCCATAAGAATATTAATAATATGTATGACATGCCCATTAATTTATAAGAAACACCTTACAAGAAGAATTACCTATCTTTCTTCAGACACACTTTTAGTTTTGGTACACGCCCTGGCGGCAACGAGACTTGATTTTAACTTAAAAAGTTGCGTTCTTAAGAAAAATGAATTGCTGAAGTTAGGTGATGATTCAAGAATTTCTGCTAAATTGAGGCCATAGAATATAGATTAGGAAAGTATTTAATAATTAATCAAGACTGTCAAAGAGACTAGATTCATTTCCCAGGACACAAAATGTGCCTGAAAAACATTTATCTTCCACAACACAACAAGCTTAACAGCTTTAAGATACTGCAATAACTGTGATTCAGGTGAAGTAACATAAACTTGCTCTGCATATTAAATCAAGTCGTAGAGCAATATCATCCGCACTTTAGAAACCTGCGGAGATCATGTCACATTCTACATCAAGAGAGATATTTCCAACCTTTTAAGATGTGGCAGTTCACATTTACTATTGCCATCAATTACATTAGTTACCGATCTGGATTTCTGAGAATATGTAGACAAATACTATAAGTTAGCGGAGGATGGCAAAATTATTTCTGTAGATAGTGTATAAATAACTGAATAGTCTATTATATAATGTCTAAAGTAATTTATTCATGTCAAAATAACAATTTTCTTATCTTCTTATTCCTAGTAATAATATAGAAAGCAGTAAACGAATGCCTTGTGAATGTCTTATGACCATGTCAGAAGGCTCAAAAGAACTACAGAGATGTTTAAGCTGAACAAGTTGCTTTATTGAGGTAGCTTGATCTTTTAGAGAGGGTGTTAAACGAAACTTGATAGTGGATATGTACTGCCAGATCTATAGGCAGTATGTAATGGAAGCTGGCTGTATGATTTCAGTCATATACAGTATGTGTAACTCTGAAATGCTGTTGCATGTCAAGGAAATACATAGTTTAAAAATGTTGTCCTGGCTTTTCCAGGCAGAATTATGAATCCTATCAGCGTGCACATTGCATGCTGTCAAGATACACCAATGCTTAGCGGTCAGTCATGGGACTGCAAGCATGCAATTTAGATACTACTTGTCACATTCCAACTAGAGATTCCCAGTCTTCTTCATTTCAATTGCATTAAACAAGGTCAGTCACGTCTAGATGACTCATTACCATATGTATGCAAATTGTATACTTGCTGTCATGAGTCCTCCTGCTACCAGTGCCAGCACCAGAAAATCATGACAGTGAGCACATTGCATGCTGTGAGAATTTTCAAGGCTGTAATCAAACAGTGATGTCAAACCTGTGACCCAAGACTGGACAACCCCTTTTAATGAGTGGGAGCTACTTGCATTGGGCAAGTGGTGGGCTTGCATACTAAGTGGTGGGCTTGCATTGGGAGCCATCATGCTTATTGAAGGGCTGACATTTGGGGCTATCGTACTGAGTTGGTGATGGGTTTTTGGGAAATGATGCTTAGTGGGGGCCGTGGGAGACATCATACTTAGAGGGGAGTAAACTGTGAGAAATATCACACTAAGTGGAGAGTGGGCTTTGGGGAAAATCATGGACAGTGAAGGTCTGTGGGGACATCTTACTGAGTGGGGGGCTGTAGTTGACATCATGCTGAGTGAAGCACCGTGGGGATATCTTACTGTGTAAGGAGGGACTGTGGGGGACATCATACTGAGTGGGCTGAGTGTGGGGCCTGTATGGCCATTATAGTAAGCTGGGGTTAGCATTGGAGGCTAGCTGTGGTGACTCTCATGCTGAGTGAGGGGTGGGCTGTAGGGCCAGTGGGGGACTGACATTGCATTCTTTCATACTGAGCTGAGGCTAGCATTGTGGGCTATCATACTGAGTGGTGGCTTGTTGTAATGGTGTACTCAGTGGAGGTTGGGCGTTGGGGAACATCCCGGTCAGTTGGAGGCTGTGGATACATATTACTGACTGTAGGCTTGGAGGGAAATCTTATTAAGTGATTGCCTGTGAAGACATGATACTGAGTGGGGAGCTGGCATTGGGGGCCCTCTTACAGAGTATGGAGTTGACATCATGGTGAATGGGGGGCATCATACTGACAGGTGTGGGGTTTTATAGTTTGTGGGTATTGAGGGAATTTCATGGATGAGAACACAAAGGGGCGTAATTACTGTGTAGGAATATCTGCATACTCATGGAATGTTGTGCACTCCAGTGGTGTGCGTGATCGCACATTGATGAACATGCCCACAGTTTAGTGATGATTTGTATACTGGATATCACATGACTGTCATGTGATAAGTCACATGTTACAGCATTGGCAGGAAGCCACTCACCAGCCAGGAGGATACGTACTACAGTCCCTGATAAACGTTCTGTCGCCTATCCATGTTATGTAAATAAAAGCTTATAACCTGACTTTAAATTCATCCTTTGGTTTTATAAATTACTCTTTTGAAAGCTGAAACCCTCCCAAATTTGGTTTAGGTTATGAAAATAAAGTTGCTGCAAAGCTGAAATATTGATCATTTAATGAACACAGAAAGGTCAGATTTTGGCAAGACAAAAGTTTTGTCACCCACAGAAAGTAATGTGAAATTCAAATCTTTTTTTAATTCTTTGTACTTGACGCTGAGACACATTAAAGGTGCCAGCCACCTCTGCAGTGGATCTGGTCTTCAGACTCTTGATAATCAAGGCTTTGGTCGCAGGGTGGATTTTTGGCATGTTGTCAGAGGTCAATTTGCAGTTTAACTGAAGGTCTGGGGTGCTGGGTTTCTTTTTATACACACCCACTAATTAACCGATCCTTTAGTGAGCACAGGTGAGGATGTAAACTAGGATTGGGTGCATTATATGAGAAGGCATAACAGATATCCCCTGAAGGACATCACCCTTTGGACATGAATTTATGAGTGAGACTGTACTATGTTTGTCCTCTGTCATAATTAGGCCTTGGTGTAGCTGTTTGACTCTGTCTAAGTAGCTACATCATAGTGCATATTGATTATTACCAAATATTATCCAAATGTCTATATATTGGGCATTTGATTTATTAATTTTGTATGGTACACTTTGATACCCGATTCTCTATCTAATTATATCTGACCACTTGTCAAATTATTGTGAGCCTTGGTATCCCCCAACAGCAGTATACAAATCCACAAATGTCGAATTTTTTTATGAGTGTTTTTCACCTGTTTGGTAATGAATGATTTTATACATGAGTGTGAGCAAATTTTAACAATATTATTAAGAGTTAAGTTTTAATACTTACATAGGTGATTAAACATACAGGGTATATGCTAATCTTATTTTTATCTTAGGTTTTGATTGTTTAATGGCTGGTGTGAACATTCTCTTATACTTTGCATTCATAAAAACTTAATCTCCTGCTCATTTTTTGGAAATTAGCAGTTTGGGTGTATAGTTTTTACTGTGCATTTGCTATTGACTGTTTATAGCATAAACTGCTTACTAAAAGTTAACAAAAAAAAATCCGAAAATATTATGTTTATTAGATATACTTTAAAACACTATAGTCTATAAAAGTACAAAAAACTACCACAAAAATCATATTAAACAGTGTGAATAAGCTGGGAGATAAAGTAGGTAAGTAGTGCTGCAGAGTGCAATCATATTAAACCTGTAACACCCTGCTACTGTCCCTAATGATACGCCCTACCTGGCCACGGAGGATGGCACCCTAGAAAATGCAAATGGTGCCTCACTCACAGTCGATTCTTCATAAGGAGTTCCTATGTAGATCCTTATCTCACCATGTGAATCACAATGCACCAAACAATCCACATAGACACACTTATCAAGCTTAACCCCTACACCCCCGGGCGATTTTCCGTTTATTTTTTTTTCGCTTACCTTCTTCCAAGAGCAGTAACTTTTTTATTTTTCTGTTAATCTTGGCAAATAAGGGCTTATTTTTTGCCTAACAAGTTTTACTTTTAAATGAAACCATACGTTTTACTATATGGTGTATTGAAAAATGGCAAAAAAGTTCCAAGTGCAATAAAATTGCAAAAAAGGTGCAATTGCATGATTGTTTTTGGGATGGTTTATTTACTATGTTCACTATATGGTAAAACTGATGTGTCAGTGTGATGCCCCAGGTCGGTACGTGTTTGTAGATACCACACATGTATAAGGTTACTACTTTTATCTAACGGGTTAAAAAAAATTCAGAAGTTTGTCCAAAACAAATGGCATACATTTTGACCCATTTTCCGTGATCCATAGCGTTTTCATTTTTCAGGACATGAGGCGCAGTAAAAACTGTTTTTTTCATCTCAAGCTGACGTTTTTAATTGTACCATTTTTGCACAGAAGTGCTGTTTTGATCGCCTGTTATTGCATTTTGTGCAAAATTTGCGGTGACCAAAAAACTTAATTTTGACGTTTGGAATGTTTTTGCTGCTACGCCGTTTACTGATCAGATTAATTGATTTTATATTTTGATAGATTGAGCATTTCTGAACATGGCAATACCAAATGTGTGTATATTTTTTTTATTTCTTTAACCCTTTAATTTTCAATGGGGCGAATGTGGGTGATCTGAACTTTTAGGTTTTTTTATTTTTTTAAACTTTTTTTAACTTGTTTTTTTCTTTTACTAGTTCCCTTAGAGAACTATAACGATCAGCAGTCTGATCACTCAGTCTTTCTTGTAGATCAGAGCAGCATTGCTCTGATCTGCACAAAAACAGCTCTCCTCTGACACACAGCCCTCTGCTGGCTGTAAGAGGAACTGACTCATAATAGCTACAGGAGTCATCACATGATCCTGTGCTACTATGGCAACCATCGAATTCACGTGATCACGTCATGTGACTTCCGATGGAGCCAGGTAAGTGAATGCTTACCACAGCGTGCTGTTACATCGTGCTGTGACATTTTTATAGCACACTGTAAGTGTTTAGCAGGCACAAGTGGGTAGCGAATGCACTCGTGCCTGATAGCCGCACATGTCAGCTGTTCAAATCAGCTGACATGTGCAGCAATCGCTGCCAGCTGCCATGTGTCGTGAAGAGGTTTATCTTTTCCTATAGATCACCAATCGGGGCCTTGACACATTTTTCCTGCCTCACAAGACTTGCACAGTTTATATATTTTGTGTGTGTAGCTTATTCACTGTTGGTATGCAATTACTTTTGTGTCCCCCATATTTCCTTATAGTGTACAAGCTTGTGAGAAGGGCTCTCACTCATTTTGTAATTAAGTATTTGTTCTGTAATGTCTGATCTGGTTTATATATGTATCCTCTGAATTGTAAAGTGCTGTGGAATATGTTGGTGAAATATAAAGAAAATATTATTGTTATATAAAATTCTATTATTATTTGCTGTTTGTATTGTTTGCAGTCTATTTTCTGCTGGTGTATATTTGTGTGTAGTTTAGTAACTGCTATCTTTTTATTGCAGCTTTCTTAACCCTTTAGTGACGGAGCTAATTTTCACCTTAATGACCAGACCAAATTTTGCAATTCTGACCAGTGTCACTTCATGAGGTTATAACTCTGGAACGCTTCAACGGATCCCGGTGATTCTGAGATTGTTTTTTCGTCACATATTGGACTTCATGTTAGTACCAAATTTAGGACAATATTTTTTGCGTTTATTTATGAAAAAAATTGAATATTGGCAAAAATTTTGAAAATTTAGCAATTTTCAACTTTTGAATTTTTATACCGTTAAACCAGAGATTTCTGTGACACAAAATAGTTAATAAATAACATTTCCCACTTGTCTACTTTACATCAGCACAATTTTGGAAACAAAATTTTTTTTTGTTAGGAAGTTAGAGGGGTTCAAAGTTTATCAGCAATTTCTCATTTTTACATCAAAATTTACAAAACCATTTTTTTAGGGACCACATCACATTTGAAGTGACTTCAATAGGCCTAGATGACAGAAAATACCCAAAAGTGACACCATTCTAAAAACTGCACCCCCCAAAGTACTCAAAACCACATTCAAGAAGTTTATTAACCCTTCAGGTGCTTCACATGAACAAAAGCAATGTGGAATGAAAAAAAGCAAAAATTAAATTTTACCTAAAAATGTTGCTCTAACCCAAATTTATTCACTTTTAGAAGAAATAACACAACAAAATGGACCCCAAAACTTGTTCCCCACTTTCTTATGAGCGCGCTGATACCCCACATGTGGTCAGAAACCTCTGTTTGGACAAATGGGAGAGCTCGGAACAGAAGGAGCAATATTTGAATTTTGGAAAGCAAATTTGGCTGAAATAGATTGCGGGCACCATGTTGCATTTACAGGTCCGCTAAGGTACCTAAATAGAAGAAACCCCTCACAAGTGACACCATTTTGGAAACTAGACCCCTCAAGGCTTCTATCTAGGGGTATAGTGAGCATTTTAGATCCACAGGTACTTCACAGATTTTGTTAACGTTACGTTGTCATATTGAAAATTTTAATAATTTTCTCAAAAATGTTGCTTTAGCATCAATTTTCTCACTTTTTCAAGAAGTAATTCCAAAAATTTGACCTCAAGGTTTGTTAACCACTTTTTTATGAGCGCGGCGATACCTCACTTGTGGTCTGAAACCTTTGTTTGGACAAATGGGAGGGCTTGGAACGAAAGGAGCAATATTTGAATTTTGGAAAGGAAATTTGGCTGAAAAAGATTGCAGGCACCATGTCGCATTTGGAGGTCCCCTATGGTACCTAAACAGCAGAAACCCCGCACAAGTGACCCCATTTTGGAAACTAGGCCCCTCAAGGAATTTATCTAGATGTTTGGTGAGTACCCTGAACCCCCAGGTGCTTCACAGACGTTTATAACGTTGAGCCATGAAAAAAAAAAAAAAAAATTTTACCACAAAATTGTTATTTCAACCAGGTAGCTTTTTTTTTTACAAGAGTAAAAGGAAAAAATTCAGCATAACATTTATTGTGCAATTTCTCCTGAGTTTGGCGATACCTTATATGTGGTGGAAATCAACTGTTTGGGCGCATGGCAGGGCTCGGAAGGGAAGGAGTGCCATTTGACTGCAAAATTGGCTGGAATCAATAGCGGACGCCAGGTTGCATTTGGAGAGCCCCTGAGGTGCCTAAACAGTGGCCGTCCCCCACAAGTGACTCCATTCTGGAAACAAGACACCTCAAGGCTTTTATCTAGGTGTATAGTGAGCAGTTTGAATCCACGAGTACTTCACAGAATTTGATAAGCTTAGGTTGCCATATTGAAAATTTTCATTTTTTTCACAAAAATGTTGCTTTAGCATCAAATTTCTCACTTTTTCAAGAGACAACAACAAACCGTGGACCCCACAGGTTGTTATCCAATGTCTTATGAGCACAGGGATACCCCACATGGGGCCAAAAACCTCTGTTTGGATAAATGGGAGGGCTTGGAATGGAGGGAGCACCATTTGAATTCTGGAAAAGTTAAAATAAATTGCGGGCACCATGTCACATTTGCAGGGCCCCTTGGGTACCTATACAGCAGAAACCCCCCACAAGTGACCCCATTTTGGAAACTGGATTTTATTCAGGAGTATAGTAAGCATTTTGAATCCACAGGTACTTCACAAAAATGTTGCTGTAGCAACAAATGTCTCACTGTTAGGCTATGTGGCCATGATCCAGCGACACGGCGTCCAGTACACAGTGCCAGCCTTCCTGCAGAGATGTGAGTGTTGTCCACGGGAGAACGCAGCTGCCCATGCCCAGGATTTGGGTTCAGGCCGCTGTGGAGCTCTATGCTACCTGCAGAGAACACTCATGTCTCCGCAGCATAAATTGACATGCTGAGGCTCAGGAAGCTGCGCCACAGGTCAGTGTTTGCTGCGGAGAAAAGAAGCACATTGGGTACGGGATTTCTAAAAATCCTTCCACTGTGCTTCTACTGCACAATGCAGCGCTATGGACGCAGGGAAAACACTGTGCGCCCAAAACGCTGCAAATCCCGATTGTGGGCGCACAGCCTAAAATGCTACAATGGATGAATGGATAGATGTCAAACATATATAACGTCCCACCCCCTGCATATTCTAAGCTGGCGCCCTTTAGTGCCTTTCATGTTGCAGTAAAGGGTGCCTAGCCTTGTATTTAGCCCCCCAAAAAATTAATAATTAAAATAAACGACGTGGGGTCCCCCCTATTTTTGATAGCCAGCTAGGGTAAAGCAGACAGCTGTAGCCTGCAAACCACAGCTGACAGCTTCACCTTGGCTGGTGATCAATTTGGAGGCCTCCCCAGGCGTTTTTTTAAAAAAAAAAAAAAAAACGTGGGGTCCCCCCAAATTTGATCACCAGCCAAGGTGAAGCGGACAGCTGGGGTCTGGTATTCTCAGGGTGGGAAGAGCCATGGTTATTGGACTCTTCCCAGCCTAAAAATAGCAGGCCGCAGCCGCCCCAGAAGTGGCGCATCCATTAGATGCGCCAATCCTGGCGCTTCGCCCCAGCTCATCCCGCGCCCTGGTGCGGTGGCAGACGGGGTAATATATGGGGTTGATACCAGCTGTAATGTCACCTGGCATCAAGCCCTGGGGTTAGTGATGTCACGGCATCTGAACAGATACCCGACATTACTAACCCAGTCAAGTAATAGAAAAAAAAAGACAAAAAAAAAATTTATTTGAAAAAAAAACTCCCCGAAACATTCCTCTTTTACCAATTTATTGAAAATAAAGAAATTCCGGTCGCTGTAATCCATTTTGGAGGTCCCTCGGCGACTCTGGACCTTCTAGAATATGGGGGGCACGTTCAGGGAACGTATCCCCCATTTTCTGGAAGAGCAAGCTCTCCATGAGCAGTGTGGGTGCAGTAATCTGAGAATACTGCACTCACACTGCCCCGGTCCAACCTAGGGCAGAGTGACCTGCAGTAACCTCATTCCAGAATATGAGGGGCACGCTCACAGAACGTACCCCCCATTTTCTGGAACAGCAGTCTCTCCATGTGAGGAGTGTGACTGCAGATTACCGCACTCACCCTCCCCCGGTCCACAGTGGAGCCTGTGCAGCAGCGACGTCAGGGTCCCTGCTTGCAGGGATCCAGCTGACAGCCGCTGTCTGCGCATGCGCCGCCAGCATTGAAGAAGAAGAAGAAGGAGGCGGCGATCGCGGCCCGGAGCACCAGCAGACAGGTAACGTATGACCGGGGGCTGGGGGGGGGGGGGTGACCTAGCGGGACCGGGGGCTGGGGGGGGGGGGGGGTGACCTAGCGGGACCTGGGGACACCTTTCTGTCACATGTGACGTGTCACATGCGGCAGAAAGAGCAGAATGAATGCGGCCGCGCGGCGCCGCCATCTTCCACGCTACGGAGGGGGGAGGGGGGAGGCGGCTCTGGAGACCGGAGGGGGCTCCGGGGACCAGAGATCTCCGGTGGACCGGAGGAGGGGTCAGGGGGAGGACATTTCCCTCCGATCTGAAATGTTTGATCATTTCAGATCGGAGGGAAATGACTGCAGAGCCGGCGGCGGCTGCAGTTTTCTGTGCGCTTCGGCGCCATTTTGGATGTCCGGTGGGGGTAGGGGTGGGGGTGGGGGGACTCTCCGGTACCGGGGGCTTTGGGGGCACTAGGGGTTTAGATTTCTTTATCATCTGACATGTTTGATCATGTCAGATGAAAAAGAAATCAGTTTTACCGGCCATTTCTTTTTTTTTCATGTGTTCGTCGGTATACAGTGTATACCGCCGATCACATGATCGGGGTCCAAAAAAAACACCCCGATTCATAATCTGGGGGGTCTCAGCTACCCCCGGTAGCTGAAACCCCCGAGATTTTCGGTCGCTGGGGGGCGCTACAGGGTTTTTTCGGGCCGCCGCTTTAAAGCGGCAGAACAGAATAAGTACCCTGTTTTGCCGCCGCTTTAAGTCGTACGGCCGTCGTTATGAGGTTAACAAACTGACCAAAACCTCTGTAAAATTCCTGCTGATGGAGGATCACATGACCAGACCAGTCCATCTGTATCCTCCAGTTGTAAAACTCCACACATGGGAAAGAAGCTTTTTATTGGAGACGGCTGAGGGACAGGTCGAGTCACATTTTCCTCCATCAGCAACTATTTTAGAAAAGTAAGTGCTAGTCTTTTTGTCAGGAAAACTACACTAAGAACAGAACTTGGCAGACCCCCTTGTCCCCTTAGATTTTGCAAGTACTGTTATGTCCTATCTTAACGTTACTTAATGACCAAGGATGTAACAGTATGTCCTGCAATTGCAGGGGCACAGGGGGCTGTGCACCCACGATCGCATTCGGGGACTCAGCTTACCCGACAGCTGAGCCCCGGGCCCTGCAGTCAAGGACAATGCCTGTGCCGTTCCTGACCATTTAAGCCCCTAATTACCACAATCAATACTGATCTTGACACTTAGGAGTTGGGATAGGGATCGCGCTCCCTCTCCCTTCCATTCGGGACTCCTGCTATGTAATCGTGAGAGCCCGATTGTTGAACATGATGACCTGAGATCATCACGGCGACCTAAGGGCCACCTGACTATGGAAAGCCTGTGTGATCATGCCTGCAGCATGATCACTCAGGATTTTCAGTGTAGCTCTGACAAATGCGATGTTCTGCAGTGATGGAGCACTGGAGAACATTGCAGCTGTAATCAGAGTCCTGAGGGGTGATGTCCCATATAGGGACTAAGTGAAAAAGTAAAAAAAAGTTTAAAAAAAGAATATTAAAAAAATCAGAAAATATGGAACAAAAAGTAAAAAGAAATATTTCAATAAATCGTTATATGTATGTAAAATAAAAAATAACCAAAAAACCCCACATATTTGGTATTGCCGCGTACATAACCTGAGCTATAAAACGGTCTCATTAGTTAACCCCTTTAGTGAACACTGTAAAAAATTAAATAAAAAATGTAGCAAAACCATGACTTTTAATCATACAGCTGACAAAAAATGGAATATCTTGTAAACAAACAGGCATATATAAATAAAAATGGTACAGCTGAAAATGTCATCTTGTCCCGCAAAAAACAAGCTGCCATACAGATCCATCAGCCAAAAAATAAAATGTTATAGCTTTCAGAATACAGCAATGCAAAAACTGTTTTTTTCCTATAAAATAGTTTTTATTGTGTAACTCATCCGGCAAAAAACAAACCCTTCCATGACTTTGTTGGCAGAAAAATAAAAAAAAAACTATAGCCTTCAAAAACTGGTGATCAAAAAACTTTTATTTTGTAAAAAGTATTTTTAGTATGATACTTGCAAAACCTGAAAAAACTATATAAATCTGGTATCGCTGTAAGTGTACTGGCTGGAGGAATGAACCTGCCTAATCACTTATACCGCCAAGTGAACGGCATAAAAAAGAAATAAATAAAAAAAGCCAATTCTTCACCTGCTATTGATTTGTTCATTCTGCCTCTAAAAGTTCGCTCTACGCTTAGCGCTTGCACCAGGATTATGTGTACATGCCTACAATCAGGAATAAAACTAAATAGGAGAGAAAAGGCGCAATAGAGTCTTACCTGATATATTGGGCAAAATCATATAGAAGTGATGCACTCACCTGATCAGGTTGTGCCACTCACAACTCCTTAAACAGCAAAGAGTGAGTGCCTGAGCGGTCCAGCAGCAGCCCTGTTGCACAAGTGGAACGTCAAAGGAAAACTGCAGAAAAAACAGTTTTTTTGCCGCGCTTGAAGACCACAGACATTGATGTCAAAGCAGATGATTGTTTTTTATTATTTCATGCCTACGCGTTTCAGAGACCCCAACTGTCTCCTTCTTCAGGGAAAAGCTGAAGAAGGAGACAGTTGGGGTCTCTGAAATGCGTAGGAATGAAATAATAAAAAGAATCATCTGCTTTGACATCAATGTCTGTGGTCTTCAAGCGCGGCAAAAAACCTGTTTTTTCTCCAGTTTTCCTTTGACGTTACAATCAGGAATAGCAGTGTTATGGATGCAGTGTGTTTTCACTGCATCCAAACTGCTGCATTGTACAGGAAAAGCATATTGGATGGATTTATTTAAATCCCATGCCCACTTTGCTTCTTTTCTCTGCAGCGTATATTGACATGTGGTGCGGCTTCCCTAGATACAGCAAGTACGCAAGTGTCCTCAGCTGCGAAAACGGAGCAAAAAATCTACAGTGCCCTAAACCCTGATCATGGGTATGGGCAGCTGTGGTCTACTGCAGATCCGCACTGGAAGACACACTGCATCATGTGCGGATCATGGGCACATACCCTAAATCTCTGAAAAACGTGATTCAGACAAAATTCCCAATGGAAAATTTCATGTAATGAGGTAGAGTGAGTCACTTTGACCTTACGTCTAGCCTGTGGTCCAGTGGTGTCCATCTTTTTAATCCTCTTTTTTGGCATGCACAAAAGTGCAGTCATCAACAGTTTTGTTCCCCTTTGAAAAGACGGACAGCACTGTACAGAGTTCAAATGGAGTACTGAATTAACTCTGATGTCTCATTAGAGAATGATTCCATTGCAGGTTTCACCTGATTCATGTATTTCGAAGAGATAAATGGATAGAGCTTAGAGCACAAGATAAATGTGACCCAATCAAAACTGTTCTGTACCAAATTCGCCAATAAATAGCATTGAACTACACCAACAGAAACACAAGTTCCCCTCAGGTTTATCATCGGTTAAGGAAATATAGGGAGCTTCCATATCACTGGTAGCACAAAGGCTGTCAAAAAATGCTAAGGCTCCCGCCCTCAAAAAAGAAACCCAGCAAAATCTGCAATCCCAAATCCAAATGACCCCTCATCTTCTGAACCCCACAATGTGCCTAAACCACAGTTAGCATCCACTTGTTTGGCATTATTGTAGTAAGGAGAGCCTACTTAAATATACAGGGTGCAGGTTTCCAGAAGCACTTGCTGGACACAGTATATGTCAACTAAAATGTACTGGGCCCAAGGACTTATTTGCAATTTTAATTCTGCAACATTCACTGTTTGATACTGTGGGTGTTTTGCAGAGACTAAATTTTCACTACACCCATAGATGAATTCCCAGAATGGTGTAATGTGCAAGATTTGGTCACTTGAGGGAGATTTCTTTTGTTCTGGCACTTAGGAGCTCTGAAAATGGATTCTGCAAACTATTCTAGGAAAATCTGTGCTCCCAAAATCAAATGGTGCTCCTTCCCTCCTGAGCCCTGTCGTTCAGCCACACAGTACTGCACAGTCACACGTGGGGTATTGCCACATTCAGAAGAAATTGTGTAACACGTTATGGGACCTTTTTCCTATTTCCCTTGTGAAAAATGGAATTCTGGGGTTAAACCAACAATTTAGTGGTAAAAATGAAATTATTTTTTGTTCACCGCCCAATAGTATACAATTTGTGACACACCTTTAGTGTCAATATGCTCACTGCACCCTTGGATGACTTCATTGAGAGGTGCAGGTTGTAAAATGGCTTCACTCATAGGGGGGTTTCTGCTGTTCTGGCACCTCAGGGGCTCTGCCAATGCGACATGGCACCCACAAACCATTCCAAGTAAATGTGCACTCCAATATGACATGCCTTCCCTTCTTCACTTTGTATTGTACCTTAAAAGTAGCTTTGACCACATATGGGGTACTAGTATACTCAAAAAAAATTGCACAACAAATTGTATGGTTCATTATCTCCTGCTACCCTAGCGAATTTGATTTTTTTTTCGTTAACACAACATTTTTGAGGTTAAATGTTTTTTTCTATTTTCACGGATCAACGTTATAAATTTCTCTGAAGCTCCTGAGGGTTCAAGGTGCTCACTAAACATCTACATAAATTCCTTGAAGGGTCTAGTTTCTAAAATTAAGTCACTTGTGCTGAGCTCTACTGTTTAGGCACCTCAGGGGGTCTTCAAACACGACATAGCGTCTGCTAATGATTACAGCTAATTTTGCTTTCAAAAAATCAAATGGAGCTCCTTCCCTTTTGAGCCCTGCTGTGCACCCAAACAGTTGATTTCTACCACATATGTGGTATCTGTGTACTCAGGAGAAATCTCACAATACATTTTATGGTACAATTTTTCCTGATACCCTTGTGAAGAAAGCTATTTGGTTGAAGAAACAATTTTGTTTTAAAAATGCTTTTTTTATTTTCCAGGCTCAATGTTATAAACTTCAGTGAAGCCTCCAGGGGTTCAAAGTGCTTACCAAATATCTAGATAAATGACTTGGGGAGTCTAGTTTACAAAATGAGGTCACTTGTGGGGAAATTCCACTGTTTAAGCACCTCGGGGGGTCTCCAAACACAGTATGGCGTCCGCTAATGATTCCAGCTAATTTTGCTTTCAAAAAGTAAAATGGCATTCCTTCTCTTATGAGGCCTGCCATGTGCCCAAACAATTGATTTCCAACACATGAGATATCACCATAGTCAGGAAAAATTGCACAATAGATTTTTTTGGTGCATTTTTTCCTGATACCATTGTGAATAAAGCTAGTTGAAGTAACAATTTTGTGGTAAATAATTATTTTTTTTTATTTTTCACTGCTTAACATTATAAACTTCTTTCAAGCCCACAGAAATCAAAGTGCTCACCAAACATCTAGATACATTTCTTGAGAGGTCAAGTTTCCAAAATGGGGTTGCTTTTGGGGGAGCTTCACTATTTAGGCATCTCGGGAGGGGTCTCCAAATGAGACATAGTGTCCGTTAATGATTCCAGCTAATTTTGCTTTAAAAAATTCAAATGGCACTCCTTCCCTTCCAAGCCCTGCTGTACGCCCAATCAATTGATTTCCACAACATATGAGGTATCAGCATTCTCAGAAGAAATTGCACAATAAATTTTATGGTGCATTTTTTCCTGATATTCTAGTGAAAATACAATATTTCATGGCTAAAATAACATATTTATGGAAAAAAAGATAAATTTTATTTTTTTCCTTCCACATTGCTTTGCTTCCTGTGAAGCTCCTAAAGGATTACTAAACTTCTTGGATGTGGTTTTGAGCAGTGTGAGGTGTGACATTTTTAGAATGGTGTCACTTTGGGGTATTTTCTGTCACCTAGGCCTCTCAAAGTCACATCAAATGATGTGGTCCTTAAAAATATGGTTTTGTAAATGTTGGAACAATGAGAAATTGCTATAAGCGTTGAACCCGTCTAACTTCCTTAGAAAAATAAATTATGTCTCAAAACTTGTGCTGATATAAAGTAGACATGTAAGAAATGTTATTTAGTAACTATTTAGCTTGACATATCGCTTTTATTTATTGGCATAAAGTTAAAACATTTGAAAAATGCTAAATTTTTCAAAATTTTTGCAAAATTCCTGATATTTTCACAAATAAACACAAAAAATATTGGCCTAAATTTAAATTATCATGAAGTACAATATGTCACAAAAACATTGTCAGAATCACCAGGTTCCAGAGTTATAACCTGTCAAAATGACACTGGTCAGAATTGCAAAAAATGGCCTGGTCATTAAGGTAAAAATGGGCTTGGGGTAAAGGGGTTAAAGTCAAAGAACAATCGTTTTAAATTTTAGTTTTGTATGAATATTTTTTACTATTGATTTTTTGGCTAAAGTTAGTAAAGGATGGGGAGGCCGATTTCAAATTTGTGCTTAAAAAAAGCTAGAATTGGCCCTGATGAGATATGCTTATGTGAACTCAAATCTGTTTGCCGACACAGCTCAGCATTTTTCATATACATGTAGATCCATTTTTTTTTTTTTTAAAAAAACAAACAAACAAACACAGATGGATTCAGCAGGCAATCTGCTTATACATTCTGTCTCGTTTGGATAATTCATTATTCTTCATTGATTGACAGAACCAATGTTGCACATACTTTGAACATTTTTGCTTAATCAACTTTTTTGTTCTTTGAAGAATAAACAAAATAGCAGACGCTTCCAAGTGTCTGGAGTTTGTAGCAACGGTACTTATGAGATAGAATCTCTTAACATCCAAGTGTTCTTGTTGTATCTTATCTTCTTAATGAATCAGAGTTGTTGAGACTTAACACTAAAATAAATGGATGGTACTTGAATAATTAATAACATGAGACAGAAGGAGACAGTGATTTTGCAAACCACATAATAGTTTTAACTAAGTAGAAGCAGGATTGGTATTCCAAAGAATTAAATTATTTCCTGATTTGCAACAAACCACTAAACAACTAAAAGTAATGGTGGCTACATCTTATATATTGATTTGATCATGAGGGAGCACTATAATACTAAGTATATTGAACATATTTTGAAAAAGACAAATCTGTTAATTGAAGGTCGTTTGTTGTCATAATTGTACTTTATACTTACATTACAAGCAGAAAATATAAAAATAATTTACAGCAATTACGCCCGTAGCATCCTTCACTCAATTAGTTATTCACTTTGTGATATGCAGTAAAAACTGTGATTAATATGATAATATATATATATATATTGTATTAACTTTATATACAAGAAGATAATGTGTTCACTTCCTTCTTCATAATAATGGGTTTCTGGCTTGAGGTAAGTGGCTGCAATTGAAAACAAGGAAAGCTAGGGCTTACTTGATCGATGTACTGTAATCTAAAAAGTAAAGGGACAAGACTTGTTAGACTGCAATGGCATATATTCTGTCTCTCTATGAATTAAATAAATAACCAAAGATCTATTTTGAAATTTAATGCAGGGAGTTGGTCACAATTTTTGTTCTCAAATCTCAAAAAACAACAAACAAGTAAAGGGAACCTGACAACTGATACATGCTGCCTGAACAATTGGTTGCAAGACTTAAAGGGAACCAATCACCAGGATTTTCATATATAAGCTAAAGCCATTGCTATACTGGTGTTATCAGGCTGATTCTATACATACCTGTAGTGGTCAGCTCAGATGTTTAGGATTTGAAATCCAAAAAAGTAAATTTTATAAAATGAGCTGCTTGTTCATTGACAATTGCATTGGAGCAGATCATATCTTCATAGTTATCCCCTCCCTCTGTTTGAATTAGCATAAGCATTATACAAATGACTCACTTTGTCTGTGGAAGGACCTGTGTGAGGTCATACCCATGTGACCTGGTATCCAGCTTTGGTAACTAAGGCTCCGCCCCTTCTAGTACAGGTATTGGGTAAAGGTGTATTGGGAGTGAGTGCCCTGAATACAATGGATATGAAATTCCTGAGAAGTAACATTGGGGACATTACGCAACATGCTGAGGAAGGATTCAGAACTCACCTTGATGTAATCCACATTTTAGAGGGTTTACAGCAATCACACATTGATGCCAGTACCTCTCTATCTTTGGCTTTATGAGAGAAGTTTAAAAGGCTTATTGTAGGTCTTATGGAAGTGAAAAACACTGAGAACAAAAACAGTGAGATCAACAGAAAAAGGAGGAGGCGATCAAATAGTCCAAAAATATAAAGATTTTATTTGTGACAAGGGGAGAAAAAAGATTAGATCACTGCAAACCACAAGGTACAATTGCATTAGATTTAGGTGGGCTTTGCACGTTGCGACATCGCAAGCCGATGCTGCGATGTCGCACGCGATAGTCCCCGCCCCCGTCGCAGCTGCGATATCCTTGTGATAGCTGCCGTAGCGAACATTATCGCTACGGCAGCTTCACATGGACTCGCCTATCCTGGGACGTCGCTCTGGCCGGCGACCTGCCTCCTTATTAAGGGGGCGGGTCGTGCGGCGTCACAGCGACATCACACGGCAGGCGGCCAATAGGAGCGGAGGGGCGGAGATGAGCGGGATGTAAACATCCCGCCCACCTCCTTCCTTCCGCATATCCTACGGAAGCCGCGGTGACGCCGGTAGGAGATGTTCCTTGCTCCTGCGACTTCACACACAGCGATGTGTGCTGCCGCAGTAGCGAGGAACAACATCGTACCGTCGCGTCAGCGTAATTATGGATTACGCCGATGCTACACCGATGATACGATTACGACACTTTTGCGCTCATTAATCGTATCATCAAACCTTTACACACTACGATGTCGCATGCGATGCCGGAAGTATATCATTTTCAATTTGACCCCACCGACATCGCACCTGCGATGTCGTAGTGTGCAAAGCCCACCATAGGGATGAGGATATCACCAGACTGCAAAATTCTCAGTCAAGTGTTGGGCCAAAAATATATTGCCTGAAGAAAACGCTAATGTAGCTATATTTCTAACATGCTCATAGAGATAAAATCAATCCTTAATATAAGGTATACTCTGTGCATGGAATAAAAAAAAATGAAACACAACGCTAGTGTATATAATATCCTTAGTTAATCCATGCAGAAAGGATACTCAACATAATATATAGGAAAGAGTACATCAAAATTTACCATACATCTGTTAATGAAAAACGATGTACAACAATTGCAGAGAGAAAAACATATCAACTCCAATAGAATATTAAATAGACACCTAGATTTCATAAAGTGTCCCCATATGTTATTAATCAGTCTCACTGCTGAATAATGACAGTAGGTGGAAAATAAGAGAACAACATAGTGTCAGGGCTGCAAAAAGATAATCACAAAATCAATGATCAGTCAGTAAAAAATAATACACTATTTGCAGCAAAAACATCCAATCTTCATTCATATGTTGACAGTTAGACACCAAAATAGAAAAGGTGCCACCATAAACTGAAATTAAGCATGGACACTAATCGTGACCACAATGAATGGAAAATGAAGGCAAACTATGCTATAATACCAGAGCTGTGAAACTAATCATGATCACATATTTGGAAAAACCACATAGCAGAAAAGAAGCGGAGTCAGGCAAAGCAGGTGAACATCAACACAAGGATATAACATTACCTAGATGTTAGTGGATGCGGTATAAATGCACCCGATGCGCATTTCGGTATGAACCTTCGTCAGGCAGCACCCCTTTGTATTGATGTTCGCCTGCTTTGCCTGACTCCGCTTTTTTTCTGCTATGTCTCCTCCTTTTTCTGTTGTTCTCAAAGTCATAACCCTGCAAAAGAAAGCTGCAGGAGAGAAACGTAAAGTCCAGCAGGATATGTCACGTACACAAAATAATAACGTGAGCCAACCTATGGACTGTGAGGATGAAGCCAATCCAGAGGCTGACAAGTCAAAGTTGGAAAAGGACGACTATGAATAAGCAGATACCTTAAGATTGGCAACAAACTGACGGCAGAGAAAAGACATGAAAGATCTTCATTCCTGAACCAAGACAAAATAAAAGGAGAAATGTCTGGGACAGCAAAAAGCTTCATTCATGAACCAAAAAAGATCCATAAAGACAAAGACTGTATATTCTATGGATGGAGACATGGGTTACGGTGAATGCAAGGGAAGAAGTAATGGTCACGATGGATCATGTCTAGTTACTTAAGTGCAGTACTATTCATCATTCCATCCAGAACTAGGGTTGAGTAGACAAATATATCCCAACATACTTCTCACAAATTTCATTATCGCTTTCTTAACACTAGAAGTCCCAGAAATTTTGAGCTCCCCCCTGAAGTCCCGAGAGAGGATCAAATGACATACAATAAACTGAATAGAACTAACTAGACGCTAAATGGCTAAATTCAATGGAAAACAACAACCATCTGTGGTGCGACAGTAATGGCCTTAATTACAGAAAGAAAGATGGTGATTATAGGAAGTTAGCTAAAATCCTTCAGGTCATTCGACCCGTCTCTGGGTTCCAAAGGTAGAAATGTTAAATGACCCCTCTCTGGGACTTCTAGTGTTAAAACAGTGAGATTGTAAAAGAAAGTGTCCTTAATATATATATATATATATATATATATATATATATATATATATATATATATATATATATTTATATAGTGTATATATACATACACAATTAAAACTGGAAGTTTACATGCATAAGACACATATGCATGTTTTTCTCACTATCTGACATGAAATCAGAATAAACCTTTCCCATTTTAGGTCATTTAGGATTACCAAAATTATTTATGTGTGCCAAATTCCAGAATAATGAGAAAGAGAGACTGTTCTAAGACATTTTTATTAATTTCTGCAAAGTCAAAAGTTTAAATGCATTTGATACCATTGCCCTTTAACTGTATGACTTGGATCAATCGTTTTGGATATACTTCCACAAGCTTCTCAGAATAGTTGGTACGAATTTGGGCCCATTCCTCTTAACAGAACTGGTGTAACTGAGCCATGTTTGTAGGTCGCCTTAAGAGTCAAAAAGTCAAAGTTTACATACACTAAGAGTACTATGCCTTTAAACAATATGAGACAGTTCATATCATGATGTCATGTCTTTGAAACCTTCTGATAGGTTTATTGACAACATGTGAGTTAATTAGAGACACAACTGTGAGTGTATTTTTATGCACACCTGAAACACACTGCTTCTTTGTGTAGCATCATGGAAAAGAAAAAAGAAATCAACAAAGATCTCTGGAAGAGAATTGCTGACTTGCACAAGTCTGGTTCCTCCTTGGGTGCAATTTCCAGTTACCTGAAGGTTCATGTGTATAAAAATTTTGCGCAAGTACAAACAAGATGGGAATGTCCAGTTATCATACTCCTCTGATAGTAGACGGGTTCTGAGTGCCAGAGATGAAGATGCTTTGGTCAGTCATGTACATATCAACCCAAGAACAAAAGCATAAGACCTTATGATGATGCTGGGGAAAGCTAGTAAGATTGTGTCATTATCCACATTGAAACAAGTTCTGTATCAACATGGGCTGAAAGGTCAATCTGCAAGGAAGAAGCCATTACTCCAAAAGACCAAAAGAAACATAAAAAGGCAGATAAATGTTTGCAAATGCACCCAGAAGATCTTTATTTTTGGAGACAAGTCCTGTGGTCTGATGAAACTAAAATTGCGCTATTTGGCCATAATCATCATTGATACATCTTGAAGAAAATGAGAGAAGCTTTGAAGCCTAAGAACACCATCACAGCTTTGAAGCAAGGAGGTGGCAGCATCATTTTGTGGGGTTGTTTTGCTTTAGGAGGGACTGGTGCACTTCACAAAATAGATGGCATCTTGAGGAAAGACGATTATGTGGCAATACTGAAGCAACATCTCAGACATCAGCCAGGTACTTAAAGCTTGGGCTGTTCTTAATAAACAATAACCCGAAGCATACTGCCAAACTGGTTAGAAAGTGGCTTAAGGATAACAAAGTCAATGTTTTGGAGTGGCCATCACAAAACCTTGAACTCAATCCTATTGAAAATGTGTTGGAAAAGTGGAAAAGGCAGGTGTAAGCAAGGCGACCTACAAACATGGCTCAGTTACACCAGTTCTGTTAAGAGGAATGGGCCCAAATTCCTACCAACTATTGTGAGAAACTTGTGGAAGTATATCCAAAACAATTGATCCAAGTCGTACAGTTAAAGGGCAATGGTACCAAATGCATGTAAACTTTTGACTTTGCAGAAATTAATAAAAATGTCTTAGAACAGTCTCTCTCTCTCATTATTCTGGAATTTGGCACACATAAATAATTTTGGTAATCCTAATTGACCTAAAATGGGAAAGGATTATTCTGATTTTGTCAGATTACGAGAAAAACATGCATATGTGTCTTTTTAGATAGTGTATTTAAACCTCTGGTTTCAATTGTAAAAGAGAAAAATAAAAGTGGTAGTCCCTTCTTCCCCAGCTCCAATACCACCTACAAATGCTAGTGGAATGATGGAGGAACTGGCTGCCCAAGTCCGTCGCATGGATGGAGACCTCGCCAAAATCCTCGCCGCACTCCAGCCTCCAACGAGATCCAGACCCCTGGGGGGAATACAGCTCGCCGACCGCCCGAAGATGTCCCCTGGGTGCAGCGGAGAAGAGCTACGGACCTACGGTATGGACCTCCGATCTGTTACAAGTGCAGCAAGCCCGGCCACTATTCCCGACGGTGTCCGTTAAACGAACAACCCCTGGGGCCATGGGTCAATCCTCAGGAGTAGAATCCAGTGGCCCCCCCGACTGGTGGGACCGGTTCATCGGGGCCCGCCCCATCATCCCCCTGGCTGTGGATGGCGTCCCGCTGATGGCGCTCCTGGACACTGGATCTCAGGTAACCATGATGCCATATACACTGTATCAACGGTATTGGGGGGAGGGTGAACTCGCCCCCCCAGATGGCAGCATGACATTGATCACCGCTGATGGCCTCCCCTTGACCCAAGTGGGGTACAAACATGTGGCTATGACTGTGGGGCGAACCAAGCTACAACACCAAGGGATGGTTGTGATAATGAATGACCCCAGTGATCATGATCCGAAGGTGGTGCTAGGAACGAATGTAATGGAACATTGCATGAGTGAGGTGCTGACCCTACTACAACAGCTAGCCGCTACTGCAGCCGGGGGCCAACAGAGGGCTGTGCAACGAGAGATTCGGGCCTTGATGTACCGGCAGCAAGTGAACTCTGCGGGAGGAGAGATTGGGGGAGTGAGAGTGATGGATGTGGCCCCTTTAACTGTGCCTCCCCGGAGCGAAATGATGATCTGGTGTAGGGCAGCGGTAGGTCCCCAGGGGCGTGATTACCCAGCCATGGTAGAGCCCATGCCCTCTGAACACTGGCCTTCTGTAATGGCCGCCCGGGGAGTGGTAGACGTGAGGAAGGGGAGAGTGCCCGTGAGAGTATTAAATTGTGGTGAGGAGGAGGTTAGGCTTCCCCGGTACGCTACCCTCGCCAATCTGTTTACCCTGGACCCCCATACTATTCAAGAGACAGTTGCCCCAACCTCCTCGTCTGCCACCAGTCACCACACGCCCCCTGAACGGTTAGGTGAGTGGTGTCAGGTGGTGTAGGCACAGAAGATACTCCCACACATCACAGGGAAGGGGTATACCGGGTAGTGCAAGAATACGAACATGTTTTCAGCAAACACCCGCTAGACTTTGGGCAGGTCAAAGGGGTCCAACACTACATACCCACCGGCAGGCACCCCCCTATTAAAGAGAGGTATAGACCTATCCCGCCCGCGCACTACCAATACATGTTGAAAAACATGAAAGAGGCGGGGGTTATTCGGGATAGCTGCAGTCCCTGGGCGGCTCCACTGGTGCTGGTCAAAAAGAAAGATGGCACCATGAGGATGTGTGTGGATTACCGGAAGATCAACCAGATAACCCACAAAGACACCTATCCGCTGCCCCGTATTGAGGAATCTCTAGCCGCGCTGAGAACCGCTAACTACTTCTCTACCCTCGATCTCACCAGCGGGTACTGGCAGGTGGCCGTGGCACCCGAAGACCGTGACCGTGCTACCCCCATGGGGCTCTGTGAATTCAACAGCATGCTGTTCGGGCTGTGCAACGCCCCTGGAACCTTCCAGCGGCTGATGGAATGCTGTCTGGGTCATCTGAATTTCGAGACTGTTTTGTTGTACCTGGACAATGTGATTGTGTGACGTATGAAGCCCACCTGGAGCACCTCGCTGAGGTGTTCGCGTCCCTTGCCAAGTATGGGATGAAATTGAAACCCTCCAAGTGTCACCTGTTGAAGCCCAGGGTACAATACCTCGGACATGTGGTGGGCGCGGAAGGCGTCACTCCAGATCCGGAGAAGATCACCGCCATACAGGACTGGCCAAGGCCGACTACGGTGAGAGAGGTGAGGCAGTTCCTGGGACTAGTGGGCTACTACCGCCGCTTCATAAAGTGGTACACAAAGATGGCTGTTCCCATGCAAGACGTCCGTGGGACAGACCAAAGGTGGGAGGCCTACCGGGGCTCCATTGGCATGGGAGGAGAAGCATGAAGAGTCCTTCCGCCAACTGAAGACGGCGTTGACTGGGGAAGAGATCCTAGCATACCCCGACTACAACCTTCCATTCATCCTCTATACTGATGCGAGCAATGTGGGCTTGGGAGCGGTATTGGCCCAGGTTCAAGACGGCAAGGAGAAGGTGATCGCTTATGCCAGCCGAAAACTCCGACCCACAGAAAGGAACCCTGAGAATTACAGCTCCTTAAACTCGAGCTTCTAGCACTGGTGTGGGCTATCACTGAGCGGTTCCGCCATTACCTAGCATCAGCCAAGTTCACCACTTACACGGACAACAACCCGCTAACCCACCTAGATACAGCTAAGCTGGGCACCTTGGAGCAGCGGTGGATGGCCAGACTGGCCAATTACGACTTCACCATCAAATACCGGGCCGACTGTATGAATGCTAATGCCGACGCACTTTCCCGGATGCCCCACCTGTCAGAAGAGGGTCTGGATGATGATGACCTCGAAGAGATCGAGCTGCCTGCGTTTCATCGGCCGCCCGTGGAGAAGTTGCGTGTCCATCAACAACAGGTGAACCTGGACCCGCTGCGCAGTAAGGGGTGGCAAGAAGCCCAAGATCAGGCACCAGCTGTCCGTTTGGTCAAGACCTTGGTGGAACAGGGCTCCGCTGGGATGGACTCTGCTGCCCCTGCCGAGGCCCAACGCTTGTGGCGGGAACGAACCCGGCTATATCTGCACCAAGGGAAGCTGTATCGGGAGTTGATCAACCCGAAGACCCACGAGAAGATTCGCCAGCTGGTGATCCCTCAGGCTAACGTGCCCACTGTCCTACAGGCATACCACGATGGTGCCGGGCACTTCGGATGGAAGAAGCTGGAAATGCTATTGAGGGAGCGGTTCTATTGGAGCGGGATGCGAGAGTCTGTGGAGGCCTGGTGCCGAGAATGTGGTCCCTGCGCGCTGAGGAGAAGGGACGAGGCCAGTCAGAAGGCCCCTCTACGCCCAATCGTTACGCATCAGCCGCTGGAATTGGTGGCCCTCGACCATGTGAAGCTCACCCCTAGCCGAAGTGGGTATACTTATGCCCAGACCATCGTGGACCACTATTCAAGATTTATGGTGGTTGTCCCTGTCAAGGACCTGACCGGCCGTACCACCGCAAGAGCATTCCAGGCCTATTTCTGCCGGCCGCATGGGTACCCGGAGAAGGTGCTTACCAATCAGGGCCCGGCCTTTGAAGCAGAAGTGTTCCAAGAATTCTGCCAGTTGTACGGTTGCAAGAAGATTCGGACAACACCTTACCACGCCCAAACCAATGGCATGTGCGAAAAGATGAACCACTTGGTCCTGAACCTCCTCAAGACGTTGCCTCTGGAAGAGCGGAATCTGTGGCCAGAGAAACTACCTGACTTGGTCGATATGTACAACAACATCCCTTCCAGCTCTACGAAGTGCACACCGGCGTACCTGATGAGAGCTCGGCCCGGTCGACTGCCCGTGGACCTGGAGATGGGGTTGGAGGCCCCGGAGGCACTCCCTTTGACCGCAGGGTGGGACGCCCGACGAAGAGCACAGTACCAACAGGTCCAGGACTATGTAGAAAAGAATTTGGACCGGAGTCGGAGACAGCAGGAACAGTTTTTCAACAAGAAAGCACCTGCAGATTCCCTTCAGCCCGGAGATGTCGTCTTGAAGCGAAAGCGAAGAGCCCATAAGCTGGACGATCAATGGGAGAAGACCCCATATGTGATACAGCCCACCGAGTGGGGGAAAGGGAAAGCCTACCAGATCAGCCGTGACCAGGGGAAGACTTTAGCCACGGTTTCCCGAGACCACCTGAAGAGGAGCCTACCACCATTGAGAATGGTAACTGAAGCACCGGCCACCAAGCCGGCGGAAGAGAAGGAGAAGGGGGTGATCCACACCATGATGGGTGATTTCCCGGACGATTGGCCTACACAGAACGGCGCAGTGATTCTTCCAGTAATATTGTTCCCACAACCCGTGGAGGAAAAAGAGATGGAAGTGGCCGTTAATGCCCCAGTGCCCATGGATGTGCCTGCACCCAGCTCCCTTATGCCTCTACCTGCCCCACACAATAGCCGAGGGGAGGAACCAGTTGTGTCCTCTGCCCCACTGCCTACCACCACTGACATTGGGCCACGCAGGTCCACACGCCCCAACGTAGGTCGACCCCCGCTTAGGTACAGGGAGACTACCATTTAGGGGTGTGATACGTTGAATGTTTAATGTTGTTGAATGATAAGGAAAATGAAAGAAATCAACCAAACTATGACCAGATTAACACCGTGATTCAACCGGTCATTGACGGCAACTAGTCCCCGTAGGGACTTTCTGCAACTGTTGCGTAAGGAACTGCTTACGGACACGCCCATGAACTTGCAGGGCAACCACAAACTTAGTGGCATGTAAATATATTTGTTGGCTTAATACCGTGACCGCCTCCGGAGAGGCAGATTGGAGGAAGGGACCGCAGTGGAGTAGGCTGGGGCCCGGCCACCACCTGGACCGGTGGCGATCCTCCGGGGGTCAGGGGTTCCCCATGGACGTGGGTCCCCTGAAAGGGACCGTACCCGCTCGGGCAACTTGGTTCTTGACTGGGGCAAGGGGTGCTGCCCACTTCTTAGGGGCAGCATTAGGGCCAGGTTGTTTGGGCGGGGGAGAGCGGAAACCGTTACCGTTAATAAAATTGACTACCGTTAGCAATGTTTAAGAAAGTGCCTCCCGTTAAGGGAAGTTTTATAGAAATGCTTGTGTTTTATATGTTTCACCGTTTTCTAATTTTCCTAGTTGTGAAAATAAAACCGGTGATGGACGAGCAGCCCACGGACGGTCTGTGCTTAACTAAGGGGGAATGTGGTGCCCTGGGCAAGCCAGGACATCACAGGTACTGCAACAACACACCCCACACCTCGGTTAGGAACATCAAGGTCAGACACAAATCCTTGTTGCCTCCCTCCAGGGGCTGATGTCCACACCAGGTGGGGTGGAGCCAGGTGGTTGGCTCCTCCCACTGAGGAGTTCACAGTCCTGGAGGCGGGAAAGAAGGACATATAGTGACTAGGAGTTGGAGTTCCATGAGGGAAAGTGAAGGAGGGGAAGTAGTGGTTGAGGAGCTGGAGCAGACTGACCGTGTCCGGGTACGTGGCCCGGGCACCTGAGAGCAAGGTTGGCAGACAGTGGTGACTGTCTGCAGGCGAGGCCGATCGACGCGGAACCGTAGGACCGGGGTCAGGCGGTGGCCCGCCGGTACCGAACTGGGGAGCGAAGAGAGGCCAGCACCATTTGGCAGGGCCTACGGACCCCGACCAGGCTTGGAGTCGCCGTTAAACCGGTCAAATCTGTCAGCAACGGGAACCTCCGGGGTTTCCCAGTAGTAAAGACCCGACTGAAGGCAACCGTCCAAACCGTGAGGGAGATAAAGCTACCGCCAGAGCTAGAGCTCCCAGGGCCAGAGCCTGCGGGCAAAGGAAGGGCTCCCTTAGCCAACATACCGCTGGGGAGCGGGCTATCAGTGGGAAGCCATTGGGGCCGAGAACAGAACACCGGTGCAGGGAGAGACAGTTACCGCCAACCTACCGGGAGTGACCGCCACAGCCATCTGTGGGACTCGTCCATCCAGCCGTTTGTTTTATCAGAGACTCAGTGTGCGTTACTGGCTGAGTAAGTACCACCGTGCCGTCTGGCACTGCGCTGCCCCACGACCCTGCACCCGGCCAGGCCCCGCAACCCACCTTCCGACCTCCACCACCGGGCCCCGGGACCACAAAACCCCCCCTACCCACGGAGGGGAGAAAACATCTCAGCTGCTCCCTGTCAACGCTCCTGGGATCCCCGTACAGAGCAGCGGTGGTGTCCCAACCTCACCACAAACCGTGGGTGGCGTCACGGACAATATCCTTAAACCAAACCACCCCTTTCACTCACGGGCGAGGAGCGCCGCTCGAGTCACCGACCGAGCGAGCAGCAACAGCTGACCCGAGCAGTGGGTGAGCGCAGCGCCTTCCCCGCCCGCGACAGTATAGTTATTTGTACAGTGTCAGCAAAGATTAGAGTGGTGCTGTGCAAACTAACTAGACAACAGGTCGTTTCCAACTTCAATTAGACCAACATGCCTGAAATTTTTTGGAAAGGTCTGCACAACCAATTTATATCAATGGGTCCCAGTTGAGCAGACAAAGAAATTTATTAACAAAAGATATCTACAGAGATGGAAAATGAACATCTTAAGGGCAAGACCATGAAGAAATAACAAAAGATCAAAGAGGTATGGAGAAAAGTTACAACAAACAGGGGAAATGGAGCATTTCTAGAAGAATGACTCGGTGATATGGGAAGAAACTGAGACTGGAAATAATAGCAAACCAAACATCTTGAAAGACAAAGTTGATGCTGCATTAAAGCTTCTGTCAAAAAACAAAGCAGTTGGAAGGGAAAATATTCCAATAGAGCTAATAATGTCTTCAGAAGGAGCAGTTGTCATTACATGTCTGTGTCAACAGATATGGACAACTGGTAAATGACCCAAGGACTGGACAAGATCGGTGTTTATTTCTTTTCTGAAGAAAAGACATGTTACCAACTCTGTAAACTATTTTATTTATGTATTATCACATATAATGCTATAATGCATAATTGTTGTACACATAACGATAGCCCACTATAGTATTTCCATGAACAAAGCTCTGGCCTTTACATATAAGTATATTAGGTGTTACATTAATCCATGAAACTATTTACACTATCCCCAATATGTTTTAAGACTGTTTATTGGTGCTCATTCCCTTTATAAACTCAGCCCTTTCCTCCTCAATGCGTGCTCCATGATGAAGCAATTGTGAAACGCCCGTTGGGGAGGCAGGGACCTTATAATACATTCAGCAATGTAAGCTAGTACATGAATGTTCTTTTTATTATAAGCTTGTAACTGTCTGCTCAGATTATAGGGTAATGTTTAACCACATGTAACTTGAATAGCTGCAGTCACAGCTCCCCTGGTACTACTATATGTAAAGAGTAGCTGGGTAAAATAACCCCTCCACCCCCAGGCGATTTTACATTTATCGGTTGTTTTTTTGCTCCTCTTCTTCTGAGAGTCATAACTTTATTATTTTCCATCAATCTTGACATATAAGGGCTTCTTTTTTGCAGGACAAGCTTTACTTTTGAATGAAACCATATGTTTTACCATATAGTGTACTGAAAAATAGCAAAAAAATTTCAAGTGCAGAAAAATTGCAAAAAAAAGTACAATGCACAATTGTTTTTGGGGTATTTTATTCACTGTGTTCACTATATGATAAAACTGACTGGTCACTATGATGCCGCAGGTTGGTACGAGTTCATAGACACCAAACATGTATAGGATTACTTTTATAAAAGGGGTTAAAAAAATGCATACGTTTGTCCAAAACAACAGGTGCCCTTTTTGCACCATTTTACGCGACCCATAGCGTTCAAAATTTTTGGGATATTGGGTTCAAAGATGGCTTATTTTTTGTATCTTGGGCTGATGTTTTCAATTATATTATTTTTGAGCAGATCCTATGTTTTCATCGCCTGTTATTGCATTTTGCACAAAATTTGCAACGACCAAAAAATATCATTTTGGCATTTGGAATTTTTTTGCCTCTACACCATTTACCGATCAGATTAATTGATTTTAAATGTTCATAGATCGGGCATTTTTGAATGTGGCGATACCAAATATGTGTATATTTTTATTTTTGTAACCCTTTCATTTTTAATGAGAAGAATGGGGGGGGGGGGTGATTTGAACTTTTAGTTTTTTCTATTTTTTAACATTTTTTTAAAACTTTTTATTTTACTTTTATTTTACTAGTCCCCCTAGGGAGCTGTAAGGATCAGTAGTCTGATTGCTGATTCATTTATCCTAATCAGAGCGGCATTGCTCTGATGAGGAGAAATGCTGCATTACTGTTACGGCTGCTGCTCTGCCGGCTGGAACAGGAACTACGTCATTATAGCCACAGGAGTCATCACATGATCCTGTGCTACCATGGCAACCATTGGCTCCCCATGATTCCTGCAGTGCTTTATATTGCACTGTCACATTTTGACAGCACAATTTAAAGGGTTAACAGGCACGGGTGCCTGCGAGGCACACATGTGTGCTGTTTAAATTCACAGACATGTGCGGGGATTACCACTGGCTCACCGCAGCAGCCGGTGGTGATCATCCCTTCATGAATTAGGACATACCGATATGTTCTAGGTGGCAAAACGGTTAAATTCTAGGTCTCTGCATATTCTAGCAGCACTTGTAATGTTAGAGTATATTTTTATATTTGCTATTTAATTATGTAATAAAATGTGCATAATCTTCTACTTTTTTTGTGGACCTTGCTAGGTCCTAGCAGTGGCATTTCATATGATATATGTTATGCTCATACCTCATTCCAGCAAAATACTACTGATGATCGTGCAAAGACAGCTACAAACTTTCTTTGACAAAGAACTGCCAGAGAAACAAACAAGAGTCAGAAAAGTAAGAGGAACAATAACTGTAAATGGTAACACTAAATGGATAATGGAAATGGCCAGACAATACAATTTATATGCAGAAGTTATTTTCAGGAATGCCGGACTTACCAAAAAGGAGAAGGAATCAAAATTTCTGGATGAATCTTCAAAAATCTTACGTCTACTCCGACAATACAATGTGGACATCAACAAGCATAAATGGAATGAAGGACTTATTACGGAATGTCAAAATGGAAAGCTTAAACATGGAACTGCTACTCAATGCAAAGAAGACAAAGATATTGACTACTGCCAAGTACAACAAAGACACATTCGAGATGGATGGCAACAAACTAGAAGTTGTAAAGGACTTCAACCTACACGGATCAATGATCACTCACGATGCAACGACACTGGATGTAAATAGAAGAATAGCTAAGGGCAAATCAACAATGAAGTCACTAAAGTCTTCAAATCAAGGAACATTTCACTAGTAATAAAGACATGGCTAATACATAATCTGGTCTTTTCTGTAGTAACATATGGATAGTGAAATCTGGACGATAAAGAAACAAGACAGAAGAATAATCAACACCTTTGAAATGTAGTACTGGAGAAGGATGTTATCATTACCATGAATGGCAAGATGAACAAACAAATCAATTTTGGAAGAAATCAAGCCAGACATGTCACTCGAAGCAAGGATCACCAAGCTATGACTTGCCTACTTTGGACATATCAAATGAAGACAACAGTCTCTAGAGATAGACATCATCATGTCTGAAGAACAAAAGTAAAAAGGCAAAGATTAAGATCAGCAACTCGATGGCTTAATACTAGCAAGACTAAGCGGAGAAGGCCCTGGTGGACCTATCTAGGCTTGCACAAAGTTGATCTTCTTTGAGATTGATCTAAAAGATGTTAAATATGTCGGTCCCCACGTGTTATCCCGGCCTCATCTTGGTGATCTGACCATTGGTAGGTAATTTCCTTTCTAACGCTATACATAGAGACTTTTTTTTGCCTCATTGTTAGCAACTCTGCACTGGCTCATAGGCTCTTGGTTACCTTTTGGGCATTTGCCCCTGAATCTTTTCTCAGATCTCCTTGGAGATTGCTTTTCCTCTTTTTCTATCCGGGACACGTGGGGTTTCTTCCCTTTCAGCACTTCTTATTTCCTGGTTTTCCATTTACTTATATGTTTATGTTATACCCCACAGCACCTATTTAATAAAATGTTTTATACATTTCAACTATGGCTTGTCTTGGTGTTTCTGCTACTTGGCAAATCTAAATTTGTATAAATGTATACATTTTAATTAATGATCAGGATTACAACAGTATTATATACAGTGTACAGTATTCTATGCAGTACAGTATTATATAATGTATAATAAATACACACTGTTAAGAAGGAGTTAAACTTTGACCAATATGGTTCTGTTCTAAAAAATGCAATATTTCAAAGGTTACTGTAATATGTGTTCCTTTTTCATGAAGTAATTCTTTGCCTCATAGTGTGCTTGTATTGTTGGAAACAGAGCCAGCAAATCTGTGCACAGTAGCACAAATACAAAGGCATATTTGCTTTCATGCTGCGTCTGAGAAAAGAGTTGAGGTCAGCAAGATCCCATATTTTACTAAATTTACTCTAGTTACTGATGTTCTTCATAAGTCATAATGTTCTTGACTTTGTAATAACATGGACGATATTCAGGCCAAGACTTATATTCTGTTATTTTGTCATGCACAGTTTTATTCAGCATTACTTTTCCTTCCAAAAAAAAGCCATATGAAAACCTTTAATAATGTTATTTAAAATATACATTGCGGTCACTTTTAATTTATAGAAATTCATGATTGTTTGACGGTATTTTGTGATTAGTGAGCACTAAAATGCTTGGTAGCTCATTACTCATATTGAGCATGTCGGACTGCTCGGGTGCTCAATTAGTGTAACGAGTATAATGGAAGTCAACGGGAAATTCGAGCAGGAAATTCGATCATCCCAGCAGGTCTGAAGGGCTGTAAAATCACTGAAATGGTTGGAAAAAAGTGCTCAAATGAAATGGGAATAGCATGGGGAAGGTGCCTGCACAAATCTCTGACTCCCAGGTTGCTGCTGGTAACAATGTTGTTAAAGTGTTATGCCGCTATAATGGATTGACAATAAAATATACAAAAATGGATTTTACAGGAAAGAATGTTGGGAAACACTCTTTCCTGTATAATGATTTGTATATGAGGAAAATTTAAAAGGAGTGAAAAACTGCTTCCTCAACCTCTTAATCGATGTTCACACATAGCGTTTTTGCTACATTTTTACACTCTCATTGCTTTTAGTGGTGAAAAAATGCTGCAAAACACTTCAAAATGCTGAAAAAATTGACATGCTGCAGTTTTCCATTTCCATTTCAGTCAGGACAAAAAAGGAATCATGTGCACCGGTTTCTGATATTTTTTCCTATTTTTAAGGAATGGAACTCCTAGGCAGGTGTAGCCTATGCACTAAGTGCAAGGCCTATTAAAAATTGAAAAAATTGCTTGCAATACACCCTGCAATACACACAGAGAATGGCCTCAGAAAAGGAGTGGTAGAACGTATGCACTATGTCCAATGGCTTTCAAAAATTAGAAGGCAGCACTCCCATACAGCCTGGAACATACAGTATATAGAGTAGGGCCTCAGAAAACATTTACATATTGAAGGAGTGGGATGTCTGTAGTGAACGACAAGGAGTTCTAAGTCTACTACTCAGGGTACAATTGGCACAAGAAGGACCTTTAGGCATGCAACTCTAATCTTGCACCAGCTAAAGTGGGCTGCAGATCCTCCTGTGGAGACTCAAGGAATTAGGCAGCCCCAAGGCTTCAAATAGATTGAAGCAGGGGTTTCAAAAATTTTTTTTTATCTCTTTCTAGACCTTTGTCAATAAAAAATCATGAATTACTTTTCCAATCCGTCCTGAGTTAAGAAAACAACAAGTCCTTTGTCCATTTATTCACACAAGAAGTACATTTTGGCCTTTCTCCCATTGTATAAATGCATCTTTATTTTTTTGCATTCAGTTGACAGTTGAGGCAAATCTGTGGCTCACAGGCCACAGTCACTGCTCCCTCCTTGCTTCAGTTGATTTTGTGGGATTTTAGTGCCACTGGGGGATAGTAATTAATAGGTGCATCCACCTGTGAACGTGCTGACAGGCTGACTGTTCTCAAAATGAAAAGGCCTGGATTGGCCTCAATGTCTCAACACCAGCTGCGAAAATGTTTAAATTCATGAACAAATGTTCATTTTTTTCTGGTTTTCTGAGTTAATTAGTGACACCTGTGGATGTATTTTAATGCACACCTGAAACACACTGCTTCTTTGTGTAGCATCATGGGAAAGTCAAAATAAATCAGCCAAGATCTCAGGAAGAGAATTGTGGACTTGCACAAGTCTGTTTCTCCCTTGGATGCAGTTTCCAGATACCCAAAAGTGCCTCATTTACCTATGCAAACAATAATACGCAAGTACAAACAATATGGGAATATCTAGCCATAATACCGCTCAGGAAGGAGATGGGTTCTGTGTACCAGAGATGAACGTACTTTGCATATCAACCTAAGAACAAAAATAAAAGACCTTGTGAAGATGCTGGCGGAAGCTGGTAAGATTGTGTCATTTTCCATAGTGAAACGAGTACTGTATCAACATGGGTGGAAAGGACACTCTGACAGAAAGAAGCCACTACTCCAAAAGAAACATAAAAAAGCCAGCTTATTGTTTACAAATGCACCCAGGAACACAGACCTAATTTTTTTGAGACATGGCCTGTGGTCTGATGAATCTAAAATTGAACTGTTTGGCCATAAAGACCATCCTTACATTTTTTTAAAAAAAGGGAGAAGCTTTGAAGTCTAAGAACACCTTCTCAATTGTGAAACACTTTGGTGGCAGCATCATGTTGTGGGGTTGTTTTGCTGCAGAAGGGACTAGTGCACTTCAAAAAATAAATGGCATCATGAAGAAAGAAAATTATGTGGAAATACTGAAGCAACATCTCAAGACATCATCCAGGATCTTAAAGCTTAGGCAGAAATGGGTCTTCCAACTGGACAATGACCGAAGCATACTGCCAAATTGGTTGCAAAGTGGCTTAAGGATAAAAAAGTCACTGTTTTGGAATGGCCATCACAAAGCTCTAATGTCGATCCTATTGAAAATTTACGGATAAAGCTGAAAAGGCAGGTTCAGTTACACTAGCTCTGCCAGTAGGAATGGCCTAAATTCCTACCAACTATTGTAAGAAGCTTGTGGAAGGATATCCAAAACTTTTAACCCAAGTCATACAGTTTAAGGGCAATGGTACCAAACACTAATTGAAATGTATGTAAGCTTTTGTCTTTGCAGAAAGTAATAAAAATTCATTAAAACATTCTTGCTCTCATTATTCTGGCATTTGGCAAATATAAATAATTTTGGTTCCTAATTGACCAAAATAGGAAAGGTTTATTCTGACTTCTCAAATGCGTGTGTGTCTTTTTAGATAGTGTATGTAAACTTCTGGTTTCAACTGTATACTTATTCAGTGGAGTGTTAATTTAATTCAATTTTTTCCTGAAGATCTGAAATATTTTCAATTTCTTTTCTTACTAGAATTTGTCTTTGCACCTGTATTCCATTAAACATTCCATTAACATTCCATTAAACAGTGACAGGCATTATGTATGCTGGGGAGTAATGGTAAGTAATGGTAAGTAAGTCCCATCACCTAATTAAAACAAGAATGCTGATGAATATGACCCAAAAGCTGAAAAAAGTGGATGCAAATGACAAAGCGTTTGAATCAGGACAGCTCCTGGACATATACAAATAATACTGTATATTCATTGAAAGCAGCTATTACTTGTCATGGGGACTGCAATTAGCAGGACTATCCTTTTATTCTTGTTTTCTTTAACTCCTTCACCATCTAGCGATTTAACGTTTTTCATTTTCATACTCTCCCCTTTTTCCAAGAGCCCAAACTTTTTTTTTACTTTTCCATCAACACAGCCATATGAGGGTTTGAATTTTGCCCGACAAGTTGTAATTTTAAATAAAACCATTAGTTTTAATATATATTGTACTGTAAAACGGCAAAGCATTTCCAAATTTGGTGAAATTGCTTTTTGGGTTTTTTATTTACCATGATCACTATATGGTAAAACTGCCCTGGCAATATATTTACCCACATCAGTACAAGTTCATAGATACCAAACATGTATAGGTTTTTTTTTATAATTTAATTGGTGAAAAAATCTGAAATTTGTAAAAAAAAAAAAAAGACACTTTTGTCTCCATTCTCAGAGACCTATAATATTCTCATTTTTGGGATCTAGGGCTGTGTGATGTCTTTTTTATTTTGAGCCCTGAGACGTTGATTTTATCAATATCTTTTTTGAGTAGATGTGATATTTTGATTGTCTCTTATTGCATTTTTCACTGACAGTAAATTGACAGTGGGATCTAACTAGTTAACAGGTAAATAAACTTTTATTTTTATATAGCGCTAACATATTCAACAGCACTTTACATACATAAGGAGCACTTTCGCTATTGGGACTCACAATCTAAATTCCCTATCAGTATGTCTTTGAGGTGTGGGAGGAGATCGGAGTACCCAGAGGAAACCCACACAAACGGGGTTTGCGTGGGTTCCCTCTGGGTACTCCGGTTTCCTCCCAAACAAACATACAAACTCTTTGCAAATGTTGTCCTTGGTGGGATTTGAACACAGAACCCTAGTGCTGCAGTACGGCAGTGCTAACCACTGAGTCACTGTACTGCCCACAGGTAAAATGTGCCATGTCTAACTAGATCTGATGACATGTGCCAGGAAAGGTGCATGCTCAGCATGTGACAACGCATGAAAGGGAACGACACAACCTTTGAGGTACTGGTACGTCATAGGCCATGAAGGGGTTAGAGAGTTGCTTTAATTATATTGTTTCTCTATCCTCCCATTATTTATAGACACCACATTTCAGATTTTGTATCTCTTCCTTGAGCACCATTTATTGCATTGTTCATCATTGCATACTACACTTGATTCAAAAATAGAATTGCGAGACTCATTGAAGACTGACAGCCAGGAAGAGATTAAGAGAGATGGAGCAGAGGTGATGTAATCCTGCTCTATAGCAATGCAGATGCAGTATATTTCAGGTTCTTTAGTAAGTCCTAAGAAACCAGATTAACCTGTCTTTATACTTATTTTGGAGTTTTGCATTATTATAAACTCTGTAAATATCTGTAATAATGGGAGATTTCACTACCATTTTGCAAATAATTTTACAAATCCCAATGTGAATGAATGGATAATGTCATTTTACCATCCCAAAGCATAAAGCATTTCATTTTTTTCTATAATAAGGACAATATGTATGCTGTCAGCCTTTATAAAAAAATAAATAAATAAAATGATGTGTCAGTGATATTAAAATCTACAGTATAGATCTAACTTTACCACATCAGCACTATTAATAAACCTGTCAACTATTATTTAAATCTGCTTTGATATATCTCTCAGCTTATAACCTGCACACAGTATCAAAAAATGCCTTGGGGATCATTTCTGCTGCAGTGTAACCCGGCATTCAGATAGTGAATATGTATTCTTGATATTACTCCGAAATATCCATTGGTGTTCAAAAGCATAAGTTTCATTAAAGGGGATTTCTAGACTTAAAATACTGATTACCTACAGTATTTTTAGGATAGGTCATCTGTGTCAGATTAGTAGGGGTCCAACAACTGGCACCTTTACTGAACAGATATTTTCCATTCTGGTGGCTGCTGGATATAAGCAAACAATAGAGCCGAAAAGAAGAAGGGTCTATCGTGTATTCGATTTTTCTTGGTTCTTCAATGTAGCTCCTAATTACTATCATAGTAGCTGAGAATAGCCACTATAAAGTGAGGTGAGCTCTTCAGTTCTGTTAACCAACCTAACTGGAAACAGCTGATCAGTGGGGTGACGTGGGTCTGACCCCCATCGATTTGACATTGAAAACCTTTTCCAAGGATAGGAATATCCTATCAATATAAGATAAGATGAGCCTGGAAAATAAATTGAAATACCTTTTATTAGGAGCTTCCTTTAGGCAACTGTCATAAATAATTCAGTAATTCACTTTATTTTTACTAAACGTCACTTGAAAATAATTTATAGAGCTAGTGATATAAATGTTAACTTGTCTTGCAAATCTGGGGGAGGAGAACAAAGGAGAGAGGGGTGGAAGGAAGTTGAGCCATCTTGGAGGGGTGAAGCTGCAACTCTGTGTGATGAGAGACTGAGTTCTGAAGCTACAGGATGCACCATTAGAAAAACAGAGACCAAGTAGAGCGGACCTCATATTTGTTGTAATATACATGTACCCCATAGAATACATACAAAAACTTGTGAACAAGAAGGGGTATTTATCATGGTTTTTTTAAGTAAAACTACTGTACCACAGTTGTGAAAAAGTATACAGTTTTTATTATTACAAAAAGTGCAAATATCAAAAATCACATGTGATGACAGTTAGTAGTTAGACATACATAGTTAAAATCCAATTAGATGAGACAGAGAGAGAAAAAGTTCCCAGGGAGGGAGACAGACTACCCCTTAACTAAAACTAGTAAGAAAGTAGTATTACTATATCCAGGGGGGGCATATAAGTAACCAAAAGATATCAATAGTATACCCCCTGGGCTAGTGGAGTGATGGAATGTCCATACATTAAACAGTAACCAACAGGATAAGGTCCAGATCAGGGCCTGAATACACCAGTATGTAACACCACCAGAATAATCTCAGAGGAAAAAAAAAAGTAATATAGTGGTGGGTAAAATGGCACCTGAAGGACCTACCTGTGGTATGTATAGCACCCAGAAGATAACATATCTTGTTGTTCACTGTTATTTGCTTTTACCCTGCAATTGCCATTTTTCATCCTCCTGCAAATAAACCTATTAAGATTTCTAACCTCAGTTACTGTGAGTGTGTACGGAGTGTGGGCAGGGGTTTCCCGACTCGACCCCTAGCAGAAGACAAAGAACCTTCTGTATTCCCCTAGAGCTCCTAGCAAGATTCGGGTGGAGGAACTGCATCATATCAAGGTGAGAACTACCGAACACCCTGCCCCAGCGGTAAATTAAAGTGGTGTTACACATACATATATATATATACAGTACAGACCAAAAGTTTGGACACACCTTCTCATCTCTAGAACAACTATTAAGAGGAGACTTTGTGCAGCGGGCCTTCATGGTAAAATAGCTGCTAGGAAACCACTGCTAAGGACAGGCAACAAGCACAAGAGACTTGTTTGGTCTAAAGAACACAAGAAATGGACATTAGACCAGTGGAAATCTGAGCTTTGGTCTTATGAGTCCAAATTTGAGATCTTTGGATCCAACCACCGTGTCTTTGAAGAAAAGGTGAATGGATGGACTCTATATGGCTGGTTCCCACTGTGAAGCATGGAGGAGATGTGATGGTGTGGGGGTGCTTTGCTGGTGACACTGTTGGGGATTTATTAAAAATTTAAGGCATACTGAACCAGCATGGCTACCACAGCATCTTGCAGCGGCATGCTATTCAATCCAGTTTGCGTTTAGTTGGACCATCATTTATTTTTCAACAGGACAATGACCCCAAACACACCTCCAGGCTGTGTAAGGGCTATTTGACTAAGAAGGAGAGTGATAGGGTGCTATGCCAGATGACCTGGCCTCCACAGTCACCAGACCTGAACCAAATTGAGATGGTTTGGGGTGATCTGGACCGCAGAGTGAAGGCAAAAGGGCCAACAAGTGCTAAGCATCTCTGGGAACTCCTTCAAGACTGTTGGAAAACCATTTTCGGTGACTACCACTTGAAGCTCATCAAGAGAATGCCAAGAGTGTGCAAATTAGTAATGAAATCAAAAAGTGGCTACTTTGAAGAACCTAGAATATAAGACATATTTTCAGTTGTTTCACACTTTAAGTATTTAATATAACATGTTATAATTCATAGTTTTGAAGCCTTCAATGTGAATCTACAATGTTGAGAGTCCTGAAAATAAAGAAAACTCTTTGAATGAGAAGGTGTGTCTGTACTGTATGTATATATATATATATATATAGTACATAGATATATAGATATATAGATATATATGTATATATATATATATATATATATATATATATATATATATATATATATATATATATATATATATATATATATATATATATATATATATATACATATATATATATATATATATATATATATATATATATATATATATACAGTACAGACCAAAGGTTTGGACACACCTTCTTATTCAAAGAGTTTTCTTTATTTTCAGGACTCTGAACATTGTAGATTCACATTGAAGGCATCAAAACTATGAATTAAAGCATGTTAAATGAAATACTTAAAAAAGTGTATATAGGCTTGAAAAGGGTTCCTGGAAACGGAAATGTTCATACCACGCCATGTGAGCAAATAAAGGTCTGTGTATTTTGAAGTATGAAGTGCATCCTCTACTATTATTTTATGTGTGTGTGTATATATATATATAAATATATATATATATATATATATATATATATATACTAGCTGTACTACCCGGTTTCGCCTGGGTTAATAACTGTTGTTAACAAAATAGAATGTATTAACAAAAATTTATTCTGCACGCAAAAATCACAAAACAAATAGATAGAAATGTAATTGTTAAAAGGCAAAAACTAAGCTAATAGAAGCATTTCACAATCACAACATATATTTCAACACCACAGATATTCCACACAGATTTAACTGCATTGGACAAGTAATGTGTCCTGTCTCTTTCCAGGTCTGTCTCTTTCCCTGTCTGTCTCTTTCCCCGTCTGTCTCTTTCCCTGTCTGTCTCTTTCCCCGTCTGCCTGTCTCTTTCTGTCTCTTTTTTTGTCTGTTTCTATGTCTCTGTTTCTTTCCCCATCTGTCTCTTTCTAGGTCTGTCTCTTTTCCAGGTCTGTCTCTTTCCCCGTCTGTCTCCCTGTCTCTTTGTCTGTCTTTTCCTGTCTGTCTCTTTGTCTGTCTGCCTGTCTCTGTCTGTCTCTTTCCTTGTCTGTCTCTATTTCTCTGTCTCTTTCCCTGTCTGTCTCTATCAAGGTCTGTGTCTTTCCCCATCTATCTTTGCCTGTCTCTCTGGCTGTTTCCTCCTTCCCTGTCTGCCTGTCTCTGTCCCTGTCTGCATGTCTGTCTGTCTTTTTCCCCATCTGTCTCTTTCCCCATCTGTCTCTTTCCAGGTCTGTCTCTTTCCAGGTCTGTCTCTTTCTGTCTCTTTCCCCATCTGTCTCTGTCTGTCTCTTTCACCGTCTGTCTGTCTCTTTCACCATTTGTCTCTGTCTGTCTCTTTCACCATTTGTCTCTGTCTGTCTCTTTCCCTGTCTGTCTCTATCTCTCTGTCTCTTTCCCTTTCTCTCTGTCTGTCTCTGTCTGTCTCTATGTCTGTCTCTCTGTCTGTCTCTCTGTCTTTCTCTCTCTCTATCCGTCTCTCCACCGACATCTTATTATCTCACATATAAGCTTCTTATACTATGAATGTCTTTTGTTCCTATAGCAACCAATCACAGGTCCTACTAAGAACCTGTAGTTCCAGCCTCCATTTACTTTTGTGGAGGCATGTTTTTTGGAGAGTAACTGTAAAGCACGGGGTTAAATTTTCCTGTCAAAACATAGTCTATGACGTTCCCTGGGTCACATGAGGTGTCTGTGCAACATTTCGTGATTGTAAATGCGACGGTGCGGATACACTTTTTGTTGCACTTTTTCCCCATTATGTAGATAGGGGCAAAATTGATTGGTAAATTGCAATGCGCAGGGTTAAAATTTCACCTCACAACATGGGGTCCAGACGTGTGAGTGTGCAAAATTTTGTGGCTGTAGCTACGATGGTGCAGATGCCAATCCCGGACATACACACATACATACATACACACATTCAGCTTTATTTATTAGATTTTCAATGGGGCAAAAGGGAGGGTTACATTTTTTCTTGAGTTTACTAGTTCTTTTAGGGGACTTTTTAACTGTACTGTCTTATTTCTTCTGCTCATCAGAGCGGTGCTTCAGTATCGCTCTTATCAGCAGAAATGCACATACACACACACACACATTCAGCTTTATTATATATATATATATATATATATATATATATATATATATATATATATATATATATATATATATATATATATATATATATTATATATATATATATATATATATATATATATGGCATAGGATGCAATGCTATTAGGACAATATAGAGGGTCAAAGATTGAATGCTTCTTGCTGTCTTCTTTACACTTTAGCTGGCCATACACTGTATACTATAGATTTGCTGTGATTACCAAACATTCCAAGCAGTATTACATCCCATTTTTATATGTATGGTCATGCTTTGCTGTCTGAAATTTTTCCTGTGTGTCTCCCTATGTTGCCATTTTTCATTTCCTCATGTTTTTGGACATACATTTGAAAATACATACTTGAGGCATGCTTCAATTTAATGATTATGCCACAAAATGCTATGTTTGAAATCATCCTAATCCTCCTATGTAGGGGAAAATCTAGCTCTCTTTGTGTCAGTAGCTGAAGTTTCAACATGTCAATCATTAAAAGCCACTGAAGTTCACCATTCATTATTAGATAAGTGGTCGCTCATTCATTGCCTGGTCAGAGTTTGAGCTGAGTGTCATTTACTGAGATCCAATTCTTTTGCATTCAAGATTCGTATCAGAGGTGAGGAGGAGATGGAGAACATAATTTCTCTATCTCTTTATTGTCTGTACTCGCAAAAATCGGATTGCACTTGGATGACATCGGAGTGCAGTTTGATGTTTTACATGCACCCAAAGACTTGTATGCCATCCAATATACATTGACAATCGCAGCATACTGCAATTTTTTTCATGCCGAATCAGCAAGAGAAGATAACACAGGTCTACAAAAAATATTTTTTGTAATCATTGCAGGTGACTTTGTACTTTTCTGAATCAACTTTTTCTACTGATTTAAAAAATGAATATAGTTTTTCTGTTGAACGTATGGTTTCCATGGAGCAGCATCATTATTATAAGGTATAGGAAATATACTGGCGACATTAAGAAAACAGTAATCTATATATCAGAAAAAATGCTTCACCTTACAAAACAGTTTTTATTGAACCAAAATAATTTCACATGAAAAATAGAAACTAAAATATGAACAGAAATTAAATGCTTGAGATTACACTGTTGTTGATAAGATTTTTCAGGGTTGTCCCTATATAACATTCAATAGTAATCTGCCATCATTGAGTCATTTCAAAATCCCTGGTAGCGGTGTTCCTTTAATGTCCTGGAAGAACCGCTCACCTTGTTCATCACTTACATCCTCAAGATTTTGAGGGAAGACATCTAAATGAGAATGCGAAATGTGCATTTTCAGAGACATGCGACATCCAAGACACTGGTATGCATTTAGCAGTTCCTCAACACCTTCAACTTATTCTGGATATTTAGTTTTTCCTAAAACGTTTTCAAAGATCCACTTCAAGCTTTTCCAAGATCTCAATTCCTTATCATTTAGACTGCCTTCAAACACATCATCTCTCATAAGCTCTCTAATCTGAGGACCAACAAGTACCCCTTCCTTCAGATTTGCTGGTGAAATGCTGGTGAATTTCTGTGAAATCTACTGGAACTTTTGTGAATTTGTCTTGGCTTTCACAAAGTTTTTAATAAATCCCAACTTTATATGTTTTGGAGGAAAAAAGATTTTTGTTGGTGAAACTAAAGGATTATGCTGAACATTGTCTCTACCTGGAGCAAAGATGTTTCTCTGTCCCCAATCATGACAAACAATCCCTTACTGTATTTCTACTGTCCCATAAACACAAGAAGCAACACTATTTTGTGAAACCTCCTTGCATTCCCATTAGCAGACCAATCACTTTCAAATCTCCACTGATATTCCATTGATGAAGCTTATATTGTATAGTATCCAAAACAACTGACAGATTTTCATAACTTTCCTTTAGATGACATGTGTGAGCAATTGGGATTGGTTTCATATTTCTATTGTGAAGCAACACTGCTTTCAAATTTCTCTTGGATGAGTCAATAAACAATCGCCAATCTGCAAGAAAATAATCTTGATTCAGTTCTTCAAAGAGGCCATTCACATTGTTACAGTACACCATTGGTCCATCAACTGTGAAAAATTGTGTTAAAGTGTTACTTCTGTTTCAGTAATAACACACTTTGACATCATCATGAAGAAGATTGTTCTGTTTCAACCTAGATACAAATTGTCCCTCCAGTAAGAAAGAAGACAAACTCTAGCGCCACCAATTGGAAGTAGCAATCCTAAAAGACAAATGTGGCTTTTTAAACAAACCTTTTCATAAGACTTAGAACTAGAGATGAGCGAACCGGTCCCGGTTCGGCTCGAGGTCGGTTCGCCGAACGGAGCTCCCGTTCGAGTTCGGCTCGTCGAACGTTCGATGAACCGAACTCGAACTGCATAGGAAACAATGGCAGGCAATCACAAACACAGAAAAACACCTAGAAAACACCCTCAAAGGTGTCCAAAAGGTGACAAACAACTCACAACACAAACACATGGGAAAGTGACAAGGACATATACTCATGCGAAAACGAAACAGCTGGACAAGGAAAAAGAGGAGGACACACAGATATAGGCATGGCACGCCCTTCTAAAATCATGTAAAACACCGCAAGGTGACTCCAATCTTGGCTTCTTTTAAAAACACAGCAAGCAAGGGTTACTCCAAGCGGAGTCTCCCTTTTTTCCAAAAATTGGGCCCCACACAAACCCACCCCTTCAGTGGCAGCAGTTGTGCCCCAGTTGTACAATTCACAGCTAGATTTGCATCAAGCACATTCAAAAACACGCCATAATTAACCGTCCCCAGGATGACACCAGGGTAGGTAGCAAAGTCTTTCCTGATCCCAGCTCTGTTCATCTTGGCTTCTTTTAAAAACACAGCAAGCAAGGGTTACTCCAAGCGGAGTCTCTCTTTTTTCCAAAAATTGGGCCCCACACACACCCACCCCCTCAGTGGCAGCAGTTGTGCCCCAGTTGTACACTTCACAGCTAGATTTGCATCAAGCACATTCAAAAATACGCCATTCTTATCCGTCCCCAGGATGACACCGGGGTAGGTAGCAAAGTCTTTCCTGATCCCAGCTCTGTTCATCTTGGCTTCTTTTAAAAACACAGCAAGCAAGGGTTACTCCAAGCGGAGTCTCCCTTTTTTCCAAAAATTGGGCCCCACACACACCCACCCCTTCAGTGGCAGCAGTTGTGCCCCAGTTGTACAATTCACAGCTAGATTTGCATCAAGCACATTCAAAAATACACCATTCTTAACCGTCCCCAGGATGACACCGGGGTAGGGAGCAAAGTCTTTCCTGATCCCAGCTCTGTTCATCTTGGCTTCTTTTAAAAACACAGCAAGCAAGGGTTACTCCAAGCGGAGTCTCCCTTTTTTCCAAAAATTGGGCCCCACACACACCCACCCCTTCAGTGGCAGCAGTTGTGCCCCAGTTGTACAATTCACAGCTAGATTTGCATCAAGCACATTCAAAAATACACCATTCTTAACCGTCCCCAGGATGACACCGGGGTAGGTAGCAAAGTCTTTCCTGATCCCAGCTCTGTTCATCTTGGCTTCTTTTAAAAACACAGCAAGCAAGGGTTACTCCAAGCGGAGTCTCTCTTTTTTCCAAAAATTGGGCCCCACATACACCCACCCCTTCAGTGGCAGCAGTTGTGCCCCAGTTGTACAATTCACAGCTAGATTTGCATCAAGCACATTCAAAAATACGCCATAATTAACCGTCCCCAGGATTACACCAGGGTAGGTAGCAAAGTCTTTCCTGATCCCAGCTCTGTTCATCTTGGCTTCTTTTAAAAACACAGCAAGCAAGGGTTACTCCAAGCGGAGTCTCCCTTTTTTCCAAAAATTGGGCCCCACACACACCCACCCCTTCAGTGGCAGCAGTTGTGCCCCAGTTGTACAATTCACAGCTAGATTTGCATCAAGCACATTCAAAAATACGCCATAATTAACCGTCCCCAGGATGACACCAGGGTAGGTAGCAAAGTCTTTCCTGATCCCAGCTCTGTTCATCTTGGCTTCTTTTAAAAACAATGTAAGCAAGGGTTACTCCAAGCGGAGTCTCCCTTTTTTCCAAAAATTGGGCCTCACACACACCCACCCCTTCAGTGGCAGCAGTTGTGCCCCAGTTGTACCCTTCACAGCTAGATTTGCATCAAGCACATTCAAAAATACGCCATTCTTATCCGTCCCCAGGATGACACCGGGGTAGGTAGCAAAGTCTTTCCTGATCCCAGCTCTGTTCATCTTGGCTTCTTTTAAAAACACAGCAAGCAAGGGTTACTCCAAGTGGAGTCTCCCTTTTTTCCAAAAATTGGGCCCCACACACACCCACCCCTTCAGTGGCAGCAGTTGTGCCCTAGTTGCAAACAGGATGTTTTGATTTGCATCAAGCACATTCCAAATCCACAAGCATTTACTCTCCCCAGGATGACACAGGGGTAGTAAATTCCTTCTGGATCCATGACTTGTTCATTTTGATGAACGTCAGTCTGTCCACATTGTCACTGGACAGACGCGTGCGCTTATCTGTCAGCACACACCCAGCAGCACTGAAGACACGTTCAGAGGCAACGCTGGCAGCTGGACACGACAAAATCTTCAAGGCGTAACTGGATAGCTCTGGCCATTTTTCCAGATTTGAAGCCCAAAAGGAGCAAGGCTCCATTTGCAAAGTCATGGCATCGATGTTCATTTGGAGATACTCCTGTATCATCCTCTCCAGCCGTTGACTATGTGTCAGACTTGTTGTCTCTGGTGGCCTTGCAAAAGAGGGTCTAAAAAAATTATGAAAATATTCCATAAAATTGCTGTTACCAGCACCAGATACAGTCCTACTGGTACGGGTAGACTGTTGAAGATGACGAGACCGTCCCATGTTTGGCAAGTTACAACTGGGAGAATCACTCCCTGCACCTGCACGGTTGTTTGGTGGAAAAGCCGAGCTAAGATCCAGTAACAGCTTCTGCTGATACTCCTGCATATGTGCGTCCCTTTCTATGGCTGGAATTATGTCACAAAATTTGGACTTGTACCGCGGATCTAATAGTGTGGCAAGCCAGTAGTCATCATCACTTCTAATTTTGACAATACGAGGGTCATGTTGGAGGTAGTGCAACAAGAAGGCACTCATGTGTCTTGCGCAGCCATGCGGACCAAGTCCACGCTGTGTTTGTGGCATAGAGGTGCTAACCGTTCTTTCTTCCTCTGACATCTCCCCCCAACCTCTTTCAACTGAAATTTGACCAAGGTCTCCCTCATCCGCTGAGTCTTCCATGTCCATGGACAGTTCGTCCTCCATTTCTTCATGTTCTCCTGCACCTTCCTCAACATCTCGCCTGCTACCATGCGCCCTTGTTGATCCCTGTCCCCCATGGTCCCATGCCTGCCGCCTTGGTGATGATGAACGTCTGGACCTTGGTGATGTTGTTGTGTCTTGTGCATATGAATCCTCCTGTAGTTCATCCCCTTCCTGTTTTCCCATCCCCTGACTCCGAATAGTGTTTAGCGTGTGCTCCAGCATGTAAATGACTGGAATCGTCATGCTGATAATGGCATTGTCAGCGCTAAACATATTCGTCGCCATGTCGAAACTGTGCAGAAGGGTGCATAGGTCCTTGATCTGAGACCACTCCATCAGGGTGATCTGACCCACCTCTGCATCTCGTTGGCCCAGGCTATACGTCATGACGTATTGCACCAGGGCTCGGCGGTGCTGCCACAGTCGCTGTAACATGTGGAGAGTTGAATTCCAGCGTGTCGCCACATCGCATTTCAGGCGATGAACCGGCAGGCCGAAAGACTTCTGGAGCGATGCAAGTCGCTCAGCTGCGGCGCTTGAACGGCGGAAGTGAGCAGACAGTTTTCGTGCCCTGTTCAGAAGGCCATCTAGGCCGGGATAGTGTGTTAAAAATTGCTGGACGACAAGGTTGAACACGTGAGCCATACAAGGTACGTGTGTCACCGTGCCTAGGCGAAGGGCCGCACCCAGGTTTGCAGCATTGTCGCACACGGCCTTACCAGGCTGCAGGTTGAGTGGAGACAACCATTTATTAAACTCGGACCGCAGAGCTGACCACAACTCCTCAGCTGTGTGACTCTTATTCCCAAGACATGTCAAGCTAAAGACCGCCTGATGCCGTTGCGCTCTGCTGCCAGCATAGTAATGAGGGGTGCGTGATTCCTTTTGCGCTGTGAGAACGCTGGTGGCCTGACCAGGCAGGCTTGGGGCGGAGGTGGAGGACCCAGATGAGGTGGAGGATGCAGAAGCAGTGGCGGAACTTGGACAGACAGAGGATTGACACACAAGTCGTGGGGACGGCAAGACTTGTGCAGCAGACCCTTCACCATCTATCACCATAGTTACCCAGTGCCCAGTCACCGACATGTAACGTCCCTGTCCATGCTTACTGGTCCAAGTATCGGTGGTGAAATGCACCCGTTCACACACAGAGTTTCTCAAGGAAGCAGTGATGTTGTGTGCGACATGCTGGTGTAGCGCGGGCACACCTTTCTTAGAGAAGTAGTGGCGACTAGGCATCTGGTACTGGGGCACAGCAACAGACATAAGGTCTCTAAAATCCTGTGTGTCCACTAGGCGGAAAGGCAGCATTTCGGTAGCCAACAGCTTACAGAGGGATAGAGTCAACCTCTTCGCTTTGTCATGGGTCGCAGGAAGTGGCCTTTTATTTGACCACATCTGAGGGACAGAGATCTGGCTGCTGTGTGTAGACGGTGTTGAGTAGGGTGCCCCTGGAAAAATGCAGGTTTGTGAGGAAAGTGCTGGCGGAGACATGATGTTGCCTTCATCCAACGTTGGTGCTATCGATGTCTGAGAGAGCTGTACACACTCACTTGTTTCCCCTTCCAAACCAACTGACGACCTACCAAGCAAACTGCCTGTTGCGGTTACAGTGGTGGAAGTTGTGGGTGGAAAAACAGGTGTGACAGCTGTCCCCACAGTCCTAGAAGATGAAGAGCGCGCGGATGCACTGGAAGGGGCAGGCGGTGGATGGTTCGCTCCGCTAGGCCGCATTGCAGCACGGTGAGCTTCCCACCGGGCCATATGATATTTATTCATGTGACGATTCATGGAAGAAGTTGTCAAACTGCTGAGGTTTTGACCTCTACTAAGAGAACCATGACAAATTTTACAGATCACATAATTTGGGCGATCTTTTTCTATGTCAAAAAAGGACCAGGCTAGGCAAGGCTTAGAGGCCATGCGACCTGTTGATCCACCCCGAATAATGCTCAGAGGCAGAGTGGTGGCTGAGGATGCAGTTGTAGACGTGCTACCAGTACTCCGACTCTGTCCAGGAAGGCGCAAGGTAACTTCGTCATCAGTTGCATCCTCCTCCACCACCTCTGTTGACCTCCTCGAGTGCCTGACTGTGGGTTGACAGTAGGTGGGATCTAGAACTTCATCATCAATTGTTGTGTTTGCACTCCCCTCCCCCTCAGACCGAGCCTCTTCTTGCCCTGACCGAATATTTAAGTTGTCATCACAATCGGGTATCTGCGTCTCATCTTCATCAGTATGTTCCTCGTTGTCTATAACCACAGGTGTTACAGTTTGTGACAAAGGGTCAACATTATGCTCAGAAACTTGGTCCTCACGGCCTGAATCAGAGTCACAAAGGTTCTGGGCATCACTGCAGACCATTTCCTGTTCTGTACTCACTGTAGCTTGGGAGCAGACCTCTGATTCCCAGGCTGTAGTGTGACTGAACAGCTCTGCAGACTCAGCCATCTCAGTTCCACCATACTGTGCAGGGCTGATGGAGACTTCAGAGCTGGGAGAAAGCAAGTTTGATTGGGATGACAACTCAGAGGACTGGTGTTTTTTGGATGCGGTACTTGAAGAGGCTGAGAGGGCACTTGTTGGACCACTTGAGATCCATTCAAGCATTTTCCTTTTTTGGCCATCATCTACCATTGTTCCTGTTGTTCGTGTCCGTAAAAAAGGGAGCACATCGGATTGTCCACGGTAAGTAGTAGACATCTTACTTTTGCTGGTAGATGCTCTATCTTCAGCAGATGATAATGGAGCTTTGCCACCTTCCCCACGGACAAAACCTTTTTTGCCTTTTCCACCACGCCTCTTCCCCTTTCCACCAGCATCTGTCATTTTGCCACTCATGTTGATTGTGACAAGATTGTGCACTGAAAATGTGGTAGTAAAAATTGAGAGGTGGTGTAGATTGCAGTGGTGGTCTAGCTTTATTAACAGCAGAATAATAAAGAATAAATATCCCTGACAATGCAACTACGGCCCTTAAACTTGCAGCAAAAATTGCTAGTATAATGGCTTAGTTATAATGAGTTGGAGTGTGCAATGCAGGCAGAGGTGCTGCAAATGTCTTTGCACTAGTGGGACTATAGCAAAGTCCAATAGCCACGTTTAGGATGCCACTAGGTACACTGAGTGTTTGCTAGTATAATGGCTTAGTTATATTGAGTTGGAGTGTGCAATGCAGGCAGAGGTGCTGCAAATGTCTTTGCACTAGTGGGACTATAGCAAAGTCCAATAGCCACGCTTAGGATGCCACTAGGTACACTGAGTGTTTGCTAGTGTAATGGCTTAGTTATAATGAGTTGGAGTGTGCAATGCAGGCAGAGGTGCTGCAAATGTCTTTGCACTAGTGGGACTATAGCAAAGTCCAATAGCCACGTTTAGGATGCCACTAGGTACACTGAGTGTTTGCTAGTATAATGGCTTAGTTATAATGAGTTGGAGTGTGCAATGCAGGCAGAGGTGCTGCAAATGTCTTTGCACTAGTGGGACTATAGCAAAGTCCAATAGCCACGTTTAGGATGCCACTAGGTACACTGAGTGTTTGCTAGTATAATGGCTTAGTTATAATGAGTTGGAGTGTGCAATGCAGGCAGAGGTGCTGCAAATGTCTTTGCACTAGTGGGACTATAGCAAAGTCCAATATCCACGTTTAGGATGCCACTAGGTACACTGAGTGTTTGCTAGTATAATGGCTTAGTTATAATGAGTTGGAGTGTGCAATGCAGGCAGAGGTGCTGCAAATGTCTTTGCACTAGTGTGACTAGACAACAGTCCAATAGCGACGTTTAGGATGCCACTAGGTACACTGAGTGTTTGCTAGTATAATGGCTTAGTTATAATGAGTTGGAGTGTGCAATGCAGGCAGAGGTGCTGCAAATGTCTTTGCACTAGTGGGACTATAGCAAAGTCCAATAGCCACGTTTAGGATGCCACTAGGTACACTGAGTGTTTGCTAGTGTAATGGCTTAGTTATAATGAGTTGGAGTGTGCAATGCAGGCAGAGGTGCTGCAAATGTCTTTGCACTAGTGGGACTATAGCAAAGTCCAATAGCCACGTTTAGGATGCCACTAGGTACACTGAGTGTTTGCTAGTATAATGGCTTAGTTATAATGAGTTGGAGTGTGCAATGCAGGCAGAGGTGCTGCAAATGTCTTTGCACTAGTGTGACTAGACAACAGTCCAATAGCCACGTTTAGGATGCCACTAGGTACACTGAGTGTTTGCTAGTATAATGGCTTAGTTATAATGAGTTAGAGTGTGCAATGCAGGCAGAGGTGCTGCAAATGTCTTTGCACTAGTGGGACTATAGCAAAGTCCAATAGCCACGTTTAGGATGCCACTAGGTACACTGAGTGTTTGCTAGTATAATGGCTTAGTTATAATGAGTTGGAGTGTGCAGAGGACAGGAGGGTACAGTGCCAGGATTGTGGGGCTCTGGGTAAAGGAAAGGAAGCCTGCCTTTCTATTCCCTCCTAATGGGGAAATGCAGGGAGGAAATCCCTGACCTTTGCTACACAGACGCTGTCGCTGTTTTCAGGACCTGTCACCTATGGCTCTGACCCTGCCGGTACGAGCCCTTAAAAGGACTGATGGAAAGTGCTATCCCTATGCTGTCCAGCGCTGTTTATGGAGCGCATACAGCTGTATCAGCGATAGGACTCAGGACGGAGCTGCCCAAGTGATGTCTGACACCAAGGACGCAGAAGAGATAATGGCGTCCTGGAGGAAAATGTCCGGTTTTATAATGCAGGGACATGTGACATGGACATCCTATCACACATGCCGTTGCTTCTCTGGCTAAAAGTCCACTTAGCTGTGTGTGTGTCTGGGATTGGCTGACATGCTGGCCCGCCCCACAAGACGCGCGCGCTTAGGGAAGGAAGACAAGGAAAAAAAAAAAAAAAATGGCGATCGCCATTATACAAACAGCAGTGATCTGAAGGCGCTGTTCACGCACACTATACACTGAAATGTCATAATAGTGTGAGTCACAGAGTGACTTACACTATTACAGCGGAAAGCCAGCTGGGAATTAGCTGTTTTTTTGCTGCTAGAACCGTTCTCAAACGTTTCTAGAACTATCGAGCTTTTGCAAAAAGCTCGAGTTCTAGTTCGATCTAGAACAGGCCTCAAAATCACTCGAGCCTAGAACTGGAGAACCTCGAACCGCGAACCGCGCTCAACTCTACTTAGAACCTAGATACAAGAAGTTCAGCTTTATCTTTTGACAATGAAAGGTCTCTGATGAGATCATTTAATTCATGTTGAATAAAGAGTTTTGGTTGCTCGGCTGCTCCATCAGGTACATACTCATCTTGACTTGAGGTCTCCATGTATTTGTAGAGCGCTGCCACACCCCAGGCCCTTGGGATACTCGGTTCCGGGTGGTGGATAATGGGGATCACTGTCACAGGTGGCCGTGCCCGGTTCCGTAACCTGGGGGCTCTCGGTAACAGGGTTATTTTATATGTCACTTGTGACGCCACTGGCGGGTTGCGGTAATAAGATGTCCCGCCGCTGCTGTGGTTTTAGGGACAGATGGTATAGCAGCAAGTGTGTTCGCACCCTCCGCCAGTAGGGGCTTAAGTCCCATGTAGGTGTGCTGCGCCTTGTGGTGCACCAGTAATAAACATGACACAGTTCTTGCAGATTAACTGGTAATTTACTCACAAGATGTTGCAAGTGCAGTTTGGCACGGCTGGTCAACCGACTTTCCTTTGTCCCAGTGCTGACGTGAGTCCCAGTTGAGCCCTCCGTGCACATGCAGAGCTGATGGTCCCCTTGCCTGAAGCTGTTGGTGACCTGAGTCGCTCCGCTCCTTTGATTTCCGGGCCTAGTATGACAGGCCTCGCGGTCCCTTGTGGTGTAGGCTATTTCTCTATGCACTCTCCCAGGTCCTATATATGAGGCTGTGTCCCTGAGCCTATGGGTGGTGTGGTACCCTGGAAGTCACCACACGGCTGGATCAGCAGACCGCTTGGAGCTGTTGTCTACTCTGGGGTCCAGTACCCCCTTGTGCGTAGAGCCTGGGATCTATCTACCCTCAGGCTACTACCTCCTAGTCACCTTTTGGGGGTCTCCTCACAATCCTCACACCCCTCTCACTCTCTGGCTCCTTTCAACTGTCACTCCTTCAACTGTCGTTTTTCCTCTCTGCCAACTCTGCCTAGCAACACCTGTTGCTTCCCACAAGCCACACCCCTTTCCAAGGCTAACAGCTAAGGGATTGGTTCTCACACCTGACCACTTATCCCTCTACATGCTGCGCCCAGGTCTCAGGGAATGTGCCCCTACCTGTGTGTGAGGTGTGGGTTGTCAGCATAGGGTGTTCCAGAAAGCCTTAGGACCCTGCAGATCACTGGGGTAGCATATCCCAGGGTGCTGCATTTTCACCAGTAGCTTAGGCTCCATAGTCTCAGATTCAAGTTCAGGGCAATTAATTTTATGTTTTTTCTTTGAATAAAAGCCCTTCAGTTTGAAAAAACAAAAGTAGCTGTCATCACTATAATTTTTGGGTTCTCTCCAAATCATGGGAACAGCAAATGGCATAGCCACTTTCCTCATATTAAACCAGTCACGATGACCATTTGAACAACTTGAGCATATCATATGAGGGGCCCAGCATACATTGAAAATGCAGAAATAATGTAATAACAAAAATAATTCTATCACAGAAACTTTATGTGATAGAGCAAAACTAAGCCTATTTTTGGAATCAGCACATCAAACTCCATAAAACAGACATATTACCTTTGCTGATGATTTTTTTGTGTTGACCAGTGTAATTGTTGGAGTGCACTGGCTCCTGATAAAACATGGGATAGCACTCATCTGTGTTATACGCTCGTCTGAACAGGCCCTTAGTGTCACACTAGGCAGTCTCCTGTACCTACACCTTGGCTTTGCTTTTATGTCTTAGGCCTCATTCACACATCAGTATTTTTAAATCAGTATTTATAGTATATGCCAAAACCAGTGGAACTTACAGAGAAAAGCTATAATTGAAAGATTGACAACTGGTTGTGTTTTGGAGACACTAATAGCTTTGCATAAATATACTGATGAAATACTGGTCAAAAATACTGATAAGTGAATGCGGCTTTAGGCTGGGTTCACATGACCACATGCAAAATCATCTGTTTTATGGCCCCCCAAAAAATTACAATATTTCATATGTGTCCATTCTTTATGTTCCGATGTAATCCATGTGTTCATTTTGTCCATCTGTATGGCAACTATTTTTATATTAACAATTTGATATATAATAAATTAGAAATATGGTTTAATATGTTTAGAATTGTATTGTATCCATGAAAACTGGAAAAAAAACCTGTATGTGATTCCTTTTTTTCACCTATTAACTTATAATAGGGGAAATTGATTAAGAATACAGATCAAAGTAGGGTAAACTGCAATTTTCAACATAGAGACCATCAATGTATGTATAAAAACATTCATGTGAGCTAACACACTGATTTGCATTGGTCAGTGAGATGTCCGTAAGCTATCAGTTTTTCATACTGACAACACACAGTTGTTTAATATCTATGGGGCTCATTCAGACTTCAGTGTTCTTGTAGGAGTTCTAGCTGTGCTTTTCATGAGTACCACTTATACCTACACGTATAACAGTCTATAATGTAGTTTATATGTCTGATTTCTCCACATAAAAGAATGGCTACTTTATGATATTGATTGAAATGTCAGATCATACTCTCCAATGCAAGTTTATGGTCAAGCAAAAAATCAGACATCACTCAGATGTCATCCATGTGCTGCCTTTTACAGACTGATAGGAAAAGCTTGGAAAATATAATTTTGCTTCATCCAAGAAAGATGAAACTCTAATGGTGAAAACTGACACATTGACCAAACTCTCATGACACTCCACCAAAATTCACTGATAAAGTTTTTTTGTGTATGAGAAAAATCACTGACATTTAAATGAGCCCTTTCTACAGAGTTTAAGGATGCCAATAAGTGTGTATCCCGTGCAGAAATAAGGTTTATTTGCATAAAGAATAGCAGTAACCTACAGAAAATGAAGTATATACGAGTATTAAAAGCAAAACACAAAAAAATTGAGCTTACTGATATTCCCTTTGTTGCAGATCGCTGTCTTCATCTACGAGTGCTCAGATGCATTCAGCCACCGAGATGTATCATACAAAGTAGAAAAAGAGAAGATTCCGGCACATCCTCACAAATAAAGGGTAAGTTTCTTTATTCAAAGCTGCATTAAAACAAGTCATTGGGTCACAGACCACTCCTGGCCTTGACGCGTTTCCGGCACATTAGTGCACCCTTAATCATTGGATGTCATTGTGAAATACAGGTTGGGAAAATAAACAAGTGAACAACCAATCACATGTCTTAATTAAAAAAAACAAAACATGGAAATACAAAAATAAAGAAAATTATTTACACAAAGAGATTGAATCTTCTTGGTGACATTTTGCTGAGTGATACTTTAAAATTGTTTTTGATCTTACTCTATTTGTGGAGAACATCTTCCAAGTATAAACTTTATTACTTTTGTAGTCTCCCACGTCTCTCTTAAATTTATTTTCTTTAATTTTCAAAACTGAATCCTCAAAAGATGTTAAATTCTCATTAATTTTATTGATTAATCGTGTATATTCGTCACCTTGTTGTTGCTCAGACATTGTAGCAAGCAGACTGACAATCTCTGTTCTTAATTTATTAAATTTTTCTTCTTTATACTTGTAAATTCGGCCCATCAAATCCGAAGAACATTTAGTTAAAATTCAATTCCATTTGATGAGAAAATCCTCTGAGAAATTAATTTGTTTCATCTCATTGTGTAGTACGGCTGATATGTCGATGACCTACTGTTAGTTTGGTTGGGCGACATGTTGATCATTCCAGATTTTTGTTCTAACTTGAATTCTCATAAATTCAATCTTCATCTGACTTTGGGTTGATCAGGTCAAAAAGTCCTGTTTTTAGATACTCTTCCATGGAGCAATTGTGCTGATGGAGTAGTGAAAACATCGCTATACAGGAGAGATTTGGCAGGTAACACAATACTTCTCTCCAGTAGTAACCATCTACGCCACACATTAAATTCAATACCATATGGTGAACTTTTATGAGTAAGGCGCATTTGCTTCAGTGGTGAATTATTTGACCAACAAAGTGAGAGAATAAATAAAAGATTAAACAGTAATTTATTGAACAGCACTAGAGAAACTTTCTCTTGTTGTCCTGATGAAGGACATTGAAACTTCTGAAACACTTAGATCTGTACAACTATAAAAAGAGATTAATTAATCAGTTTTGTATCTTGATGTTAGCGTGGCATAAACTCGACTTTCCTCCTCAATCCATAACTTGCACTAGAGAAACAGTCAGACGGTAGTTAAGACATTCAGCGCTATATGGGAATATAAAAAAATAAGAATCCTGAAAAAACGGCTTCACAATTAGTTTTTTCCCCAGTTTATAATGCACAGTTCAATAAAATTAGACAGATAGTGTTACGGGGGCTGTCGGATAATAAGGGAATGGAAGGCTATCCAACAGTCAGGGTCCACCGTGCAGAGCTCTGCTGCAGAGTATAGCAGAGGATAGGGGAAACCTGTACAACCAAAGCGGTACTGACACTGTCGCATCACAGTGTCACGAAGACCAATAGTGGCGTATACTGTTTAAGTCACAGCGACTACCTTATTAGAATAACATAGGAGTGGAAATGCAAAAGAGTGAGGAATACAACATAAAAGTGCATAGAAGTCTCACAGTCTGTGAGTGTGAAAGCACCTGTCTCAGTTAACAGTCACAGAGACTAGGTGTAGTGTGTGCAATATGGCACCTACCTATGTCCGCTCCACTTGTGATGCAAGGATACGGACAGCAGCAAGGCTGCTAGCTTGAAACTCCTGCCTATGACCGCTCCCCTAGTATGCGAGGATACGGACTGCTGCAGGAGGCAGCGTAGTGGAGCGTTACCCTAGAAGGCAACGACCACCTAACCTACCTATGTCCGCTCCACTAAGATGCGAGGACACGGACAACAATACGGCTGAAAGGTACAGGAGCGCTACCCTACCGATAGCGCTCACCTCAGAGTAGAACCACAAGGCCCAGTCAGACCATGTGCAGCAAGCACCTGTCTATGTCCGCTCCACTAAGGTGTGAGGATACGGACCACAGCATAATCTGCAACGTACAAGAGCGTTACCCTACCGATAACGCTAACCTAGATAGAATAGGTGCCGCAAGGGACATGCACAGAGCATCTACTCCTATGCAGGAACCAAGAGGACTGAGCGCCGGGCGGAGTGTGTCAGGGTCTTATATAGACTCTTTGCCTCATCCAAGATGGAGGACACCAGAGCCAATCCGCTGCCAGAACGACAGCAATGATGTCACGCTGGCCTATCACCGAGCAAAGCGTCACAAGCACATGACCAGCGACCAATCGGCATAGAAGGTGTCAGAGACATGTGACCACATGTCACAAGCACATGACCAGCGGCCAATCAGCTTAGAAGGTGTCAGAGACATGTGACCTCGTGTCAGCGATTATGTCACCCACACATGTGCAATGGCTCCAAGATAGGACTTAGTCTCCAGCGCTTGCACATGTGCAGTAGCAAGAAATCCGAACATAGTCTCTAGTGCTCGCACCTGTGCAGTAGCAAGAAATCCGAACATAGTCTCCAGTGCCACAGCAACCGTAACAGTACCTCCCCCTCAAGGGCCCCCCTCCTGGCGATGCAGGTAATTGGCAACTAAGTCGGGAGCATGGACAGCCTCCTCAGGCTCCCAAGAGCGATGTTCCGGGCCATAGCCCTCCCAATCTATCAAGAAGAACCTGCGCCCTCGAACCATCTTAGAACCAACTATGGCTCATACCTCATAGCTAGAGCGAGAGGAATCAGAGGCAGGAGAGTGCACTTCACGAGCGTGAGGTAAAATAGCCGGCTTTAACAGTGACAGATGGAATTTGTCATGGATCCTAAGATGGACGGGAAACTTCAATTGGTAGACTACAGAATTTACCTGTCGAAGAACCTCATAAGGACCCAGGAAGCGTGGAGCAAATTTGACAGAGCTCACTCTAAGTTTCACGTGTTTTGCAGAGAGCCACACAAAGTCCCCCAGAGAAAAGACAGGAGCCGGGCGACGAAACCGATCGGACACCGTCTTCATACGGTTCTTAGCTGCTTGGATCGACTCTTGAGTCCAATCCCAAACCTCTCTGGCATTAGTTGCCCAGTCGGCCACAAGAGGAGGAGGTGCAGCAGCGGGAAACGGTATCGGTACCCTAGGGTGTTGCCAATTGTTGAGTACGAACGGTGTCTGCTCAGTGGCCTCAGTCAGAGAATTGTTAAGGGCAAACTCTGCCCAGGGTAGGAGGGAGGACCAGTTATCGTGGTTCTCAGCAACAAAGTGTCGAAGGTATATAATCATGGATTGATTGGTACGCTCAACCAAACCATTGGTCTCCGGATGGTATGCCGAAGAGAGTTTCAACTCAATTTGCAGAAGGCTACAAAGATCTCGCCAGAAACGGGAAGCAAATTGCGGACCTCTATCACAAATGATACGATCTGGCATCCCGTGAAGCCTAAAGACATGCTTGAGGAATAGTTTGGCTAGTACCCTGGAAGATGGCAATCTTGCTAACGGTACGAGATGAACCATCCGGGAGAAATGGTCCATAATGACCCACACAAATCGATGTCCCTGTGAACACGGAAGATCACCCACAAAGTCCATGCCTACCACCTCCCATGGTCTATCTGGCACTGGCAAAGGATGCAAGAGCCCAGCCGATCTCTGCCGTAATGGACGGTTGCGAGCACATGAGTAGCAAGAGCCGACATATCTCTTGACGTGGCTGGCTAAGTGTGGCCACCAATACCACCTCTCGAGAAACTCTTGTGTCCGTCTAATTCCAAAATTTTCCACCCACCTTTGAGGTGTGGGCCCACGACAATATATCATTTTGTCGATTAGGCGGAACAAAGGTCTTGCCCGGTGGGATTTGGTCTAACGTTACAGGAGAGAGTGTGTGAAAAACCCTGGATGGAAGAATGAGACGAGGGTCCTCATTCTCTTCCTGAGATGATTCCATAGAGCAAGAGAGTGCGTCAGCCTTATTATTCTTACTCCCGGTAAGATAATTAATGGAGAAGTTAAACCGAGAGAAAAACAAGGACCAGCGAGCTTGCCGAGGATTCAAACGTTGTGCAGTTTGCAAATACGTCAGGTTCTTATGGTCCGTAAAGACCTGAAAGGGCTGCCTGGCTCCCTCGAGCATGTGATGCCACTCTTCCAATGCTAATTTTAGGGCAAGTAGTTCCCTGTCACCAATAGTGTAGTTCCTCTCAGCAGGAGAGAACGTCTTTGCAAAGAAAAAACACGGTCTTTTTCTACCTGAGCTGTTCTTTTGATATAGAACTGCTCCAGCTCCTACAGAGGATGCGTCCACCTCCATGAGAAAGGGCCTATTCTCGTCAGGTCTTTGGAGGACAGGAGCAGATGAAAAGTGTTCTTTAACTGCATTGAAAGCCTGGGATGTCTCTGTAGACCAGACCTTAGGATTTGCGGCCCTTTTTAGTCAAAGCCACTAACGGAGCTACTAAGGTAGAAAAGTGTGGTATAATTTGCCGGTAATAATTTATGAATTCCAGGAAGCGTTTTACTGCTTTCAAGGAATGAGGTTCAGCCCATTCCATAACTGCAGAAAGCTTCGCAGGATCCATTGCCAATCTCTCATGAGAAATGATATAGCCTAAGAAGGGTAGAGAGGCTTGCTCAAATATACATTTCTCGAGTTTGGCAAACAGAGAGTGCTCCCTTAAGGTCCAGTCACACTAAGCAACTTACCAGCGATCCCAACAACGATAGGGATCGCTGGTAAGTTGCTAGGAGGTTGCTGGTGAGATGTCACACTGCGACGCTCCAGCGATCCCACCAGCAACCTGACCTGGCAGGGATCGCTGGAGCGTCGCTACACGAGTTGCTGGTGAGCTCACCAGCAACCAGTGACCAGCCCCCAGCGCCGCGTGGAAGATGCTGCGCATGGTAACTAAGGTAAATATCGGGTAACCAACCCGATATTTACCTTGGTTACCAGCGCATGGAGCTACACGTGCAGAGAGCAGGGAGCAGCGCACACTGAGCGCTGGCTCCCTGCTCTCCTAGTTACAGCACACATCGGGTTAATTACCCAATGTGTGCTGCAGCTACATGTGCACAGAGCAGGGAGCAGCGCACACCGCTTAGCGCTGGCTCCTTGCTCTCCTAGTTACAGCACACATCGGGTTAATTACACGATGTGTACTACAGCTAAATGTGCACAGAGCAGGGAGCAGCGCACACTGCTTAGCGCTGGCTCCCTGCTCTCCTACTTACAGCACACATCGGGTTAATTACCCGATGTGTGCTGCAGCTAATTGTGCACAGAGCAGGGAGCAGCGCACAATGCTTAGCGCTGGCTCCCTGCTCTCCTAGCTACAGCACACATCGGGTTAATTAACCCGATGTGTCCTGCAGCTACATATGCACAAAGCAGGAGCCGGCACTGACAGTGAGAGCGGTGGAGGCTGGTAACAAAGGTAAATATCGGGTAACCAAGGACAGGGCTTCTTGGTTACTCGATGTTTACTGTGGTTACCAGCCTCCGCAGAAGCCGGCTCCTGCTGCCTGCACATTTAGTTGTTGCTGTCTCGCTGTCACACACAGCGATCTGTGCTTCACAGCGGGACAGCAACAACTAAAAAATGGCCCAGGACATTCAGCAACAACCAACGACCTCACAGTAGGGCCAGGTTGTTGCTGGATGTCACACACAGCAACATCGCTAGCAATGTCACAAAAGTTGTTCGTTAGCAGCGATGTTGCTAGCGATGTTGCTTAGTGTGACGGGGCCTTTAGATGTGACAGAACCCTGATTACATCCAACCGATGTGTCTCCAGGTCGGGAGAAAAAATTAGTATATCATCCAGATATACCACCACCGATGATAGCAGTAAATCCCTAAACACGTCATTTACGAAATCCTGGAACACTGCGGGTGCATTACACAGACCGAAAGGCATGACGAGGTATTCATAGTGACCGTCTCTGGTGTTAAAAGCGGTCTTCCATTCGTCACCCTCTCGAATTCGCACTAAGTTATAAGCACCTCACAGATCCAACTTCGTAAATACCTTAGCTCCCCGTAGTCTGTCAAACAGTTGAGAAATTAGGGGCAAGGGGTATCTATTCTTTACAGTAATGGCGTTAAGACCCCTGTAGTCTATGCAGGGACGCAGATCACCCTCTTTTTTCCACACAAAGAAACAACCAGCCCCTGCAGGTGTGACTTGCGGATGAAGCACCTCTCCAGACTATCCTTTATATAGGCCGACATAGCCTCGGATTCTGGGATAGACAAGGGATAGACCCTGCCATTTGGTGGAACAGAACCCGGCAAGAGGTCTATAGCACAGTCATAAGGCCTATGAGGTGGAAGAGTCTCAGCATCCTGCTTGGAAAACACATCAGCGAAATCCACATAGGGTGTAGGTAAGGGAGAGAGATCAGTTGACGCAACAGCAACGACCTTAGGTGGTAAGGGAAGACATCGGGACTGACATTTCGAACCCCAACTAATAATACTGTCGGACTCCCAGTCAATTAGAGGAGCATGAGTCCGAAGCCATGGCAGACCCAGAAGTACGTCGTCTATACCCTCAGGCAAAAGAAGAAAAGAAATCTCCTCTATGTGACCATGAGACAGGGAAAGGCGCAAGGGAACTGTCCTCAATGTAATGGAGTCAGAGAACATAGTCCCATTAACAACCCGGACAGGAATAGGCGCCTCTAACATGATAGAGGGAATATTGTGTCTCTTTACAAATCCTGAGGACACAAAAGTCCCGTCAGCTCCGGAATCCACAAAAGTCATAATTGGCCATGTATTCTCAGAGAATGAGAGCTGACCTGGGACACTACACTTAGAGGGTGCAGAAGGCGTCTCTAGTAACCCCCCTCTAATGGCTACTAGGCCTGGGAGTTTCCCTGACAGCTAGGACACTTGTTGGCATAGTGCCCAGCCTGACGACATATGTAACAGATAGGAGAGCCTGCCTTACGAGGTCGGGAAGTAGTATAACCCAACTCCATAGGAATGGGAGATGTCTCAGAGGCTGAGGAAGATGGAGAAGGAACCACAGCATCTGAACCAACTCAACGCTTGGGACGTGACAAGGTAACCTCGAGTCTACGTTCCCTATGGCGTTCATCGATCCTAGTTGCTACCGTAATTAAGTCCTCCAGAGAGGGAGGAACTTCCCGAATAGCAAGAGCATCTTTGACATAGCCTGCAAGACCCCTCCAGAAGATAGGTATTAACACCTTCCCAGGCCAGTCTAACTCTGCTACCAAGGTACGAAAAGCAATGGCATAAGAGCTGGTAGATAACGAACCTTGAGACAGATCTAGCAGTCTCAAAGCCGCATCATGGGTAACCTGCGGTCCCATGAACACCGCTTTAAGAGCATCAAGGAAGTCTTGATGTCTCTGAGTAACCAAATCAGAGCACTCCCATAAGGGAGGAGCCCACTCTAAGGCTTTATCCTGAAGCAGGGATATAATAAAGCCTACTTTGGACCTCTCCGTAGAGAAGTGAGAGGTATTAACCTCAAGGTGAATCTGACACTGGCTTATGAACCCACGACAAGATCTGGCATCGCCAGAGTATCTGTTGGGTAGAGCAAGTCGTGGGTCATGTAGCGAAGACACCAAAGTTTGAGGTTTATCCTCTACAGTCTTGAGCCTTGCTTCAAGAACCTGTACATATTGATGTAATTGTTGATGCTGTGCCATCTCTGCCAGACCCTTGGCTCAATCCTAATGTTATGGGGGCTGTCGGATAATAAGGGAATGGAAGGCTATCCGACAGTCAGGGTCCACCGTGCAGAGCTCTGCTGCAGAGTATAGCAGAGGATAAGGGAAACCTGTACAACCAAAGCGATACTGACACTGTTGCGTCACAGTGTCACGAAGACCAATAGTGGCATATACTGTTTAAGTCACAGCGACTACCTTATTAGAATAACATAGGAGTAGAAATGCAAAAGAGTGAGGAATACAACATAAAAGTGCATAGAAGTCTCACAGTCTGTGAGCGTGAAAGCACCTGTCTCAGTTAACAGTCACAGAGACTAGGTGTAGTGTGTGCAATATGGCACCTTCCTATGTCCGCTCCACTTGTGGTGCAAGAATACGGACAGCAGCAAAGCTGCTAGCTTGAAACTCCTGCCTATGACCGCTCCCCTAGTGTGCGAGGATACGGACTGCTGCAGGAGGCAGCGTAGTGGAGCGTTACCCTAGAAGGCAACGACCACCTAACCTACCTATGTCCGCTCCACTAAGATTCGAGCACACGGACAACAATACGGCTGAAAGGTACAGGAGCGCTACCCTACCGATAGCGCTCACCTCAGAGTAGAACCACAAGGTCCAGTCAGACCATGTGCAGCAAGCACCTGCCTATGTCCGCTCCACTAAGGTGCGAGGATACGGACCACAGCATAAGCTGCAAGGTACAAGAGCGTTACCCTACCGATAACGCTCACCTAGATAGAATAGGTGCCGCAAGGGACATGCACAGAGCGTCTACTCCTATGCAGGAACCAAGAGGACTGAGTGCCGGGCGGCGTGCGTCAGGGTCTTATATAGACTCTGTGCCTCATCCAAGATGGAGGACACCAGAGCCAATCCGCTGCCAGAACGACAGCAATGACGTCACGCTGGCCTATCACCGAGCAAAGCGTCACAAGCACATGACCAGCGACCAATCGGCATAGAAGGTGTCAGAGACATGTGACCACGTGTCACAAGCACATGATCAGCGGCCAATCAGCTTAGAAGGTGTCAGAGACATGTGACCTCGTGTCAGTGATGATGTCACCCGCACATGTGCAATGGCTCCAAGATAGGACTTAGGCGGGCTTTGCACACTGCGACATCGCAGGTGCGATGTCGGTGGGGTCAAATTGAAAATGACGCACTTCCGGCATCGCATGCGACATCGCAGTGTGTAAAGTCTCGATGATACGATTAACGAGCGCAAAATCGTCGTAATCGTATCATCGGTGCAGCGTCGGCGTAATTCATAATTACGCTGACGCGACAGTCCGATGTTGTTCCTCGCTCCTGCGGCAGCACACATCGCTGTGTGTGAAGCCGCAGGAGCGAGGAACATCTCCTACCGGCGTCACTGCGGCTTTCGTAGGATATGCGGAAGGAAGGAGATGGGCAGGATGTTTACATCCTGCTCATCTCCGCCCCTCCGCTCCGATTGGCCGCCTGCCGTGTGACGTCGCAGTGACGCCGCACGACCCGCCCCCTTAACAAGGAGGCGGGTCGCCGGCCACAGGGACGTCGCACGGCAGGTGAGTGTGTGTGTGAAGCTGGCGTAGCGATAATTTTAGCTACGCCAGCTATCACCACATATCGCTGCTGCGACGGGGGCGGGCACTATCGCACTCGGCATCGCAGCATCGGCCTGCGATGTCGTAGTGTGCAAAGCCCGCCTTAGTCTCCAGTGCTTGCACATGTGCAGTAGCAAGAAATCCTAACATAGTCTCCAGTGCTCGCACATGTGCAGTAGCAAGAAATCTGAACATAGTCTCGAGTGCCACAGCAACCGTAACAGATAGTTTTTTAAATACCTGTCAGTAGTCAACCAGGACCCTATACTATATAAAATCATTGCGGGTAGTTATAAAGCAGTTTCTAGATGAGGGCTTTCTCTAGGCAGCACTCTCTCACCAAATCTTTTTTATAGTAATGAGTCTAGACAAAATTGGTTATCAGTATTAGGGTTTTATAGATGTGGAGGAAGTAGATGTAATGTTTGCAATTTTGCTTAAAATAGAAAAATTAATTTTCCATATCAAATGATAATACATACTCTTTACATTAATATCGTTCACTAATTGTGGAACAGATCATGTGATGTACTGTATAGAATGTTCAAATTGTCAGAAGAGGTCCATAGTATACACCTTACGTAAGATACAGAAATGAATTGTAAAGCACATTTTAATCTTCAGGAACTCTTCATATTCAGGTGCTGCTAAACATTTTATCATAGTAGATAAAAATAACCAGTCTTCATTTTCATTTTTTTGTCTTTGAAAGAGTTAATTGCCCCAGAAGAGGGGGCAATTGGCAGAAATGCCTCACCCTTAGAGAGCCATACTGGATTCTTACTTTGAGAACAAAACATACTAGTAATATGAATTACAGGAACAATTTTTATTATATTTACTAAAACGATTCAAAATTGTGGTAAATTTTCATCTAGGTTTTTTTAAGGAATAAGTCCCTGGTTTGAATATTTGTACGAATAGTTTTCTTTATTTTTGTATTTTTATGTTTTTCTTTTTTTAATTAAAACCTGTGATTGGTTGTTCACTTGTTCATATACCCACCTGTATTTCACAACGACATCCTATGATTAAGGGCACACTAATTCACTGGAAACGTGTCAGGGCCAGTAGTGGTCTGTGACCGAATGCCATGTTTTAATGCAGCTTTAAATAAAGAAACTTACCCTTTATTTACGAGGATATACTGGAACCTTCTTTTTTTCTACATCATATATTAAGACCATCTCAAATAATATTTGATTGATATGTATTCCCTAACAAAATTAGCAAAATAGATCCTTCAGGACAATGCTTTTTTTTTTTTCCTCAGATGTATCCTTCTGACTGAAGGTTGCAACAATTAGCATTTTATACCCAATAACTCCATTTTAAGAAATATAATATGCAGTACATGTTTTACTATATTAAATGATACCTTTTTATTTGTACACAGGTATATAAGAGGAATTTTGATGCATACTGGCCAGTATAATCTACATTGAGTGAATGGGGTGCCATAGATATATGATCAGTATGTAAGTTAGATGTTTTCTAGGTTGATATCCTTTATAAAACAATATATACTGTGAAAAAGTAGAAATGTAACTATTGCATCCATTATTTAATTCTACTTACAGAAAATAACATGGATGCATGTAACAAATCAGTTATGTGTATAAATGATTTAGTATTTAAGGTAAACATTTGAGCATAACTGGAGTCGGAATCATTAAGATTCCTTAGTAAGAATGACCTCGCTCCCACCTGCTGAGCTGTATTCATTAATGCTGTGTATGAACATATTTTAGTCTTCTCCCATATCCAATTACCGTATTTTGAGCAGCATCCAACAATTTCCTGTAACTTAATTTTATTCTACTAAAATGACAAGCCATAATTGATTCATTCTAAGCCAATTAACCTTGGCAGGTTACAGACTCTAGAAGACTTGTAAGATTCTATGAATTATTATTGGAAGTAGTACTTTGTGTCAAGGAGCCATCATTACGAGGTGTAAGTACATGTTCTCAATAATAGACATACACATGTGCAATACAGTGGCTTTAAAGTTCAAAACAAAATTAAAAAAGTCAATAATTGTTTGACATTTGAGCATACCATACAGATTTAGTGGATGTTCTCTTGTCATCGGTCAGTCGATTTTTAGACCCAATCTGCCATTGGCTTATTACTCACATTGACTACCATTTTATTTGTGTTATGATCATTTGCCTGCCTAATTCATTACTTTTCTTCTTTTTAATGGGTGTGGAGACTGATGTGAGCTGAAGAATATGATGAAGCAACATAATAAAATAGATAAAAATGAAATATTTAAGGCTTTATGAATCATAACATGTGAATGAAATATGTTTGCCATGGCTAATGAACATTGAAAGGTTAACATGGTTAGGCCACTTTTAAAATATTGATAGTGAGTGCCTTCATGACGTATGATCTACAGTTACATCATATGTCATGTCCCTGCCTTTGATCCAGGCGAATGATTTGTGAATTATTGAGCCATCATCTGCCTCTAACAGGTGTGGGTGGAGAAGTGCTCTGTCAGCAACAGTTAAGATATTAAATGCCGCTGACAATCTCTGACAGCGGCATTAAATGCCCACTAGCATGGGGAGTGCGTCATTTTTTTCACCTGTCGGCAATGATAGCTGGGTGTCAATGGGTTGCCATGACATCCAGGGTTCATGACAAGTCCCCTCTGAAAGCCAGTGTTTAGCTGGAGTTCATATTAGATCATGCTTTTTTCTATACATTTCAGTACTAATGCACTGCCATGTATAGTACAAGCAATCAGATTATCACAGGTTCAAGTCCCCTAAGGGAAAATAAAAATATGAAAACATATATAAAAGTTCAAGAACCTCACTTTTGCCCCATTAACCCCTTCACACCTGGCATTTTTCAATTTTCATGTTTTCCTCCCCTTCTTCCAAGCGTCATAACTTCTCACTTTGCAATCAATATATCCATATAAGGGCTTAATTTTGCAGGAGGAGTTGTATTTTTGAATGAAACTATTCACTATTCATTCTGCTCCATATTGTACTGGAAAATGGGAAATAAATTCCAAAAAAAGAGAAATTCCACAATTGTTTTTGTTTTTAACTAAAGGGGGCTTTACACGGTAGCGATATCGCTAGCAATTTGTAGCGATAGCGAGCGTGTAAGTACCCGCCCCCGTCATGCATGCGATTGTTTGTGATCGCTGCCGTAGCGAACATTATCACTACGGCATCGTCACACATACTTACCTGGTCGGCGTCGGCGCTGTGACTGCCGAACAATCCCTCCTTCAAGGGGGAGGGACTTTCGGCATCACAGCGACGTCACCGCAACGTTACTAAGCGGCCGGCCAATCAAAGCGGAGGGGCAGAGATGAGCAGGACGTAACATCCCGCCCACCTCCTTCCTTCCGCATTATGGCTGGCAGCAGGTAAGGAGACGTTCCTCGCTCCTGCGGTGTCACACATAGCGATGTGTGCTGCCGCATGAGCGATGAACCACCTGGATAAACAACCCTTACCGATTTTTGAGTTTGGGACGACCTCTCCATGGTGAACGATTTTCACCATTTTTGAGGTCGCTTAAGGTCACTGGTCAGTGTCACACGCTGCGATATCGTTAATGACGCCAGATGTGCGTCACTAACAACTTGACCCCGATGACCAAACATTAACGATATCGTAGCGTGTGGTCTCTCTCCATCCGTCTCCCCACCGACATCTTATTACCTCACATATAAGCTTCTTATACTATGAATGTCTTTTGTTCCTATAGCAACCAATCACAGCTCCTACTAATAACCTGTAGTTCCAGGCTCCATTTACTTTAATGGAGCCATGCTTTTTGGAGAGTAACTGTGGCACCCTGGACAAGCCAGGACGTCACAGATACTGCACCAACATGCCCCACACCCCGGCTAGGCACACCTAGGTCAAACACAAATCCTTGTTGCCTTCCTCCAGGAGCTGATGTCCATACCAGGGGGTGGGTCAGGCGGTTGGCCCTGCCCACCGAGGAGTACACAGTCCTGGAGGCGGGAAAAGGGATCAGTTTTCAAGTTGGAGTTGAGTTAGGAAGTGGAAGAGTGAGGTGGCAGTAGAGGAGACTGACCGTGTCCGGGTGCGTGGCCCGGGCACATACAGCAAAGTTGGCAGACGGTGGTGACTGTCTGCAGGAGAGGCTGAATGGAGTGAACTGGAAGGACCGGGGACGGGCGGTTGCCCGACGGTACCAGATCGGGGAGTGAAGAGAAGCCAGCACCATTCGGCAGGGCCTACGGACCCCGACCAGGCTAGGAGTCGCCGTAAAACTGGTCAAATCCGTTAGCGAAGGGAACCTCTGGGGTTTCCCAGCAGTCAAGACCCAATTGAAGGCAACATCTCACACCATAAAGGGAAACACAGTCACTGCCAAGGCTACAGTTCCCAGGGCCAGAGCCTGCAGGCAAAAGGGGCTCCCTCAGCATCCATCCAAGCTGGGGAGCGGGTTACTGGTGGGAAGCCATTGGAACCGTAAACACAACACAGGTGCAGGGAAAGGCAGTCACCATCAACCTACCAGGAGGAGAACAACCGCAGCCGCCTGTGGGACCTGTCCATCCAGCCGTTTGTTTGACCAGAGACTCCGTGTAAATTACTGGCTGAGTGAGTACCACCGTGCCGTGCGGCACAGCGCTGCCCCCGTGACCCTGCACCTCACCAGGCCCCGTAACCCGCCTGTCATCCCCAAACCCTCACCAGGGCCCCGGGACAACCAACCCCCCTACCCACGGAGGGGAGAACCAACATCCAAGCTGCTCCCTGTCATCGCTCCCAGGATCCCCGTCCAGAGCAGCGGTGGTGTCACAACTTAACCACCACCGTGGGTGGCGTCACGGACAATATCCCCAAACCACACACCAACCCCCCTTTCACTCACGGGCAAGGAACGCCGCTCGAGTCCCCGGGATCCGGCACACCGCTTGAGCCACCACCGAGCAGCAGCCGCAGTAGCCGGACCCGAGCAGTGGGTGAGCGCAGCGTCCCCTCCTCCGCCCGCGACATAACTGTAAAGCGCGGGGTTACATTTTCCTGTCAAAACATAGTCTACAACATTCCCTGGATCACATGAGGTGTCTGTGCAAAATTTCGTGATTGTAAATGCGACGGTGCGGATACACTTTTCGTTTCACTTTTTCCCCATTATGTAGATAGGGGCAAAATTGATTGGTAAATTGCAACGCGCGGGGTTAAAATTTCGCTTCACAACATAGCCTATGATGCTCTCGAGGTCCAGACGTGTGAGTGTGCAAACTTTTGTGGCTGTAGCTGCGACGGTGCAGATGCCAATCCTCGACTTACACACATACGTATATACACACATTCAGCTTTATATATTAGATTTTCAATGGGGCAAAAGGGAGGGTTACATTTTTTCTTGAGTTTACTAGTTCTTTTAGGGGACTTTTTAACTGTACTGTCTGATTTCTTCTGCTCATCAGAGCGATGCTTCAGTATCACTCTTATCAGCAGAAATGCCGCTCTCCTTTGAGTGCCACTATTCACAGGAAATGAGTCATGACAGCAACAGGGGTCATCAGCTCATCCCATGCTGTCATGGCAACCTATTGGCACCCCGTGATTGCATCATGAGGCTGCTGATGGCAACGGGAAACAGTTCGATCTCGATTGGAGCGCATTAGATTGCGCTGTCAGAGTTTGACAGCGTAATCTAACAGGTTAAAAGGCACGGGAGGAACTCAGATTCACCCACTCCTGTTAGCTGCCCATGTCGGCTGATCAGATCACCTGACGTGCTGGTAAATGTGGTCTTGCTGTGCAAGCTCACATCAAAGGGAGGTAGGTAGAGCCAGGGCATATACAGTTAGGTCCAGAAATATTTGGACAGTGCCACAATTTTGGCGAGTTGTACTCTGCATGCCACCACAATGGATTTGAAATGAAACCTCTACAACAGAATTCAAGTGCAGATTGTAACGTTTAATTTGAAGGTTTGAACAAAAATATCTGATAGAAATTGTAGGAATTGTCACATTTCTTTACAAACACTCCACATTTTAGGAGGTCAAAAGTAACTGGACAAATAAACCAAACCCAAACAAAATGTTTTTATTTTCAATATTTTGTTGCGAATCCTTTAGAGGCAATCACTGCCTTAAGTCTGGAACCCATGGACATCACCAAACGCTGGGTTTCCTCCTTCTTAATGCTTTGCCAGGCCTTTACAGCCGCAGCCTTCAGGTCTTGCTTGTTTGTGGGTCTTTCCGTCTTAAGTCTGGATTTGAGCAAGTGAAATGCATGCTCAATTGGGTTAAGATCTGGTGATTGACTTGGCCATTGCAGAATGTTCCACTTTTTTGCACTCATGAACTCCTGGGTAGCTTTGGCTGTATGCTTGGGGTCATTATCCATCTGTACTATGAAGCGCCGTCCGATCAACTTTGCGGCATTTGGCTGAATCTGGGCTGAAAGTATATCCCGGTACACTTCAGAATTCATCCGGCTACTCTTGTCTGCTGTTATGTCATCAATAAACACAAGTGACCCAGTGCCATTGAAAGCCATGCATGCCCATGCCATCACGTTGCCTCCACCATGTTTTATAGAGGATGTGGTGTGCCTTGGATCATGTGCCGTTCCCTTTCTTCTCCAAACTTTTTTCTTCCCATCATTCTGGTACAGGTTGATCTTGGTCTCTTCTGTCCATAGAATACTTTTCCAGAACTGAGCTGGCTTCATGAGGTGTTTTTCAGCAAATGTAACTGTGGCCTGTCTATTTTTGGAATTGATGAATGGTTTGCATCTAGATGTGAACCCTTTGTATTTACTTTCATGGAGTCTTCTCTTTACTGTTGACTTAGAGACAGATACACCTACTTCACTGAGAGTGTTCTGGACTTCAGTTGATGTTGTGAACGGATTTTTCTTCACCAAAGAAAGTATGCGGCGATCATCCACCACTGTTGTCATCCGTGGACGCCCAGGCCTTTTTGAGTTCCCAAGCTCACCAGTCAATTCCTTTTTTCTCAGAATGTACCCGACTGTTGATTTTGCTACTCCAAGCATGTCTGCTATCTCTCTGATGGATTTTTTCTTTTTTTTCAGCCTCAGGATGTTCTGCTTCACCTCAATTGAGAGTTCCTTAGACCGCATGTTGTCTGGTCACAGCAACAGCTTCCAAATGCAAAACCACACACCTGTAATCAACCCCAGACCTTTTAACTACTTCATTGATTACAGGTTAACGAGGGAGACGCCTTCAGAGTTAATTGCAGCCCTTAGAGTCCCTTGTCCAATTACTTTTGGTCCCTTGAAAAAGAGGAGGCTATGCATTACAGAGCTATGATTCCTAAACCCTTTCTCCGATTTGGATGTGAAAACTCTCATATTGCAGCTGGGAGTGTGCACTTTCAGCCCATATTATATATAGAATTGTATTTCTGAACATGTTTTTGTAAACAGCTAAAATAACAAAACTTGTGTCACTGTCCAAATATTTCTGGACCTGACTGTATATTCAGTTGGGAATGTTGCATACTGTTTTCTAAATCAAAATATGCAGAGAAATGTAAATAATTTTAACTACTTTACAGAAAATATCAAAAACGGAACGTTGGGTTGTTCCAAAAAAATAGAAGTGTCTGCATTTGTCTTTACATACTCAAAATTTGTCTTCTTTTACTTAAGATTTATCATTCCTGAAGATCACTAACCAAATATTTAATTGTTTAACCATAGTTTTTAACAAGTGCACCACATCTATGTTGCATAGAATCAACCAACTCCTGGCACTTGTCAGCTCTTGTTCCAGCCAAGGATGCTTTAACTGCATCCCACAATTTATTTGCATTTGTTAGCTTTAGAAACGGCATTTTTTATGTCACCCCACAAATGTTTTATTGGATTAAGGTCTGGGGATTGGGCTGGTCACTCCATAACCTCAATATTATTGGACTTGAACCAAGATTTTGTTCGTTTATTGGTGTGTTTAGGGTTTCTGTCTTTTTGAAACACCAATCAAGGGCATTTCCTCTTCAGCGTAAGGCAAAATTATTTCTTTAAGTATTTTGATATGTGCAAACTAGTCCATGATCCCTGGTATGCGGTAAATAGTCCCAGCACCATAGTAAGAGAAACATGCCCATATTATGATGCTTGCCCCACCATGCTTCACGGTCTTCAGAGTGTACTGTGGCTTGAATTCTGATTTTGGGAGTCGTCTGACAAACTGTCTGCAGCACTAGGACCCAAAAAGAACAAATTTACTCTCATCAGTCCATAAAATATTTCTCCATTTCTCTTCAGGCCAATTTATGTGTTCTTTGGCAAATTATATGCGATTCAGTATATGTCTTTTTTTTAACAGTGGGACTTTGCGGGGACTTCTTGCTAATAGGTTAGCTTCACACAGTCTTCTTTTGTCACCGTTCTCACAAGTAACTGGAGACTGTCTTTGATCATCCTGGAGCTGATCATTGGCTGAGCCTTTGCTATTCTGGCTATTCTTCCATCCATTTGAATGGTTGTATTCTATTTTCTTCCACGTCTCTCTGTTTTTGCTTTCCATTGTAAAGCACTGAAGATCATTTTAGCTGAACAGTCAATCATTGTCTGCACTTCTTAAGAAAATTTCCCCTCTCCAATCAATTTTTTAATCAAAGTACGCTGTTCTTCCAAACAATGTCTTGAATGACCCATATTTCTTAAGCTTTTAAGGAGAAATTCATGTGCAACATGGGCTGGCTTCACTCTTAAATAAGGGCCACCTGATTCACACCTGTTTCTTCACAGAATGATTGACCACCTTCGTTTAACTCCACATCGCGATTATTTTGAACACACCCCTATCAATTAATTATTCAAATACACAGATTCAAAAACCTGCAGATTATGAATGCCGAGTCTGGGGGGTTTCTAAGAATCTACTGCACCAACTCGTAAATTGCTTGACATGTGATAATTCATTTATACCAAAAATAGTGAATAATCTGGTTAGTCATATTGGACTGCTGTTATTTTGAACATTACTGTACATCCTAGGTCATAAAAGAGTTAAAAAAAACACTTAAAAATACACATATTTTGTATAATACATTTAATACAATATAAAGCAATTGATAAATGGCATAAAAAATAAAAAAGCAAATGCCAGAATTATGGTTGATAGCCACCACATGATTGCAAAAATGAAATCAGTAAAATCATCAGGTCAGGGCGCAAAGAACAGGCCCTCATTTAGCCCCAATTTCCATAAAATGAAAATGCTACAGCTCTCAGAAAATGGTGACACAAAGTTTTTGCTTTTTAAAAATTTCCATTTTTTTAGCACATATAAAAAATATATATTTGGTATCTGCATAATTTAACTGACCTGGAGATTCACATAGCCAGATAGGTTTTACGGAATAGTGAACAAGGTAGATAAAAAATATAAAATAAAATAAAAAATAACAACCTTTTTTACAATTTCATCCCTTTTGGAATACTTTTTTCTGTCTTTCTACTGTATCCTATATTAAAATGATTACTGTATTATTATTTACTAGAAGATGGCCCGATTCTAACTCATTGGGTATTGTAGAATTTATTGTGTAGTTAATAAATGATTTTTGTTAGATATATAGATGTTATTGTGTGTAGTTACCAAGTGTTTGTGTAGGGCGCTGTAAATGTTCTGGATGTTGTCTGGGTGTGGCGGTGTATGAGAGCGGTGTTGTTTGTGTGCTGCGTTGTGTGTGTTGCGTTGTTTGTGGAGCGATGTGTGTCTGCAGCGTTGTGTGTGTGTGGTGCTGTGTGTGTTGCACGGTTTGTGTGGGTGTGTGTGTGTTTTGGGGGGAGGTATGTTTTGTGCAGTGTGTGTGTGTGTGTGTTGGAGGAGAAGTCCTGGGGGGAGAGGAGTAAAATAGGAGGAGTAGTCCTGGGGGCAGAGGAGTATAATAGAAGGAGTAGTCCTGGGGAGAGAGGAGTATAAAAGGAGGAGGAGTCCTGGGGAGAGAGGAGTATAATAGGAGGAGTAGACCTGAGGAGAGAGGAGTATAATAAGAGGAGTAGTCCGGGGGGGAGAGGAGTATAATAGGAGGAGTAGTCCTGGGGGGAGAGGAGTATAATAGGAGGCGTAGTCCTGGGGGAGAGGAGTATAATAGGAGGAGTAGTCCTGGGGAGAGAGGAGTGTAATAGGAGGAGTAGTCCTGGGGAAGAGGAGTCTAATAGGAGGAGTAGTCCTGGGGAGAGAGGAGTATAATAGGAGGAGTAGTCCTGGGGAGAGAGGAGTATAATAGGAGAAGAAGTCCTGGGGAGAGAGGAGTATAATAAGTGGAGGTTGAGGAGTATAATAGGAGGAGTAGTCCTGGGAAGAGAGGAGTATAATAGGAGGAGTAGTCCTGGGGGCAGAGGAGGATAATAGGAGTAGTCCTGGGGGAGGTGTCTAATTGGTGAAGTAGTCCTGGGGGGAAGTGTCTAATAGGTGGAGTAGTCCTGGGGGGGAAGTGTCTAATAGGAGGAGTAGTCCTGGGGGGAAGTGTCTAATAGGAGGAGTAGTCCTGGGGGGAGGTGTCTAATAGGTGGAGTAGTCCTGTGGGGAGGTATATAGGTGCCCAATGTGTGTGGGGGGCATGGCAGAGCGGGCACGGTGTGCGAGGGGTGTGACCGAGCGGGCTTAGTGTGCGGGGGGGCGTGATCAAGCAGGCACGGTGTGCGGGGGGCATGGCCGAGTGGGCACAGTGTGCGAGGGGTGTGACCGAGCGGGCACAGTGTGCGGGGGGCGTGGTTGAGTGGGCACAGTGTGCTGGGGGCTTGGCTGAGCAGGCACAGTGTGCGGGGGGGGGTGGCCAAGTGGGCACAGTGTGCGGGGGACGTGGCCGGGCCGAGCGGCCAATCTGTGCGGGGGGCGTGGCCCGGGTAACTATGCAAAGTGGTTTCCATAGTTACCAGATGTGTACCATGGTTACCAGCGTACGCCGACTCCGACACGATCCCAGCAATGCAAGGCTATGTCTCGGCTGGGTTGCTGGTGTGGGCTCCCGGGGGTGCAGCAGTCACCTGGGAGTTGAGGCTCTGTGTGGGTTCAGGGAATGCGTGCGAGGGGCAGAGTCGGGCCAAGCAGCCAATGCGTGCGAGGGGTGGGGTTTGGCCAATGCGTGCAGGGGGGCAGGCCGAGCGGCCAATCTGTGCTGGGGGCGGGGCCTGGTCGAGTGGCCAATGCGTGCGGGGGGTTGGGCCGAGCGGCCAATCCGTGCGGGGGGCAAGGCCGGGTTGAGCCGAGTGGCCAATATGACGGTTTTCACTGTAATGATGTCATTTTGGAGCAAGACAGACAGACAGACAGACAGACAGAATAAGGCAATTATATATATAGATTATTACAGCGCCATTTATACCATGGCACGTCACATGTGAAAAGGGGTATATGTAGACAAGTACAATAATCATGAATAATACAAGGCTCAGACTGGTACAGGAGGAGAGAGAACCCTGCCCGTGAGAACTCACAGTCTACAGGGTATGGGTGAGGGTACAGTAAGTGAGGGAAGAACTGGTCGTTCAGTGGTAAAGTGGACTGAGGGTTTTTGTAGGTTGTAGGCTTGTCAGAAGAGGTTTTAAAACATGCTTGAAATATATATTCTTTCTGATGACTGGAATTTGGAATTCCTTGATGGAGATAGGTTTATCATAATATGTAGAAACCAGGGGATTGATGTATGTTAATTGGAGATGGGCGAGCACTAAAATACTCAGGTGTTCAGTTCTCCAGTTGAGCAAGTCAGATGCTCTGAATGTGCTCAATTACAATAACGAGTATAATGAAAGTCGATATTTGGGCCGTTCGGCTCTCCACCCACATACAGCCAGCCAGAAAGAGAGCATTTCCAGGGGGAGAGCTTTTTTTTATTTGAGACATTACATCCCAAAATTTTGCTTTAACCCCATTGAGAGTCAATCAGAATGAATGAACAGTGAATGGCTCTCCCTGGAATTCCCACACACATTATGCAGTTAAGCAAGCCTGTGTGTTGTGGTCATTGTTTCAAGGACAAAACATCTGAGTACAGGCAATACATAGCTGAGCACCACAAGTACCCGAGCACCCCGATGCTCGATCAAGTAAGTATCAGTACCGAGCACGCTTACTCATTATTAATATTAATGCTTTTAAAAAAACTATAGTATAAAAAAGCAACAAAAAAGAGGAATAAATATCATTACTGGAACTGCAGCTGTACATTACCTAGGCCAAAAACTACTACTCCAGCAGGATACAGCTAAGCCCCCACTTGGTGGAGGCATCATAGGTGCAGGAGAAGTAAATCACACATATGCTTCCAAAACATGGAGGGGGTGATTGCTGGATGGTAAAACTGCACACAGATGTCTTGCATGGAGTGCTGTTCACACTTGTAGATGCACAGTCACAAACCCGCAGTCTATTAGGTGACACCCATACTATTAGATCAGGCGGGCTGCCAAGCCGTTCTCTATCTGTGCATCATACAGGGACAGGAACTCTAATATGCAAGTGTGAACAGCACTCTATGCAAGCCATCAGTGTGCAGTTTTACCATCCAGCAATCGCCCCCTCCTTGTTTTGTAAGTGTGTTTGTGATTTGCTCCTCCTGCACCTGTTATGTCTCCACCTAGTGGGGGCTTAGCTGTATCCTGCTGGAGCAGTAGTTTTTGGCCTTGGTAATGTACAGCTGCAGTTCCAATTTTGCTATAAGTAATAAAAAAATTAGAACAATATAGTCTTTCTCCCCTACCTCGTCAGGGCATCACATGTACAGTATATATATATATATATATATATATATATATATATATATATATATATATATTCATATATATATATATATATATATATATATATATATATATATATATATATATATATATATACATATATACTGTACATGTGATGCCCTGACGAGGTAGGGGAGAAAGACTATATTGTTCTAATTTTTATATATATATATATATATATATATATATATATATATATATAGTTAAGCTTCTTTTGTTACATACACCATATGTTTAATTTCTGTATGTATATTTATCTTTAGCTTTCTTATTGTGCATCCTACATATACAATTACAATGCCACAAGCCGTGCATGTGATGCAAGATATCACGGGGTGCGTATTTCAGTTCATGAAGGTGTTAATTATTGCATATCTACATACAGCACGCCTAGCCCCACCATACGTATAGAATCCTTTGCAATTTAACCACATAGATATGGTGTCAGGTTTGTGAATAACTGTGGGAGATTGAATGTTACCAAGGGAAACTATTCTTCTAGCAACACTTCTACATCTATTAACAATTATTTGCCGCAGGATATCATCCTGATTAACTACAGGGAGATTTTTGTGATTGAAATTTTTAATTGCTGAAAATTGCAGACTATATGTCGTGGAAAAAGTAAGTAATTCATCACTGTTTTCTGTATTACCATTATTTGGATTACCAATGTCACCATTAGAGATAAGCGATGTTCGAGGTTCGCCAATTTCATGTTCGAATGATTTTGGGGGGTGTTCGAGTCGTTCGACGAACTCAAATGATTTGCTAAACGTTCGGTAGATTAGTTACGTTCGAGAACGGTGCTGACACTTAGTGGCATACTAAAAGTGTGTGGGATACTAAATTAGTGTTCCTTTGCTGTCCAACTACCTACAGCACCTGTGCATTCTACACACCTGCCCATTTTTGGTACGCAATTTTAATAGCAAACAGTGCTGAGACTTTTAGTGGCATACTAAAAGTTTCTGGGATACAAAGTTAGTGTTCCTTTCCTGTCCAGCTACCTACAGCACGTGTGCATTCTACACACCTGTCCATTTTTGCTATGCATTTTTAATTGCAAACAGTGCTGACACTTATTGGCATACTAAAAGTGTCTGGGATATTAAATTAGTGTTCCTTTGATGTCCAGCTACCTACAGCACCTGTGCATTCTACACACCTGCCCATTTTTGCTACGCAATTTTAATAGCAAAATGTGCTGAGACTTTTAGTGGCATACTAAAAGTGTCTGGGATACTAAGTTAGTGTTCCTTTGCTATCCAGCTACCTACAGCACCTGTGCATTCTACACACCTGCCCATTTCTGCTATGCAATTTTAATTTCTAAAAGTGCTGACACTTTTAAGGGCATAGTAAAATTGTCAGGGATACTACCTTAGGGTTCCTCTCCTGTCAAGCAAGGAACACCACATGTGCATTCTACATTAGAGATGAGCCACCCCCCTGGAGTACGAGTTCTGTTCGGTTCGGCAAACGGAGGCTCCGTTCGAGGAACGTTCGACGAACCATTCGACGAACCACTCGAACCACATTAAAAACAATGGAAGGCAAACACAAGCACATAAAAACACATTATACATGTACACATACAGTTAATAAACACTTACAGGTCCCCGAGAAGCGTCCTGCACTCTGTCTCCAGCCGCTTTTTCTTCCGATAATCACTGCGTCCTCCCGGTAACCAGCACTGATGATAGGACCTATCGTAACGTCAAAATAGCATGGGACCATTCCCATGTCTATTATATCATTGCCTACAGACTGGTCACATGGCTAGACATCATGCTAGGTCCTGTCAGTGCATCTCTCCGGTACGCGGTGATAATTCCAGCATCTCCGTGTACCGGCGAAATGCTCTGGTACATGGTCGGCTTCCCCGTCCATCCATGTGGGTGCTCTTTACAGAGTCAGCCCACATGCAAGGACTAGATGCCACAGCCGGTGAATTGCGGCACCGGGAATCACGTGATCGGAGTACCATTGCTATGCTAACCCGCCTGTCAGCAGTGACGTCACCGCTTACAGCAAGCAGCTTCTGCTCACTCACTGAGTGAATAGACTGCACGGGAGCAGCAGCGTTTTTCCTCCCATGCAGTGCTGTATGATGTAGCAGAGCTGTGTGGGTTGAAGGAGAAAGGAGAAAGAAGACAGAAGAGCAGGATCATGGAGGGATGAGAGGGAGTAATAAACATGGAGTCTCTAATGTGTCTGTGTATTTATTTCTATTAAAGTATTTTTTCTCCGTGTGGTGTCTTCTTTTTAACTCTTCATTGGAGATTCTTAATAACCGGGTCAAACTTGCCTGACATTAAGAATCTCTGGCTTAATACTAGCTAGTAAAACAAAGCTAGTATTAACTTAATATTACCCAGCAAGCCACCCAGCATCAGGGCTGCTGGAAGAGTTGCATACAGCTCCAGATGATGGCGATTCTATGAAAGCGCCATTTCTGGGGCGGTTGCGGACTGCAATTCGCAGCAGAGGGGCCCAGAAAGCTCAAGCCAACCTGTGCTGCGGATTCCAATCCCTAACTGTCTAGTTGTACCTGGCTGGCCACAAAAATGGGGCAAAGACAATGTCGATTTTTTTTTTTAATTTTTTCATGAAATTAATGAAATATTTAAAAAAAGGGCTTCCCTATTTTTTTAGTTCCTAGCCGGGTACAAATAGGCAGCTGAGGGTTGGGGGCAGCCGTACCTGCCTGCTGTACCTTGCTAGCATACAAAAAAATGGCGAAGCCCACGTCATTTTTTTGGGGGGCCAGAAAACTCCTGCATACAGTCCTGGATGGAGTATGCTGAGCCTTGTAGTTCTGAAGCTGCTGTCTGCTCTCCTGCATATACTAGTGAATGGAGCATGCTGAGCCTTTTCGTTCTGCAGCTGCTGTCTGCTCTCCTGCATTCACTAATGAATGGAGCATGTGAGCCTTGTAGTTCTGCAGCTGCTGTCTGCTCTCCTCCATACAGACAGACAGACAGCAGCTGCAGAACTACGAGGCTCAGCATACTCCATCTATGACTGTATGCAGGAATTTTTTGCCCCCAAAAAAATTACGTGGGCTTCGCCATGTTTTTGTATGCTAGCCAGGTACAGCAGGCAGCTACGGGCTGCCCCCAACCCCCAGATGCCTATTTGTACCCGGCTGGGAACCTAAAATATGGGAAAGCCCTTTTTGTTTTTAATAATTTCATGAATTTCATGAAATAATTAAAAAAAAATGACGTGGTCTTTGCCCAATTTTTGTGTCCAGCCAGGTACAACTAGGCAGCTGGGGATTGTAATCCGCAGCTCAGGGTGCCCAAGCTTTCTGGGCACCCCTGCGGCGAGTTACAGTCCGCAGCCGCCCCAGAAAATGGCGCTTTCATAAAAGCGCCATCTTCTGGCGCTGTATCCAACTCTTCCAGCTGCCCTGGTGACGGGTGGCTTGCTGGGTAATAATGGGGTTAGGGATAGCTGTATATTATCAACTGGCCCTAAGCCCGAAATTCATGGTGTCACACCAATATTAGACACGGCCATTATGAATTTCTAGTACAGATAAAAAAAAAACACAACACAGAAAAATATTTTTATTATAAATAAAACACAACACAATTAGTGACTCCATCTTTATTGAAATAAAGTACCCCCCTCCGCAGTAATCCTGGGTCAAGGGTCCCGCGCTGTCCAATCCGGATCCAATATCATCTGATCAGTTTGCTGGAAGGCAAAGCAATCAGATGATGTGTCAGGTTCAAGGGCCTGAATCACATGACACAGCAGATGATTGTATAAATGGCTTTTATACAATCAGCTAATGCATCAGTGCAAAAAAACTCCAAAAAACTACACAGTTCTGTGCAGACTCCTGTCCGACAGCATCAGCTGATAGTTCAGCCAGCCGGGAGGTAAAAATCCGACCTCGCCGCTCGACCTACAGTGTCAGCTGATTCCGTCAGGTAACCGCATCAGCTGATCATCGCCAGGTCTGAGAGACAGAGAGAGAAAGAAGAGAGAAAGAGAAGATAGAGAAAAAAGAGAGAGAAAAGAGAGAGAAAAGAGAAGAGAGAGGGAGAGAAGAGAAAGGAGAGAGAAGAGAGAGAGAGAAGAGAGAAAGAAGAGAGATATAGAGTAGAGAGAGAGAGAAGACAGAGAGGAGAGAGAGAGGAGAGAGAGAAGGAAAAAGAGAAAAAGAGAGACTGAGAAAAAGAGAGAGAGAGGAAAAGAGAGAAAGAAAGAGAGAGAGAGAAAGGGAGAGAGAGGAAAAGAGAGAGAGGGAGAGAGATAGAGAGAAGAGAGAGGAGAGAGAAAGAGAGAGAGAGAGAGCAAAGAAGAGAAAAAGAGAGAATGAGAAAAAGAAAGAAAAAGAGAGAGAAAGAGAGAGAGAGGATAGAGAGAGAGGGGGGGGAGAGAAAAGGAGAGACTGAGAAGAAGAGAGAAAGAGAGAAAGAGAGAGATAGAAAGAGAGAGAAAGACAGAGAAAGAGAGAGAGAGAAAGAGAGAGGGAGAGAGAGAGAACAGAGAGAAGAGAGAGAACAGAGAGATAGAGAGAGAAAAAGAGAGAAGGATAGAAAAAGAGAGAGAGAGGAGAGAGAGAGAGAAAAAGAGAGAGAGAGGGAGAGAGAGAGAGGGAGAAAAGAGAGAAGAGAGAGAGAGATGGGGGGGAAAGAGAGACTGAGAAAAAGAGACAGAAAAAGAGAGAAAAAGACAGAGCGAGAAAAAGAGAGAGAGAGAAAAAGAGAGAGAGGGAGAGAGAGAGAAAAAGAGAGAGAGAGGAGAGAGAGGGAGAGAGAGAAAGAGAGAAAAATAGAGAGAGGGAGAGAGAGAGAAAAAGAGAGCGAGAGAAAGAGAACGAGAAAGAAAGAGAGAGAACGAGAGAGAGAGAAAGAGAGAGAGAGGGAGAGAGGGAAAAAAAGAGACTGAGAAAAAGAGATAGAGAGGAGAGAGAGAGAGGGAGAGAGAGAGAGAGAAAGAGAGAAAAAGAGAGAGAGAGAAAGAGAGAGAAAGAGAGAAAGAGAGAGAAAAAGAGAGAGAGAAAGAGAGAGAGAGAGCAATGCAGCTTCATTCCGTGAACTGCTCCGATTTTAGAGGCGTGTCCCGTGGCTCACAGCTGATGTCCGGCTCCTCCCCTCAGTGCATAATTAAATTAAATTATAAATATAAATAAATAATAATTTAAATTTTTTCTGGGACGGCCGGGACTTGAACTCGTGAACTAATGCTTCTTGGGTGAGAGCTCTATCCATGAGCCACTGGCTCTAATGAGAAACATAGGCAGATTTGGTAATCTTGACATTTACATTGCAGAGTGAGGTCTCTCAGCTCGGCTCACTTCAGGTGCTACGTGGAGAGGGCACAGATCGCTCCCTGTCATCTTCATGTAGCAGAGCTGACAGTGTCGTGTGGATTACTTCGGATCTAAATTATTGTTTGGGTATTTTAATAAAAAGGTAATGGTGGTGTTTTTTTGTCTTTTATTCCAAATAAAGGATTTTTCATTGTGTGTGTTTCTTTACTTTCACTTACAGTTTAATCATGAAAAGTATCTCGGGGAGACGCCTGGCATGATTAACTCCTTATTACCCCGATTGCCACCGCACCAGGGCAATTCGGGATGAGCTGGGTAGAGTCCCGGGACTGCCGCATCTAATGGATGCGGCAATTCTGGGCGGCTGCCCGCTGAGATTGTTAGGGTGGTGGGCTCCCCGTAATGTGGTGCTCTCCTTCCTGACAATACCAGCCTCCAGCCGTGTGGCTTTATCCTGGCTGGTATCAAATATGAAGGGAACCACATTTTTTTTTTTAAATTTTTTATTTTACTGCACGATATAGAGCCACCCGCCGGCGGCTGTGATTGGTTGCAGTCAGACAGCTGTCATTCATCGTGGGGGCGTGTCTGACTGCAACCAATCATGGGTGACCGGGGAAAGCATGGAATAACTAATTGACTAATGAAGCGGCAGCCATTTTCAAAAGAGGAAATGCCCCTGGAGATTTGTGACAGCCGTGCAGCGAGACACCTGTGATCGGTGAGTAGGAAAGAGAGAGGGATTGTGCTGGGGATGCAGGACGCATGCAGATACGAAAGGTGCACACATACTTACTGTGAAAAGACACGCTTTTGGTACTCGAACCATTCTCAAACGTAACTCAAACTGCGGAACTTTTAGCAAATCGTTCGAGTTTGTCGAATGACTCGAACACCCCCCAAAATCACTCGAACATAAAATTGGCGAACCTCGAACATCTCTATTCTACACTCCTCTCCATTTCTGCTACACAATTTTAATTTCAAAAAGGGCTGACACTTTTAGGGGCATAGTAAAATTGTCAAGGATACTCCTTTAGTGTTCCTCTCCTGTCAAGCAAGGAACACCACATGTGTATTCTACACTGCTCTCCATTGCTGCAACGCAATTTTAATTTTCAAAAGTGCTGACACTTTTGGGGGCATAGTAAAATTGTCAGGGATACTACCTTAGGGTTCCTCTCTTGTCAAGCAAGGCACACCACATGTGCATTCTACACTTCTCTCCATTGCTGCTGCGCAATTTTAATTTCCAAAATTGCTGACACTTTTAGGGGCATAGTAAAATTGTCAGGGATACTACCTTAGGGTTCCTCTCCTGTCAAGCAAGGTACACCACATGTGCATTCTACACTCCTCTCTATTGCTGCTATGCAATTTTAATTTCAAAACGTGCTGACACTTTTAGGGGCATAGTAAAATTGTCAGGGATACTACCTTAGGGTTCCTCCCCTGTCAAGCAAGGAACACCACATTTGCATTCTACACTCTTCTCCATTTCTGCTACGCAATTTTTAACTGCAGGTAGTCCAGGCAATCTTTGACGACGGTGCAGGCGTGGATATAATGTTGCCTTCATCCAAAGGTGGTTCTTTTGATGTCTGAGAGAGCTCAACACCAATAGCTGTTTCAACTTCAAAAACAACTGACGACCTGCCAATCACACTGCCTGTAGCGGGTAAAGGGGTGGAAGGCCAGCGTCAAGAATCATGTGTGAATGCTGTCCCCACAGTCTCAGAGGATGAAGAGCACGCAGGTGCACTTGATGGGGCAGACGGTGGTTGCACAGCCCCGCTAGGCCGCATTGTAGCACAGTGAACTTCCCATTGCGACGTATGGTTCATTTAAAGTAGTGTACAGGGTGGGCTCCCCAGTATACAGCAAAACTACACACTAGGAAAAGGACTCTAGGCAGTTGGGTTGATAAATGATTGTTTAACTTTCCAAAAACAAACGATAAGAACCCTGCATAAAACTGAAAGTATAGAGCAATCTATTCACAATTTCAAAAGCCTACACCCGTATGCTGCGACACTCGTAATGGCGATTTATACCCCCTACTCACCAACTTTTGCCTAACCAAGGGACTGTCTAAACAGTTGCCTACTACCTGGTAATCCCTTTGTGTAGCAGGAGTAATTGTGTGTGTGTGTGTGTGTGTGTGTGTGTGTTTGTGTGCGAACATGACTTACCAGTGTCGCATTAAAAGACTTTACAACTTATCTACCTAAACATAGCCAAAACCCATTACCCCCTGAATACCCTCATTAGCTGAAGCCTCACAGATAAGGCAGATGATAACAGTGTGAAGGCAAACCACACAGCTCAGCAACACAGTCCTGGAAATCTTGTAGAACAACAGTCCATGCAAACATGTGTCGCTGTCACTCTATGATTTTAACTGTAACTGACAAATTGACAGAGCATGGGCATCATGTCTTATTGTCTATATAGTCGGCCGAAGCAGAACAGATATGTGTTTTGCAAAGAAAACAAAGTGTTGCGTGCACACATTACTATCTGGTCGCAGCCTACCGTACCCGGGTACTGTGGTGTCCAGTTGCCATAAATACAGAGCTTACGATCCTCTCCCGATAAACAGTATAGACTTTTACGGAAGAATGTCGGTCTCCGGCACAGGATGCTGCTCACAGGCGTTACGGTCCTTCTCACTAAACTCCAACACGAGCCCCCTCACAATTCACCGAAGTGTTTCCGCGGTGGCTCCTTGCTGTAACGCACACCTTTAGCTTTTCCTTCACTTCACAGACAGCACCTCCTCCGCTCTTCAAGACCACAGCCGAAGACAGTTTTGCTATTGCTATATTGACCAAACGGTCAAAGGCAGATGGAAAAAAACAGCAGCCCCTTGTGGGTAGTCTGCAACAATGCATGCAATGAACAGCAAGTAAGCATATTGCATTCACAGTGGATAAAGCTCATCAATAAACCCTCACGCTATCACTTGATATCCATGTGACAGTTCATGGACGAAGTACTAAAAGTAGTGAGTTTTTGGCCTCTACTTAGAAATCGGTAACAAATCTTACAGATGACATGACTTGGGTGATCTTTTGCGATGTAAAAAAAGCCCCAGGCTAGGCACGGCTTACAGCCCATGCGACCTGCAGAGCCACCACCACTTCTGCTCAGAGGCAGAGTTGTGGTTGAGGATTCAGTTGTTGACGTGCTTCCAGTACGTTGTCTCTGTCCAGGAAGACTCAACGTAACCTCGTCGTCAGTAGCATCCTCCTCAACCTTCTCTGCTGACCTCATCGATAGAGATGAGCGAGCCTCTAGAGGATGGAGTTCGGTTCGGTTAGTCGAATGGAGGCCGCGTTCGAGTTCGGTTCGGCGAGCCGTTCGACGAACTTCTCGAACCCCATTGAAAACAATGGGAAGCAATCACAAACACATAAAAACACATAATAAAGGTACACATACAGTTTTAAAAACATTGCCATAACACTTACAGGTACCCGTGACGCGTCCTGCACTCTGTCTCCCGCAGCTTTTCCTTCCAATAATAGCTGCGTCTTCCCGGTAACCAGCACTGATGATAGGACCTATCGTGACTTCAAAATAGCATGTGACCAATCATGTGTCTATTATCTCATTGGCTACAGACTGGTCACATGGCTAGACATCATGTTGGGTCCTGTCAGTGCATCTCTCCAGTACACGGTGATCGTTTGTGTATCTCTGTGTACCGGCGAGATGCTCTGGCACACGGTCAGCTTCCCCGTTCCGTTATTCACTGGCTACCACAGCCGGTCAAAAACGGAGATCACCATTGCTATAGCAACACACTTGTCAGCGGTGACGTCACCGCTTCCAGCCAGCAGCCTTAGCTCACTCACGGTGTGAAAAGACTGCACGGGGAGCAGCAGCGTCTTCCTCCCATGCAGCGCTGCTGATGTAGCAGAGCTGCATGGGTTGAAGGAGATAGAAGACAGAAGACCATGGATTGTGGAGGGATAAGAGGGAGTAATAAACATGGAGTCTCTAAGTGTGTTTGTGTATTTATTTCTATTAAAGTATTTTTTCTCTATGTGGTGTCTTCTTTTTAACCCTTTATTGGAGATTCTTAATGGCCGGGTCAAACTTGCCTGACATTAAGAATCTCTGGATTAATACTAGCTAGTAAAACAAAGCTAGTATTAACCCATTATTACCCAGCTAGCCACCGTCACCCGGGCAGCTGGAAGAGTTGGATACAGCGCCAGATGAGGGCGCTTCTATGAAAGCGCCTTTTTATGGGGTGGCTGCAGACTGCAATTCGCAGCAGAGGGGCCCAGAAAGCTCTATCTAACTGGGCTGTGGATTCCAATCCCCAGCTGCATAGTTGTACCTGGCTGGACACAAAAATGGGGTGAAGCTCATGTCGATTTTTTTTTTAATTATTTCATGAAATTTATGAAATAATTAAAAAAAGGGCTTCCCTATTTCTTTGTTCCCAACCGGGTACAAATAGGCAGCTGGGGGTTGGGGTCAGCCGTACCTGCCTGCTGTACCTGTCTAGCATACAAAAATATAGCAAAGCCCACGTCATTTGATTTTGAATTATTTCATTAAATTTATGAAATAATTAAAAAAAGGGCTTCTCTATATTTTTAGTTCCCAGCCGGGTACAAATAGGCAGCTGTGGGTTGGGGGCAGCCCGTAGCTGCCTGCTGTACCTGGCTAGCATACAAAAATATGGCGAAGCCCACATCATTTTTTGAGTGGTCAAGAAACTCCTGCTTACAGTCATGGATGGAGTATGCTGAGCATTGTAGTTCTGCAGCTGCTGTCTGCTCTCCTGCATACACTAGTGAATGGAGCATGCGGAGCCTTGTCGTTCTGCATCTGCTATCTGCTCTCCTACATACAGACAGCAGCTGCAGAACTACAAGGCTCAGCATACTCCATCCATGACTGTATCCAGGAGTTTTTTGCCCCCCCCCAAAAAATGACGCGGGCTTCACCATGTTTTTGTATGCTAGCCAGGTACAGCAGGCAGCTACGGGCTGCCCCCAACCCCCAGCTGCCTATATGTACCTGGCTGGGAGCCAAAAATATAGGGAAGCCCTTTTTTTAATTATTTCATGAATTTCATGAAATAATTAAACAAAAACGACATTGGTTTGCCCAATTTTTGTGTCCAGCCAGGTACAACTAGGCAGCTGGGGATTGTAATCCGCAGCTCAGGGTGCCCAAGCTTTCTGGGCACCCCTGCTGCGAATTGCAGTCCACAGCCACCCCAGAAAATGGCGCTTTCATAAAAGCGCCATCTTCTGGCGCTGTATCCATCTCTTCTAGCTGCCCTGGTGACGGGTGGCTCGCTGGATAATAATGGGGTTAGGGCTAGCTGTATATTATCAACAGGCCCTAAGCCCGAAAGTCATGGTGTCATGCCAATATTAGACATGGCCACCATGAATTTCTAGTACAGATAAAAAAACACAACAAATAGAAAAATATTTTTATTACAAATAAAACGCAACACAATTAGTGACTCCATCTTTATTGAAATAAAGAACCCCCCTTTGCAGTAATCCTAGCTCAAGGGTCCCGTGCTGTCCCATCCGGATCCAATATCATCTGATCAGTTTGCTGGAAGGCAAAGCGATCAGATGATGTGTCAGGTTCAAGGGCCTGAATCACGACACAGCAACTGATTGTATAAATGGCTTTTATACAATTAGCTGATGCATCAGTGCAAAAAAAACAAACAAACTACACACTTTAGTGCAGACTCCTGTCCGACAGCATCATCTGATAGCTTAGCCGGCCGGGCGGTAAAAAGCCAGCCTCACTGCTCAACTTATAGTATCAGCTGATTCTGTCAGGTGACCGCATCAGCTGATCATTGCCAGGTCTGAGAAAGAGAGAGCAAAAGAAGAGAGAGAAGATAGAGAAAAGAGAGAGAAAAGAGAGAGAGGAGAGAGAGAAGAGAGAGAGGAGAGAAAAGAGAGAGAGGAGAGAAAAGAGAGAGAGGAGAGAGAAGAGAGAGAGGAGAGAGAAGAGAGAGAGGAGAGAGAAGTGAGAAAGAGAAGAGAGAGGAGAGAGAAGAGAGAGAGAAGATAGAGGAGAGAGGAGAGAGAAGAGAGAGAGAGGGAAAAAGAGAAAAAGAGAGACTGAGAAAAAGAGAGACTGAGAAAAAGAGAGAGAGAGAAAAAGATAGAGAAAGAAGAAAGAGAGAGAGAAAGAGAGAAAAAGAGAGAGATAAAGAGAGAAAGAGAGAGAGAGAAAAAGAGAGAGAGAGGAGAGAGAGGAGAGAGAGAAAGAGAAAAAAAGTGAGAGAAAAAGAGAGAGAAAGAGAGAAAGAGAGAGTAAGAGAGAGAGAGAGAAAAAAAGAGAGAGGGAGAGAGAGAGAGAGAGAAGAGAGAGACAGAGAGAGGAGAGAGAGAGAAGAGAGAGAGAAGAGAGAGAGGAGAGAGCAATGCATCCTCATTCTGTGAACTGCTCCAATTTTAGAGGTTTGTCCCGCGGCTCACAGCTGATGTCCGGCTCCTCCCCTCAGTGCATAATTAAATTAAATTATAATTATAAATATCTAATAATTATAATTTAAAATTGAAAATAAAAAAAAAAAAATTCAATTCTTTACCGGGATTAGAACTCATGACTTAATGCTTCTGAGGCGAGAGCTCTATCCACTAAACTGATCTACTGACTTTATCGATAAAGATAGGCACATTTGGTAATCTTGAAGTCTGCATTGCTGAAGTCTCTGCTGACCTTGCGATTCACTTCATTGCTACGTAGAGCTGATACAACGCGATGGTGTTCTACAGTGCTGCTGCATCTTCAGGAAGCAGAGCTGACAGTGTCGTGTGGATTATGTCGGACCTGGAGGGATATTTGGGGATTAATAAAGGGGTGAAACAGGGTGTTTTTTTTGTCTTTTATTCCAAATAAAGGATTTTTCGCTGTGTGTTTATTTACTTTCACTTTCAGTTATAACATAGACGGTATCTCGGGGAGACGCCTGGCATGATTAACTCATTATTACCTCGATTGCTACCGCACCAGGGCAATTCGGGATGAGCTGGGTAGAGTCCCCGGGGTCTGTCGCATCTAATGGATGCCGCAATTCCGGGTGGCTTATGGGTGATATTGTTACGGTGGTGGGCTCCCCATAATGTGGTGCTCTCCATCCTGACAATACCAGCCTCCAGCCGTTTGGCTTTATCCTGGCTGGTATCAAATATGGGGGGAACCGCATTTTTTTTTTTTTATTATTTATTTATATATTTTACTGCACTGATATAGACCCGCTCGCCGGCGGCTGTGATTGGTTGCAGTTAGACAGCTGTCACTCATCGTGGGGACGTGTCTGACTGCAACCAATCATGGGTGCCGGTGGGCGGGGAAAGCACGGAATAACTAATTGACTAATGAAGCGGCATCCATTTTCTAAAGAGGAAAATATACCGCAAATTTGTGACAAACGTGGAGCGAGGCGCCCGTGATCGGTGAGTAGGAAAGGGAGAGGGATTGTGCTGGGGACGCAGGACGCATGCAGATAGCAACATGTGCACAGAGCCTTACTGTGAAAAGCCACGTTTATGGTGATCGAACCTTTCTCGAACCTAACTCAAACTGTCGAGGTTTTAGCAAAAAGCTCGAGTTCGAGTTCGATCTCGAGCACCCCCCAAAATCACTCGAACATGAAGATGGCGAACCTCGAACATCACTCAACTCTACTCATAGACTGGTTGACTTTGGTTTGACAGTAAGTGGGGTCTTCAACCTCATCATCACCCTGTGTGTTTTCACTCCCCTTGTCCTGACTCCTCCGAGCCAACCTCTTTCTGCCCTGACCGAATAGTAAAGTTGTCGTTTCAATCAGGTTTCTGAGTCTCCTCAGCATGTTCCTCATTGTCTCCACCAGGATGATTTACAGTTTGGGAATGAGGGTGTACATTATGCTCAGCACCTTCTTCATCGGGTCCTGGATCCGACTTACAAAGCTTATGGGCATCAGTGCAGATCATTTCCTTGTCTGGACTCACTGCAGCTTTGGAGCAGACCTCTGATTCCCAGGCTATAGTATGACTGAACAGCTCTGCAGACTCAACAATCTCTGTTACCCCATACTCAGCAGGGCTGGTGGAAACTTGTGATCTGTTATGGAGCAAGTGCGATTCGATTGACACCACAGAGGAATGGAGTATTTGGGACATTTAAGTTGAGGTGGAGGAGAGGCAACTTGATGGAGCAATGGAGATCCATTGAAGCACCTGCTCTTTTGATGCCTCATCTACATTTGGTAGCAATGGTCGTGTCCCTTAAAAAAGGGATCATATCAGATTATCCACGGGAAAAAGTACACCTCTTATTTTGGCTGGTAGTTGGTGGTATGAATTGGTGCCGCTGTAGACGCAAGCAGCCAGCTGCCGTTCCAGTTGCGCCCAGTTGTCAGCTGCCATTTTTGTCCGTCCCTCTGGTAGTCCAGCTGGTTGCTTCTTCATCCACGTCTAAGTGTGGAGAGACGGCTAGTGCGCATGCGTGTGCCGATTTACCCCAGACACAGCCTAAGTACAGTGTTTCGCCTAGTGAGCATGCTCACCATGACTGTGCCATTCCTGAGGCTAAGTACTCAGTTTGTGCTACTGAGCATGCTCCCACACTTAGTGCGAAAAGCCTCTTTGCACAGGTACTTGGACTCCGTGCCATGTCTAACTCCTGTGTTGGGCCTACAGAGCATGCAGAAACTGATAATCTGTTTTCTGAGACTGTTGTTCAGGCTACTGAGCATGCTCAGGCACTTAGTGCATCAGAGGCTAGGTCCGTTTAGGAACTCACTGGCCATGTTTGTGAAGTGGCAGTCCATGATAGTCCGAAGGGCATCAGGTGTCCTGATGATGTGGCCACTCCGGACTGGCTCGCAAACGCCCGCCCCTATGATTTGGCACCTCATCATTGTTTGTCAGACGATGACTGGGGAGATGTTTGGGGCGTGGATGACATGAGGTCATCATTGAAGTGGCGGTTACGGATAGGCCGCTGGTTAAGTCACTGATGACGTGCACTCTGCTTTTGGCTCATGGAGGTGCATTGTGGTCCACCCTGGGTTGGGGCGGACCCATGTTAGAAAAGGGGCTGGAGACAACAAGGGGATGCGCAGTCTTCTATTATGCTCAGACAGAGCACACCTCCATGTGTTGAACCCATTGTGGCTTTAGGCCAGGGGTAGGCAGGGATAGGCCGTCGGTGCAGGACGCCACCACACTTGGTAACGTGGAACGGTTACGACTAGCTCCTGTCCTACCAGTCCTGCTAGTGCTGCACAGTGGCATTAACTGGGCTGCTGATGTTGCTGCACCTGCTGCCCACAGGTGTGCCCCCTACGCACACGGACAGCATAGGCAATGGCCCCTGTGTTGTTAACAGGGAGTTCCTGTGCTGGGTGTGTGGACCCTGTGACGCTAACAGGGTTCCCAGTCTTCAGATCTGAGTGTCTTCTAACTCGGTTTAGGCTACTACTTTTTGCAGAGCCACCCAGCTCTGTATCCTCTGCCTAACCTTTGGGATGCCAGCATCTCCTTTTCCATCTAGGAGCACGGTGGTCCCCGACTGGCAATTGGGATATATACCACTTTATCCAAATCTGCCAGTCCCCCATAACAGATGGTGTTTTTTCAGCAGATGTTACTGTTGCTTAACCACCAAACCCACGGACACAAACTGTTTTCCCCTTTCTAACACACCTGTTCCCCTATCCACCAGCATCTGGCCTTTTTCCACTCATTTTGTAGAGGACAAAATTTGCAACTCTGCAGGGACACCCCACTCAACACCGTCTCAGCACAACAGCCATCTCTTGGTCCCTCAGATGTGGACAAGTAAAACACCATTTCCTCCTAGCCATGACAAAGCGTTGAGATTCACTCTGTGCAGCACTGGTGTTTAGTGGAAAAGCCGATCTAAGATTGCGTACCTGCTTCTGCTGATACTCCTACATACGTGCTTCCCTTTCTATGGCAGGACTTATTTTGCCAAATTTTGTCTTGTACCGCAGATCTTACAGTGTGGCAACCCAGTAGTCAGCATTTCTTCAAATTCGGACAATCCGAGGGTCATGTTGTAGGTAGTGCAGCAAGAAGGCACTCATGTGTTTTGCGCATCCATGAGGGCCAAGTCCTTGCTGTGTTGGTGGCGGAAAGGTGAGAATCATGCTTCCTTCCTCTGCCCTCTCCCCCACCTCGCGCAACAGAAATGTGATCAAGCTCTCCCTCATCTACTGAGTCTTCCATGCCCATCGCCAATTCATCCTCCATTTCTTCCTGGGTTCCTGCACCTTCCTCAACAGTTTGGCTGATATTATGTGCCCTTGTTAATCCCTCTCTCCCACCATCATATGCCTGCCGCCTTGGTGCTGCTGAACGTGTGGACCTTGTAGATCTTGTTATCCCTTCCGCATATTACTCCTCCTGTACTTCCTCCCGTTCCTCTTGTCCCACCACCTGATTCTGAATAATGTTTAGAGTGTGCTCCAGCATGTAGATGACCGGAATTGTCAGAATGATAATGGCATCGTCAGCGCTTAACATCTTCGTCGCCATTTGTAATCTGTGAAGAAGGGTGCATAGGTACTTGATCTGAGACCACTCCAGCAGCGAGATCAACCCCACCTCTGGATCTCATTAGCCCAGGCTAAGGTATTGCATAGTCATATCGTATTGCAGCAGGGCTCGCCGGTGCTGCCACAGGTGCTGCAACATGTGCAGATTCAACTTCCTGCGTGTCGGCAAATCGCATTGCAGGTGGTGAACAGGCAGACCGAAAGACTTCTGGAGCGATGCAAGTTGTTCAGCTGCTGGGTGTGAACGGTGGATGTGAGTACATAGTGAGTGTACCCTCTGCAGAAGGCCATGTAGGCCGGGATACTGGTTTAAAAATTGCTGGACAACAAGGTTGAACATGTCAGACATACAAGGCATGTGTTTCACATTGCCTTGGCGAAGTGCCGCACCCAGGTTTGCATCATTGTCACACACGGTTGTTACGTCACCACCGGAGTCCGCTCCAGCAACTTGTACTCCGATCACCAGGTGACACCGTGTTCCTTTCGTAGATAGTGCTGTTGATGGAAGAGGAGTCGATGCCAGCGGCGCCGGTGGCCACAGGTTCCGCACAGCCACTGGGCTGGGTTACCTTGAGATCTGCAGTACCACTAGCTGACTGTAAGTGGTTGTTGTCTCACAGCTGAAGTACCATCATTCAGCTACAACCAATGGAAAGACATCACACCCTTTTTTAGGCCCCTCTTGTCTGCTGACCACTGCCAGACATAGTTCTGAACTTCTGGTTCCTGTTCCTGTTTTGTGATTTTGTGTGCTGACTATCGCTTGATTCCTGACTACGTCTCCTGCCTGCTGTTTATGTACCTCGTTGCCCAATACGCATTAGACCTCTGCTTGTTTTCTGATTAAGTCCTAGCCGTCCGATTCTTTTCCTGTTCCTCAATTCATGGTTTGACCTTGCCTGACTTCTACTCTCTCGGACTGCAGCCTTCCACAGGTATTGATCACCTTTGGCCCTGTGTAATTCCAAATCCCTATATAGGGGTTAAAGAGTTTCAGGGTTCTAGGGGTGCGGCTTGTTGAGTGGCTTCCCTCTAGCCTATCCTTTACAGCCCGTATGAGTGTGTGGATCTAGGCAGGTGTTACACCGTGCCCTCTGCAGAAGGCCATCTAGGCTGGGATAGTGGTTTAAAATTGCTGGACAACCAGGTTGAACACATGAGCCATACAAGGCACGTGTGTCACATTGTCACAGCGAAGGGCTGTACCCAGCTTTGCATCATTGTCGCACACGGCCTTCCCTGGCTGCTGGTTGAGTGGAGACAACCATTGATGAAACTCGGTCTCCAGAGCTAACTGTCCACAACTCCTCAGCGGTGTGACTCACATTTCCCATACATTCTAAGTAAAGATTTGACCGCCTGATGGCATTGAGCTCTGCTGCCAGCATAGTAAGGAGGTGTGCGGGATTCCTTGTGCACAGTTACAACGCGGGTGGCCTTACCAGACAGGTTTTGAACGGAGGTTGAGGACCTAGACGAGGTTGAGGAGCCAGAAGAAGTGTAGGAACTTCTACATACAGAGGAAGGATTGACACACAACTTGTGGGGACGGCAAGACACTTATACAGCAGACACTTCTCCATCTCTCGCCATAGTTACCTAGTGCCCAGTCAGCGACATGTAATGCCCCTGTCCATACTTAACGGTCAAAGTATCTGTGGTGAAATGCACCCTGTCACACACAGAGTTTCTCAAGGAAGCAGTGATGTTGTGTGCGACATGTTGGTGTAGCGCGGGCACGCCTTTCTTGGAGAAGGAGTGGCAACTGGGCATCGGTTTTTGGGGCACTGCGATAGGCATAAGGTCTCGAAAATCCTCTGTGTCAAAAGGGTGGAAAGGCAGCATTACTGTAGTCAACAGCTTGCAGATGCTGAAAGTCAACCTCTTAGGCATGTCTTGCCCTTCTAAAATTATGTAAAACACAGCAAGGGGACTGCAACCACAGTCTCCCTCGTTTCCAAAAATTGGGCTACACACACCACTTCACTGGCATCAGTTGTCCCCCAGTTGCAAACTTCGCATGTTGATTTGCATGAAGCACTATTAAAAATCCACCAGCCTTTCGTCTCCCCATGATGTCATAGTGGTAGAAAAGTCCTCTCTGATCCATGACTTGTTCATCTTGATGAACGTTAGTCTGTCCACATTGTCACTGGACAGATGCGTGCGCTTATCTGTCAGCACACACCCAGCAGCACTGAAGACACGTTCTGAGAGAACGCTGGCTGCGGGACACGACAAGATCCCCAAGGCGTAAATGGCGAGCTCAGACAATTTATCCAGATTGGAAGCCCAAAATGAGCAAGGCTCAAGTTGCAAAGTAATGGCATCGATGTTCACTTGCAGATACCTCGATATCTGAGTCTCCTCCTCTTTTTACTCGTCTAGCTCTTTTTTTTCGCATGAGTATATGTCCTTGTCACTTTTCCATGTGTTTGTGGTGTCTTGGGAGTTGTTTGTCACCTTTTGGACACCTTAGAAGGTGTTTTCTACGTGTTTGTATGTGTTTGTGTTTGCCTGCCATTGTTTTCAATGGGGTTCGAGTTGGTTCGTCGAACGATTTGTCGAACGTTCGTCGAACGGAGCGTCCGTACGACGATCCGAACCGAACTCGAACGCTAGGGGGGTGGCTCATCTCTAGTCACCATATAAATGTGAAGTGTGAGATTTTTGGTAAGAAGATTTAACCACTTCAGCAACATTCTTATTGTTGTAGTACTGGAAACAGTCTCTCACTAATCTGCAGAAACACAAAATGGAGGTATTATGTTATATTTCTAGATATTTTGAGAAGGTTATTTCACCCTCAACTTACCTTTGTGAGCCTTAGCTTATATAATAATTTGCTACGACAAAACATTTTGCAACTGTTCACAATACAGCCATTAGTAGCTTCCGTTTTTTCGCCTTAGAAAAAAGAGAGGGAAATTGGCAATAGCAACTTAATTTACATGAAGCTTTTTAGATATTAACTGTTTATTGTAAGTTTTCAAAGGGAATGAATTTTAGGCCTGAAACACACATCCGTTGGTCCGTTTCCATATATACCGGAGACACGGCCAAACGTGCACCAATGTTATTTAATGTTTGAGGACACATGTGCGTTTTTCATTAAGGTCCGTGGATCCGTGTGCGTGTTACGTTTGTGTCTCCGTTTTGCACGGAAGCATGTCCGTTTTTTGAGCACGCAACACGCAGCACAAGTCAATGGGTTTGTGCGCACGTCTGAGTGACACGGACGCATCTCTGTTTGTTCCCTGTACGTTTTGTGCTTTTTTCATGTGATGTCGGTCTTTTTTCTTTTTCTGTTTCGTTCTCTCCCTCAGTCCGTCGGTCGGTCGGTCTCTCTCTATGTCTGTCGGTCGGTCTCTCTGTCTTATCTGTCCCTCTCGCTGTCTGTCGGTCAGTTCCCCCCCTCTCTCATACTTACCGTTCCCTGATCTCCGGCGCGGCGCTGCACGGCTGTTATAAAAGCTCCGGCGGCTTTTACTTTTTTGAAAAAGCCGGCCGCTCATTAAACAATCTCGTATTCCCTGCTTTCCCCGCCCACCGGCGCCTATGATTGGTTGCAGTGAGACACGCCCCCACGCTGAGTGACAGGTGTCTCACTGCACCCAATCACAGTAGCCGGTGGGCGTGTCACTATGGAGTATAGAAATAAATAAATAAATAAATAATTAAAAAAAAATGGCGTGCGGTTCCCCCCAAATTTATTACCAGCCAGATAAAGCCATATGGCTGAAGGCTGGTATTCTCAGGATGGGGAGCTCCACGTTATGGGGAGCCCCCCAGCCTAACAATATCAGTCAGTAGCCGCCCAGAATTGCCGCATACATTAGATGCGACTGTTCTGGGACTGTACCCGGCTCTTCCCGATTTGCCCTGGTGCGTTTGCAAATCGGGGTAATAAGAAGTCATTGACAGCCCATAACTGCCAATAAGTCCTTGATTAATCATGTCAGGCGTCTCCCCGAGATACCTTCCATGATTAATCTGTAAATTACAGTTAAAAAACACACAACCCCGAAAAATCCTTTATTAGAAATAAAAAACACTAACAAAGTCCCTCATCACCAATTTATTAACCCCGACAAAGCCCTCCATGTCCGGCGTAATCCACGGACCTCCAGCGTCGCATCCAGCTCTGCTGCATGCAGGTGACAGGAGCAGCAGAAGACACCGCCGCTCCTGTCACCTCCACGCAGCTAATGAAGGCAATAGCGCGATCAGCTGAGCTGTCACTGTGGTTACCTGGATCCAGCGGTGGCCGTGGGTAACCTCAGTGACAGCTCAGCTGATCGCGCTACTCACCTCAGTTGCTGCGTGGAGCTGACCGGAGCGGCGGTGAGTAGCACGATCAGCTGAGCTGTCACTGAGGTTACCCGCGGCCACCGCTGCATCCACCGCTGGATCCAGGTAACCTCAGTGACAGCTCAGCTGATCGCGCTATTGCCTTCATTAGCTGCGTGGAGGTGACAGGAGCGGCGGTGTCTAGTTTCCTATGTTACAGAAATGCAATGTATCTGTAAAAATCAAATGCTATACTGTGGCTCTGTATGCCATCCAAACAATTTCAGAGAAAACCAGAGGAAAAAAAATAGGTGGCAAAATGTGAAAGTAGTGGAGGCTTTTTAATTAGCTCATTGACCACGTTTCAATTTTCATAGACATTTTCTCTGTTATGCAACCAAAATGTTGCCACATTGGCTCATAAAGAGTCCTACACATTTTTCACATGTAATAGAAGTGTTGTTTATTTTGGTTACATTTATGTGCACATATGTATATACAGTTGAAACCAGACATTTACATGCACTAAAAAGACACATATGCATGTTTTTCTCTCTATGTGACATGAAATAAGAGAGAGGGAATGTTTTAAAGCATTTTTATTACTTTATGTAAAAGTCAAAAGTTTACATACATTTAATTAATATTTGGCATTATTGCTCTTAAACTGTACAATTTAAGGGAAGCGTTTTGAAAATCCTTTCACAAGCTTCTCACAATAGTTGGTAGGAATTTGGGCCCATTTCTCCTGACAGTACGGGTGTAACTGAGACATGTTTGTTGGTTGCCTTACTCACACTTGCCTTTTCAGCTTTGCCCATACATTTTCAATAGGATTAAAATCAGGGTTTTATGATGGCCACTCCAAAACACTGACTTTGCTATCCTTAAGCCGCTTTGTAGTCAGTTTGGCAATGTACTTCACTCATTGTCCCTTTGGAAGACCCAGTTCCGCCCAAGCTTTAAGTTCCTGGCTGATGTCTTGAGATGTTGCTTCAGTATTACCATATAATCTTCTTTCCTCCTGATGCCATCTATTTTGTGAAGTGCACCAGTCCCTCCTGCAGCCAAACAACCCCACATCATGATGCTGTCACCCCTATGTTTCATAGTTGGGATGGTGTTCTTAGGCTTCAAAGCATTTCCCATTTTCCTCCAAACGTAATGATAGTCATTATGGATAAACAGTTCAATTTTAGTTTCGTCAGACCACAGGACATGTCTTCAAAATTTAAGCTCTTTGTTCCTGTATGCATTTACAAACATTAATCTGTTTTTTATGTTTCTTTTGGATTAATAGCTTCTTCCTGGCAGAGTGGCCTTTCAGCCCATGTTATTATAGTACTCATTTCACTATGGGTAATAACTAGAGTTGAGCGCGGTTCGTGGTTCGAGGTTCTCCAGTTCTAGGCTCGAGTGATTTTGGGGCCTGTTCTAGATCGAACTAGAACTCGAGCTTTTTGCAAAAGCTTGATAGTTCTAGAAACGTTCGAGAACGGTTCTAGCAGCAAAAAACCAGCTAAATCCTAGCTTAATTTCCGCTGTAATAGTGTAAGTCACTCTGTGAATTACACTATTATGACATTTCAGTGTATAGTGTGCGTGAACAGCGCCTTCAGATCACTGCTGTTTCTATAATGGCGATCGCCATTTTTTTTTTTTTTTTTCCTTGTCTTCCTTCCCTAAGCGCGCGTGTGTAGTGGGGCGGGCCAGCATGTCAGCCAATCCCAGACACACACACAGCTAAGTGGACTTTTAGCCAGAGAAGCAACGGCATGTGTAATAGGATGTCCATGTCACATGTCCCTGCATTATAAAACCGGACATTTTCCTCCAGGACGCCATTATCTCTTCTGCATCTTTGGTGTCAGACATCACTGTCGCAGCTCCGTCCTTTGTCCTATCGCTGATACAGCTGTATGCGATCCATACACAGCGCTGGACAGCTTAGGGAGAGCACTTTCTAGCAGTCCTTTTAAGGGCTCAAAACGGCAGGGTCAGAGTTAAGGTGACAGGTCCTGAAAACAGCGACAGCGTCTGTGTAGCCAAGGTCAGGGATTTCCTCCCTGCATTTCCCTATTAGGAGGGAATAGAAAGGCAGGCTTCCATTCCTCTACCCAGAGCCCCACAATCCTGGCACTGTAGCCTCCTGTCCTCTGCACACTCCAACTCATTATAACTAAGCCATTATACTAGCAAACACTCAGTGTACCTAGTGGCATCCTAAACGTGGCTATTGGACTTTGCTATAGTCCCACTAGTGCAAAGACATTTGCAGAGCACGTCTGCCTGCATTGCACACTCCAACTCATTATAACTAAGCCATTATACTAGCAAACACTCAGTGTACCTAGTGGCATCCTAAACGTGGCTATTGGACTTTGCTATAGTCCCACTAGTGCAAAGACATTTGCAGAGCGCGTCTGCCTGCATTGCACACTCCAACTCATTATAACTAAGCCATTATACTAGCAAACACTCAGTGTACCTAGTGGCATCCTAAACGTGGCTATTGGACTTTGCTATAGTCCCACTAGTGCAAAGACATTTGCAGAGCGCGTCTGCCTGCATTGCACACTCCAACTCATTATAACTAAGCCATTATACTAGCAAACACTCAGTGTACCTAGTGGCATCCTAAACGTGGCTATTGGACTTTGCTATAGTCCCACTAGTGCAAAGACATTTGCAGAGCGCGTCTGCCTGCATTGCACACTCCAACTCATTATAACTAAGCCATTATACTAGCAAACACTCAGTGTACCTAGTGGCATCCTAAACGTGGCTATTGGACTTTGCTATAGTCCCACTAGTGCAAAGACATTTGCAGAGCGCGTCTGCCTGCATTGCACACTCCAACTCATTATAACTAAGCCATTATACTAGCAAACACTCAGTGTACCTAGTGGCATCCTAAACGTGGCTATTGGACTTTGCTATAGTCCCACTAGTGCAAAGACATTTGCAGAGCGCGTCTGCCTGCATTGCACACTCCAACTCATTATAACTAAGCCATTATACTAGCAAACACTCAGTGTACCTAGTGGCATCCTAAACGTGGCTATTGGACTTTGCTATAGTCCCACTAGCGCAAAGACATTTGCAGAGCGCGTCTGCCTGCATTGCACACTCCAACTCATTAAACTAAGCCATTATACTAGTAAACACTCAGTGTACCTAGTGGCATCCTAAACGTGGCTATTGGACTTTGCTATAGTCCCACTAGTGCAAAGACATTTGCAGAGCGCGTCTGCCTGCATTGCACACTCCAACTCATTATAACTAAGCCATGATACTAGCAAACACTCAGTGTACCTAGTGGCATCCTAAACGTGGCTATTGGACTTTGCTATAGTCCCACTAGTGCAAAGACATTTGCAGAGCACGTCTGCCTGCATTGCACACTCCAACTCATAACTAAGCCATTATACTAGCAATTTTTGCTGCCAGTTTAAGGGCCGTAGTTGCATTGTCAGGGATATTTATTCTTTATTATTCTGCTGCTAATAAAGCTAGACCACCACTGCAATCTACACCACCTCTCAATTTTTACTACCACATTTTCAGTGCACAATCTTGTCGCAATCAACATGAGTGGCAAAATGACAGATGCTGGTGGAAAGGGGAAGAGGCGTGGTGGAAAAGGCAAAAAAGGTTTTGTCCGTGGGGAAGGTGGCAAAGCTCCATTATCATCTGCTGAAGATAGACCATCTACCAGCAAAAGTAAGATGTCTACTACTTACCGTGGACAATCCGATGTGCTCCCTTTTTTACGGACACGAACAACAGGAACAAAGGTAGATGATGGGCAAAAAAGGAAAATGCTTGAATGGATCTCAAGTGGTCCAACAAGTGCCCTCTCAGCCACTTCAAGTACCGCATCCAAAAAACACCAGTCCTCTGAGTTGTCATCCCAATCAAACTTGATTTCTCCCAGCTCTGAAGTCTCCATCAGCCCTGCACAGTATGGTGGAACTGAGATGGCTGAGTCTGCAGAGCTGTTCAGTCACACTATAGCCTGGGAATCAGAGGTCTGCTCCCAAGCTACAGTGAGTACAGAACAGGAAATGGTCTGCAGTGATGCCCAGAACCTTTGTGACTCTGATTCAGGCCGTGAGGACCAAGTTTCTGAGCATAATGTTGACCCTTTGTCACAAACTGTAACACCTGTGGTTATAGACAATGAGGAACATACTGATGAAGATGAGACTCAGATACCCGATTGGGATGACAACTTAAATATTCGGTCAGGGCAAGAAGAGGCTCGGTCTGAGGGGGAGGGGAGTGCAAACACAACAATTGATGATGAAGTTCTTGATCCCACCTACTGTCAACCCACAGTCAGGCACTCGAGGAGGTCAACAGAGGTGGTGGAGGAGGATGCAACTGATGACGAAGTTACCTTGCGCCTTCCTGGATAGAGTCGGAGTACTGGTAGCACGTCTACAACTGCATCCTCAGCCACCACTCTGCCTCTGAGCATTATTCGGGGTGGATCAACAGGTCGCATGGCCTCTAAGCCTTGCCTAGCCTGGTCCTTTTTTGACATAGAAAAAGATCGCCCAAATTATGTGATCTGTAAAATTTGTCATGGTTCTCTTAGTAGAGATCAAAACCTCAGCAGTTTGACAACTTCTTCCATGAATCTCACATGAATAAATATCATATGGCCCGGTGGGAAGCTCACCGTGCTGCAATGCGGCCTAGCGGAGCGAACCATCCACCGCCTGCCCCTTCCAGTGCATCCGCGCGCTCGTCATCTTCTAGGACTGTGGAGACAGCTGTCACACCTGTTTTTCCACCCACAACTTCCACCACTGTAACCGCAACAGGCAGTTTGCTTGGTAGGTCGTCAGTTGTTTTGGAAGGGGAAACAAGTGAGTGTGTACAGCTCTCTCAGACATCGATAGCACCAACTTTGGATGAAGGCAACATCATGTCTCCGCCTGCACTTTCCTCACAAACCTGCATTTTTCCAGGGACACCCTACTCAACACCGTCTACACACAGCAGCCAGATCTCTGTCCCTCAGATGTGGACAAATAAAAGGCCATTTCCTGCGACCCATGACAAAGCTAAGAGGTTGACTCTATCCCTCTGTAAGCTGTTGGCTACAGAAATGCTGCCTTTCCGCCTAGTGGACACACAGGATTTTAGAGACCTTATGTCTGTCGCTGTGCCCCAGTACCAGATGCCTAGTCGCCACTACTTTTCTAAGAAAGGTGTGCCCGCGCTACACCAGCATGTCGCACACAACATCACCGCTTCATTGAGAAACTCTGTGTGTGAACGGTCGCATTTCACCACCGATACTTGGACCAGTAAGCATGGACAGGGACGTTACATGTCGCTCACTGGGCACTGGGTAACTATGGTGATAGATGGTGAAGGGTCTGCTGCACAAGTCTTGCCGTCCCCACGACTTGTGTGTCAATCCTCTGTCTGTCCAAGTTCCGCCACTGCTTCTGCATCCTCCACCTCATCTGGATCCTCCACCTCCGCCCCAAGCCTGCCTGGTCAGGCCACCAGCGTTCTCACTGCGCAGAAGGAATCACGCACCCCTCATTACTATGCTGGCAGCAGAGCGCAACGGCATCAGGCGGTCTTTAGCTTGACATGTCTTGGGAATAAGAGTCACACAGCTGAGGAGTTGTGGTCAGCTCTGCGGTCCGAGTTTAATAAATGGTTGTCTCCACTCAACCTGCAGCCTGGTAAGGCCGTGTGCGACAATGCTGCAAACCTGGGTGCGGCCCTTTGCCTGGGCAAGGTGACACACGTACCTTGTATGGCTCACGTGTTGAACCTTGTCGTCCAGCAATTTTTAACACACTATCCCGGCCTAGATGGCCTTCTGAACAGGGCACGAAAACTGTCTGCTCACTTCCGCCGTTCAAGCGCCACAGCTGAGTGACTTGCATCGCTCCAGAAGTCTTTCGGCCTGCCGGTTCATCGCCTGAAATGCGATGTGGCGACACGCTAGAATTCAACTCTCCACATGTTACAGCGACTGTGGCAGCACCGCAGAGCCCTGGTGCAATACGTCATGACGTATAGCCTGGGCCAACGAGATGCAGAGGTGGGGCAGATCACCCTGATGGAGTGGTCTCAGATCAAGGACCTATGCACCCTTCTGCACAGTTTCGACATGGCGACGAATATGTTTAGCGCTGACAATGCCATTATCAGCATGACGATTCCAGTCATTTACATGCTGGAGCACACGCTAAACACTATTCGGAGTCAGGGGGTGGGACAACAGGAAGGGGAGGAACTACAGGAGGATTCATATGCGCAAGGGACAACAACATCACCAAGGTCTAGACGTTCATCATCACCAACGCAGCAGGCATGGGACCATGGGGGACAGGGATCAACAAGGGCGCATAGTAGCAGGCGAAATGTTGAGGAAGGTGCAGGAGAACATGAAGAAATGGAGGACGAACTGTCCATGGACATGGAAGACTCAGCGGATGAGGGAGACCTTGGTCAAATTTCAGTTGAAAGAGGTTGGGGGGAGATGTCAGAGGAAGAAATAACGGGTAGCACCTCTATGCCACAAACACAGCGTGGACTTGGTCCGCATGGCTGCGCAAGACACATGAGTGCCTTCTTGTTGCACTACCTCCAACATGACTCTCGTATTGTCAAAATTAGAAGTGATGATGACTACTGGATTGCCACACTATTAGATCCCCGGTACAAGTCCAAATTTTGTGACATAATTCCAGCCATAGAAAGGGACGCACGTATGCAGGAGTATCAGCAGAAGCTGTTACTCGATCTTAGCTCGGCTTTTCCACCAAACAACCGTGCAGGTGCAGGGAGGGAATCTCCCAGTTGTAACTTGCCAAACATGGGACGGTCTCGTCATCTTCAACAGTCTACCCGTACCAGTAGGACCGTATCTGGTGCTGGTAACAGCAATTTTATGGAATCTTTTCATAATTTTTTTAGACCCTCCTTTGCAAGGCCACCAGAGACAACAAGTCTGACACATAGTCAACGGCTGGAGAGGATGATACAGGAGTATCTCCAAATGAACATCGATGCCATGACTTTGCAAATGGAGCCTTGCTCCTTTTGGGCTTCAAACCTAGAAAAATGGCCAGAGCTCTCAACTTACGCCTTGGAGATTTTGTCGTGTCCAGCTGCCAGCGTTGTCTCTGAACGTGTCTTCAGTGCTGCTGGGTGTGTGCTGACAGATAAGCGCACGCGTCTGTCCAGTGACAATGTGGCCAGACTGACGTTAATCAAAATGAACAAGTCATGGATCCAGAAGGAATTTACAACCCCTGTGTCATCCTGGGGAGAGTAAATGCTTGTGGATTTGAAATGTGCTTGATGCAAATCTAGCTGTGAAGTGTACAACTAGGGCTCAAGTGCTGCCACTGAATGGGTGGGTGTGTGTGGGGCACAATTTTTGGGAAAAAAGGGAGACTCCGCTTGGAGTAACCCTTGCTTACATTGTTTTTAAAAGAAGCCAAGATGAACAAGTCATGGTTCAGCAAAGACTTTATCTACCTACCCTGGTGTCATCCTGGGGACGGTTAATTATGGCGTATTTTTGAATGTGCTTGATGCAAATCAAAACATCCTGTTTGCAACTAGGGCCCAAGTGCTGCCACTGATGGGGTGGGTGTCTGTGTGGCCCAATTTTTGGAAAAAAGGGAGACTCCGCTTGGAGTAACCTTGCTTGCTGTGTTTTTAAAAGAAGCCAAGATGAACAGAGCTGGGATCAGGAAAGACTTTGCTACCTACCCTGGTGTCATCCTGGGGACGGTTAATTATGGCGTATTTTTGAATGTGCTTGATGCAAATCTAGCTGTGAAGTGTACAACTGGGGCACAAGTGCTGCCACTGAATGGGTGGGTGTGTGTGGGGCTCAATTTTTGGAAAAAAGGGAGACTCCGCTTGGAGTAACCCTTGCTTGCTGTGTTTTTAAAAGAAGCCAAGATGAACAGAGCTGGGATCAGGAAAGACTTTGCTACCTACCCTGGTGTCATCCTGGGGACGGTTAATTATGGCGTATTTTTGAATGTGCTTGATGCAAATCTAGCTGTGAAGTGTACAACTAGGGCACAAGTGCTGCCACTGAATGGGTGGGTGTGTGTGGGGCACAATTTTTGGGAAAAAAGGGAGACTCCGCTTGGAGTAACCCTTGCTTACTTTGTTTTTAAAAGAAGCCAAGATGAACAAGTCATGGTTCAGCAAAGACTTTATCTACCTACCCTGGTGTCATCCTGGGGACGGTTAATTATGGCGTATTTTTGAATGTGCTTGATGCAAATCAAAACATCCTGTTTGCAACTAGGGCCCAAGTGCTGCCACTGATGGGGTGGGTGTCTGTGTGGCCCAATTTTTGGAAAAAAGGGAGACTCCGCTTGGAGTAACCCTTGCTTGCTGTGTTTTTAAAAGAAGCCAAGATGAACAGAGCTGGGATCAGGAAAGACTTTGCTACCTACCCTGGTGTCATCCTGGGGACGGTTAATTATGGCGTATTTTTGAATGTGCTTGATGCAAATCTAGCTGTGAAGTGTACAACTGGGGCACAAGTGCTGCCACTGAATGGGTGGGTGTGTTTGGGGCCCAATTTTTGGAAAAAAGGGAGACTCCGCTTGGAGTCACCTTGCGGTGTTTTACATGACTTTAGAAGGGCGTGCCATGCCTATATCTGTGTCTCCTCCTCTTTTTCCTTGTCCAGCTGTTTTGTTTTCACATGAGTATATGTCCTTGTCACTTTCCCATGTGTTTGTGTTGTGTTGTGAGTTGTTTGTGACCTTTTGGACACCTTTGAGGGTGTTTTCTAGGTGTTTTTATGTGTTTGTGATTGCCTGCCATTGTTTCCTATGCAGTTCGAGTTCGGTTCGTCGAACGTTCGACGAGCCGAACTCGAACGGGACCTCCGTTCGGCGAACCGACCTCGAGCCGAACCGGGATCGGTTCGCTCATCTCTAGTAATAACACAATCTTACCAGCTTCCACCAGAATCTTCACAAGCGCTTTTGCTTTTGCTCTTGGCTTGATATGCACATATCTGACCAAAGGACATTCATCTGTGATACACATAACCCATCTCCTTCTTGAGCGGTATGATCGTTGGACATTCCCATCTTGTTTGTACTTGCGTATAATTGTTTGCACGGATGAACGAGGCACCTTCAGGTATCTGGAAATTGCACTCATGGATGAACCAGACTTGTGGAAGTCTGCAATTCTCTTCCTGAGATCCTGGCTGATTTCTTTAGACTTTACCGTGATGCTACACAAAGAAGCAGTGTGTTTCAGGTGTGCATTAAAATACTTCCATAGGTATGTCGTAAGTTAACTCAGATGTTGCCAATAAACCTATCAATAGCTTCTAAAGACATATAGTTTAATGGCATAGTACTCTATGTGTATGTAAATTTTTGGCTATGCGGAAACTAATAAAATGTCTTAAAACATTTTTTCTCTCTCTCATTATTCTGGCATTTGCCAAATATAAATAATTTTGGTAATCCTAATTGACCTAAAATGAGAAAGGTTTATTCTGATTTCATGTCAGATAGTGAAAAAACATGCATATTTTTCTTTTTAGATTATATATACAGTGCCTACAAGTAGTATTCAACCCCCTGCAGATTTATCAGGTTTGATAAGATGCAAATAAGTTAGAGCCTGCAAACTTCAAACAAGAGCAGGATTTATTAACATATGTATAAATCTTACAAACCAACAAGTTATGTTGATCAGTTAAATTTTAATAAATTTTCAACATAAAAGTGTGGGTCAATTATTATTCAACCCCTAGGTTTAATATTTTGTGGAATAACCCTTGTTTGCAATTACAGCTAATAATCATCTTTTATAAGACCTGATCAGGCCGGCACAGGTCTCTGGAGTTATCTTGGCCCACTCCTCCATGCAGATCTTCTCCAAGTTATCTAGGTTCTTTGGGTGTCTCATGTGGACTTTAATCTTGAGCTCCTTCCACAAGTTTTCAATTGGGTTAAGGTCAGGAGACTGACTAGGCCACTGCAACACCTTGATTTTTTCCCTCTTGAACCAGGCCTTGGTTTTCTTGGCTGTGTGCTTTGGGTCGTTGTCTTGTTGGAAGATGAAATGACGACCCATCTTAAGATCCTTGTTGGAGGAGCGGAGGTTCTTGGCCAAAATCTCCAGGTAGGCCGTGTTATCCATCTTCCCATGGATGTGGACCAGATGGCCAGGCCCTTTGGTTGAGAAACAGCCCCACAGCATGATGCTGCCACCACCATGCTTGACTGTAGGGATGGTATTCTTGGGGTCGTATGCAGTGCCATCCAGTCTCCAAACGTCACGTGTGTGGTTGGCACCAAAGATCTCGATCTTGGTCTCATCAGATCAGAGAACCTTGAACCAGTCTGTCTCAGAGTCCTCCAAGTGATCATGAGCAAACTGTAGACGAGCCTTGACATGACGCTTTGAAAGTAAAGGTACCTTACGGGCTCGTCTGGAACGGAGACCATTGCGGTGGAGTACGTTAATTATGGTATTGACTGAAACCAATGTCCCCACTGCCATGAGATCTTCCCGGAGCTCCTTACTTGTTGTCTTTGGGTTAGCCTTGACTCTTCGGACAAGCCTGGCCTCGGCACGGGTGGAAACTTTCAAAGGCTGTCCAGGCCTTGGAATGCCAACAGTAGTGCCATAAGCCTTCCACTTCCGGATGATGCTCCCAACAGTGGAGACAGGTAGGCCCAACTCCTTGGAAAGGGTTTTGTTCCCCTTGCCAGCCTTATGACCCTCCACGATCTTGTCTCTGATGGCCTTGTAATGCTCCTTTGTCTTTCCCATGTTGACCAAGTATGAGTGCTGTTCACAAGTTTGGGGAGGGTCTTAATTAGTCAGAAAAGGCTGGAAAAAGAGATAATTAATCCAAACATGTGAAGCTCATTGTTCTTTGTGCCTGAAATACTTCTTAATACTTTAGGGGAACCAAACAGAATTCTTGTGGTTTGAGGGGTTGAATAATAAATGACCCTCTGAATAAACTTTTCACAATTTAAAAAAAAAAATAAAAAAAGAAATAACATTCTTTTTTGCTGCAGTGCATTTCACACTTCCAGGCTGATCTACAGTCCAAATGTGACAATGCCAAGTTAATTCCGAATGTGTAAACCTGCTAAATCTGCAGGGGGTTGAATACTACTTGTAGGCACTGTAAACTTCTGGTATGTTTGGTAAAGACACAAGCATACATCATGAGAGCAGCTACTGAGAATTACACAGAGAAGGAGAATACAGAACATGCAGAGCTCTGCAATATATGATAAAAGCAATTGTATTCACAGCTCCCCACTGTATGCTGAGATAAAGGATAAAGAAAATAGAGTGGAGCTGTGTATATACACCTTATAGTGTAGAGATATGCCAGTGTATATAATGTGGATTCCACACTTTATACACATCACCAGAATATATACTATGTTAGGCCTCTGCCACACTCACGTGAAATTCACGCACGTGCCGAGAGACACGTATTTCCCCTGCGTGTTGCGTGCAGGTAAGTACGTGTCTCTGGTACGTGCGGGACACGTGTGTTCTACGTGTGCTATCCGCGATAGCACACGTAGAACCGGTAATTAACATACTCACTTGGTCCTTCCTGCTGTCCGCGCTGCTGTCCGTGGTGCTGATCCTCGGTCTCCAGCCCTCCCGTCTCCCCGCTGCTGCTGCTGCCAGGCAGTGAAGTGAATATTCAATGAGAATAATGAGCGGCGGTCGGCAGCAAGAGGCAGCAGCGGCAGAGACAGGAGGGCAGGAGAAGGTGAGTAAATGTTTTTTTTTTTTCACTGACACGTGTGTTTTCTCCGGCGTGTGTCACACGGGACCGCATCCACACTACACCCATGTGGTACGGGTGCGGGCCGTGTGACACCCGTGCTGCGGGAGAAAACACTGACATATCAGCGCTTTGAAAAACGCACACATGTACGAACACACACGGACACACGTTCCGTGTGGTTTTACGTGTGTGTGCCTGCTACAATAGGGTAGCATTGCTTAACGTGTCTCCGTGCCGCCGGTACGTGTAAAAAATGACAAACACGTTCCGGCGGCACGGATGTGTGTCACAGGCCTTATGCTGTATACATCACATAAGAGAGTTCAAAACTGGTGTAAATAAATCACATAGGAGATGCCTGAATATACATTCCATAGAACACAGTGAGACTGCTGGATACACATCCCGTAGTACACACTGCAAATATTGTATATAAATCTCATAGGACATACTACGACTGCTGTATAAATATCTTTTTATACATAAAAAAGTTTCCATCTTGAAACCAAATTCCTGAGATGGGGGAAAGATGAAGGGCTACAGCACTAGCACTAGGTGCTTAAAGGAGCAGATTCCACTTTCTAACCAGTGACTGCTGGAGAGCAGCACTGACATGAACGCCACCCACAAAAAGAAGTCATGACACTGGTACTGGCTAGTGTTAGACACATTAACAGCACTGTGTGCATCACTGTATGCACTGTGGCACCGTGAGTGCATGCACATATGCACTCAGTGTGAGCATGTAGACAGGGGTGCACAACATTTTTTGGTTAAAGGGTCACAATGCCATACTGAACTAATTTTTTTTTATAAAGGGGTACTTACATGAATACATTACCAGAGCCAACATCAGTACATTAATATATCTCCATAACTTAAGTTATGAGTTTTTGAAATTGATTTAGAGAGTTTCTGCTCAGTTTCTTGTTCAAAAAAATAAGTGTGAAAACATGCCAACTTAAACTGAGGGGGTTTTTTTTAGCAGAAACATGCAAAATCCTCCTCATAATCTTAAATGTCTAAGTTTTGAGGATTTTTAAGTTTTAACATATCCCTGAAACATGTTATGGATTGCTATCTATATACAAAATCGGAACCACCATCAGCACATGAATGTTGTATCAAAACCACCATCAGCACATGAATGTTGTGTCAAAACCACCATCAGTACATAAATGCAACACCAGAAAAACCTTGAGTAGATTAATGCAGCAACAGAATCACTGTCAGTACATGAATATAACATCAGAACCACCACCAGTACATGAATGCAGCACCATAATCACTGACAGTACATGAATGCAGTGCTAGAACTAACCTTTATAACATGAATGCAGCACCATAAATAGTGTTAGTACATGTATGCAGCATCAAGCTTAATACAGCGATCAATTGTAATGTCACGTCAGCCCGATATAGAATTGCATTGTATGACCCTATAAATCCTAGTATGGTCTTAATAATGGTACTGGTTGTTTTTGTTACTGTATTAAATATGACAGAGTCAAGGGAATATTAATATATTAAATAATGCATAAATATATTCCCAATGTGCAAAATATTTTATTGGTAAATGGTGCCTCCCTGACTGCTGAAGGTGGAATCTCTACAGCATTGACTGTGCCGACGCAGGAACATCCAGGATTACCACACCATGGAACTGCCTCTCTGACATTTATGTCTATCTATTTTCATCGTTTGCTCAGGCCTCCTGAAGAACCATTGTATATGGGGAAACGCGTCAAGGCAAAATCACCAGGCTTATCATCTATAACCTACAGTGTATACAATATACAGAGGACTATTTGCCAACAGCACTCTTTATCTATCCACTGCCGTGGAATATATGTCTGTGATAATACTATTTATCCTTAGTTAAGTACTATTGAGCACTTGCTATAGCTTGTGTATGGGCATACTTATATGTTTGTATCAAACCGTAACCTGTGTGATCTGTATGGTCATATAGACCTGAGTTGCTCTTTCCATTCTGCTCCTGGTATCCAGGAACAGATGGGGAGTTATATCTTACATTTAGGGTCTTGTGAGATTACTCGTGTATGAAAACCATTCTGGGGTTAGCACATTTGTGTTATTAAGTGAATTTTACCAATAAAATATTTTGCACATTGGGAATATATTTACGCATTATTTAGTTTTTGTTACTGGTCATCATCAGACTGCGGACCCCACAGGTACTGCAGTGCTGATAAGAAGCAGGCAGTATCACAAAAATGTTTGCATCCAGGTAACTTGTAGGTTACATCTTTTATGATTGGATGTGATGCTGAGATTTTATGCTTCATACTTCCCTCTTCTATGTGTTCCACAGAATATGCTGACACAGTGCCCTTAAAAGTAAAAGTATCATTCTACTGCCCATTAAAAATAAATATTTTCCATGCTATTCTCATGAAAAAACAATTGCTCCTAACTGTACTTCCTGCACAAAAGGCACCCTTAATCTGCCCCTTTCCATAATATCCTGCTCACACAGTCCCTCTCTATAATTACCTCCACACACTGCCCCTCTCTATAATATCCCCCCCATACTGCATCTTTCCATAATATTTTCCACATACTGTCCCTTTCCATAATGTTCCCCCCCACACACACAAAACAAACTGCCCCTCTATAAAAAATTATTACATATTTTATCTTCAGCTCCTCAACAAAGTGCCTAGTGGGGCCCAACATGTTCACTGCCTCTCCATCACTGGGTGCAGTGGGATAATGTCAGCAGTGTGCTGATCTCATCATGCTGCTGCATGTAGGCACTAAGGGCAGACAGACATTTCTCTGTCTTATCCCGATGCTTAAGTTTTTAAATGTATTCATGTTTGAAAGATGCAAATGGATTTGAATGCAGGAAGAAGGGAGTGGCGACTTCTCGACAGCTCTACAGGCTGCAACTGCATCTTGCCCGCGGTTTGTATGTTGTAAAGTACAGGAGGAGGTTTAAATGGCTGGCAGCCACTTTGTAGTTTAATAAAGCAGCCAATGAAGAATTTGCCTTGTTTGGCAGATTGCCAATCCAGATCTACTATTCATGGTGCCGGCTCAGAAGCTACACCCTCCAACTTTTGTCACCAGATCACCCTCACCTTACAAAGTAATTAAAGCCCGCTTTACATGCTACAATATATCTTACGATGTGTCAGCGGGGTCATGTCGTAAGTGATGCACATCCGACATCGTAAGGTACATTGTAGTGTGTGACAGGTACGTGTCATTGCAATTGAACGTTAAAACGTTCATCGCATACACGTCGTTGAATCCTGATGAATTGCACGTCGGATTCTTCAATGTTCCCGAGGCAGCTCACATCGCAGTGTGTGACACCCCGGGAACATTGAACAGATCTTACCTGCCTCCTGCGGCTCCAGCCGGCAATGTAGAAGGAAAGAGGTGGGCGGGATGTTTACGTCCCGCTCATCTCCGCCCCTCCGCTTCTATTGGCTGACTGCCGCGTGACGTCGATGTGATGCCGAACGTCCCTCCCACTCCAGGAAGTGGACGTTCAACACCCACAGCGAGGTCATATGGACGGGTAAGTACGTGTGACGTGAGTTAATCATTTGCGCAGCATGTTCAACAAATTGAACGTGCCACACATATGATGGGGGCGTTGCAAATCGCATACGATACCGTATGCGAAATTGTAACGTGTAAAGCAGGCTTTGGAGATGCTAATGGTTCATCATAGCAGCAGTGTTTCTACTTAAGTTCCCATGTCTGCTATCTTTGTTCTCCTCACTTCATCTTCTGCCACCTCCTCTCATTGCCTTAAAAAATTATAATAAAAAGCCATCCTATCCTAATACTATATGTACTCTAAATTTGTGCTAATAAAATGACCACAAAAAAACCCTATAAAAACAGGCATTCACATTCATACTGCTGCATTTTTTAATGTATCTAAGAAAACAGTAACACAAACTAATTCATTTTTTAAGGTAGATCCTAAAAACACTGTGTAAATTTGGTGTCAATGTAATCATTTTAACTTGCAAAATAAATTTATTAGATCATTTTTACCACAGAACTTCAAAAAGGAAAGCTGAGTAACAATGCTGGAATTGCATTTTTTTAATATTTTAAAAAACGTTTTTGCTATTTTTCACATTATGTAGTAAACTAAATGGAAGCATTAAAAAGTACAACTAGTCCTTGAAAATAAAATGAGTCCTCATATGGCTATGTGGCCCCCCTGACCTGGTCAGGCACCACTGAGTACTGAGTACTGTACAAAAATCTTTGCACCTGGTTTGTGCACTTAGAAAAATAAGGACCATAAGGCTACGAACTGGCTATAGCCACAAACTCTCGCAGTGTTTATAGTTACCCAAGGGGTACTACCACCAGAGCATGCCCGTTTATGGGGCCTGGCTCGTCTGTGACTAGAGAGCACGCCTGTTTATGGGGCTTGGCTCTCCACTACAAAGAGGGTACCCAGCCTGCGTCAACTGTGGAGGACGCCTCTAGATTCCTGCCAGAAGAGGCCGAATGTGCAGCTCTACAAGGTAGGGTAAACCCTGTTAACCACCAGACCAAGAAAGCCGCCTCTACATCCTGCCAGAAGTGGTCGAAGGCGCGGCTCGATGGGAGAGGAAGATTGGAGGAAAGGTCTGGGGAAACAGATGGCCCAGACCTGGTTGCTAAAAGAACCGGTAACCTGCCTCCTGAGAGGGTTTTGGGTGGGTAACGGACATGTGGGTGGAGAATAGTGATGTATGGTACCTGGTGGTTTTACAATGTTTTATGATGGTTTTAAATGTTTTACCTGTTTTATGCATTTAAAATGTTTGTCTTTCAGCCCGAGGACATGCTGTTGGTAACTAAGGGGGAATGTGGTGCCCCTGACCTGGTCAGGAACCACTGAGTACTGTACCCATGCTGGGTCAGTACAACACAGGTACTCTAGAAGGCTGACCGGGGTGTGGACACACAGGCACATAGTAACCAGGTCTCCCACATTGACCTTTGAAGGGACCCCTGGGGAATCCAGGAGGGGGCGTGGCCTCCTTCTCCACTCAAGGAGTGTGGTAGAGAGTCTGGTTGCTAAGGTGCGGAGGCAGGCACAGAGGAGAGGGTGTAGTGAGCCAGTCAGCTAGTGAAGCTCAGGGACAGAGAGCAGTCGCAGAGAGAGAACCTGCAGGCTGTCACTAGTCGGACACTGCAGATGTAGTGGTTGCTGGCGGGGGAGAACGGCCACCTTGCAGTGCCGCCTGAAAACCACCTGAGGCTGGCGTACAGAGAGGTGGCTGAGTACAGGAACTGCCAGGTGGATCATGCTTTTACGGGGTTACAGGTCCCCAGAGCAGGGGCCCACTCAGTTGGCCTGCTCAACCTTCTGGTGAGGGCACTTTATGCCCTTCACCAAACCTACACAGAGTCCGGATCCACGCAGCAACGAGAGGGCCTATAGTGACAAGAGGCAAGCAGCCGGAGTTACTTGGTCTAGGCTGCAAGCAAACGGGCCGAAAAGGGGAGAACAGGCGGAAGCAACTTCCCTGGGTGACCCCGTAGGACTTCAAGTCTGGGTCACCACAAAAACAAGAGGGTTAGGAATGCGAGTCAGCAGCTACCCCTAAGTCAGCCTGAAGGCGCCTGGTTCCCCTCTTGGAGCATCACAGCATCGCCCGGGTTAACTCACCCCTGCCATCTGAAAGTGAGTAAAAACCCTGAAAGACATGCTGTTTGTGTGTGAGTTCTTCTGCAACCTGTGGTACTACTCACTTACACCGGGCCCTGGGGCCAGCCTCACTCTCGGGAGGCCACAACAACTGACTGCAACTAACATCAGCCCCAGGCGTCCCCTAAACTGCAGTGGCGGTCACCCGCTGACCGCAAATACCAAGAGTGGCGTCACAAATCCCCCATTCAAGTTAACCTACCTGTGACCAGAAGATTTCCAAACCCGTGGAGACCCTGTGATGACCTGCACCTGAAGGTAATGCAGGGCTACACATCTCTGGCGTCACGAACAGGACCTAGACCTGTTAACACACGTGACAATGTGCCTTGGCGGTCCGTTTAAAAAGTTTGAAGCGAGTCATATTGCCACCATGAAAAGCGCACCAAGAAACAACAGCAGGTTGCGCTAGAAGAAGTTACCGCCCACGAAGAGGTGTGGCTACCCAGAGAACCCCTGCAGCATTCTGACCTCGAAGGTGATGGAGGTGGACCTGTTGAGAGACGGCGGGAAGGCTCGGAGCTGCAAGAAACGAAACCCAGTCTACTACCGGAAGTGAAGGTGGAAGGTTGTGGAGAAGATGCAGAGAGGATGGCATCTGCACATAGCGACCCAGAGCCAGGCTCTGCTGCCTGGTGGGACTAGCGCTTGCCCGGTTCTGCGACCGGCTGTAGGCCCGGGTTGTGCAGCAGATCCGATAGGGACGCACAGAACTTCGGGAGATGGCTGGAGCAGTTTGGGCCTACGAGATGTGGACCACGTGGCAAGTGTCAAACCTCGTGGCGACCACTCAGACCCCGATGCTGCTACCTATGGGTGAGTCCTGTGTTGCCCCTGCTCACTCGAGTGCACCAACCCCGCTGGCGCTGCCATACCCGGAGGTCACTGCGATGCCCGCGGCGCGCCATGCTGCCACGCCTGTGAAGATCCCTGCTGCGATCCCAGAAGCGACGCCTGCCACGATCCCTGCTGCAATCCCGGAGGCGACACCCGTGAAGGTCCCTGCTGCGATCCCGGAGGTGATGTCCATGGAGATCCCTGCTGCGAAGCCCGTGTTTCCCGCTGAGATGCCCAGAGCAGCCATGCCACGTCCAGCCAGTCCAGACCAGGCCGCAGAAGTGTCCCGTCCAACCCACCAAGACCAGGCCACAGCCATGCCAGGCTCGGCCCGCCAAGACCAGGCCACAGCCACGCCAGGCTCAGCCCGCCAAGACCAGGCCGCAGGGCTATCTACCCGAGCCAGAAAGGCAGAAACAGTCACCGCACCCCAGCCACTGCCCAAGGGATCAGGTTCTGTGTCCCCACTGGGAGAAGACCCAGTTTTTCTGAAGCTTAAATAGGAGCTGAATACCTGCTACCCCAAAGAGCTGGTGGACTGGTACATCGTCCCCAGGCAGTTTCCCAGACATGGAGTGGTCCCAGCAGCCACCTTGGCTAAGATGAGCCCACCTCCCTGGCCCTCCAACGAATGTCCATCCCCAGCGCTGCTGCCGGAGGAGTGCTCAAGAGCACTAAGGGAGATGAGAGGCCTGGAGGCTGAAGAGCAGACCCCAGAACCGCCAGAGGAGGACGCAGCACCCTGTAGAGTTGAGGGAGGTCCGGAAGCCGAGATGCTGCCTTACTCCCACTGGGATGAAGAGAGCCCGCACCCTCTGCTGATGAAGAGCTGTCTGTTTTAATCCCAAGCATGTACGTCACCTGGGAGCCCACAGGCAGCAAGGCGGCAGTCAAAAAGAACCCAGCTAGCAGAGCACAATGCCGCATCAGAGCAAAACTACCCCCTGCGTGGCAGTCCCCAGATGGGCAAAAGAAGAAAGAAGTGGCAGTTCGGGATTTGGAAGAGAAACGGTCCCTGAGAAAAGCCCGCTACCAGGTGAGAGGTCCCCTTTACCACGGAGTAGTGGAGAAATTTAGCCTCAAGTCTGGATACGGCTTTATCGTTGCGCCCGGTGTGAAAGAAGGCATATTTGTCAGCAGGAGAGATGTTACATCCCATTTGCCTAGAGGACACCCTGGCAGAGACCTGCATATGGGAGACCTGGTAGAATTCACCAAGCACCAAGGAGAGCGTGGATGGTACGCATTAGATGTAACGCCATGTCCCAGGAATCCATATTGTAGTCTAACTGTCTCTACCCAACCCCCAAAGTCAACAGAGAAAGGAACACAAACAGAAACAGATAAAGAAGACAAAGACAAAGAGCTAGACACGACCACAGATGATGACAAAGACACAGAAACTGTCCAGTGCCAAAGCCCTACAGGCCAAAGCCCTTGTAAAGAGGAAAGAGAGTTTATGTAAAGCAAAGAAAAGTAAGACGTTCCCAGTTTGTAACGTTTGAAGAAAAGTTCATGAATATGTGCCCACATGAACTAATGTGAGAACCCTGTTTACAAAAATCTTTGCACCTGGTTTGTGCACGTAGAAAAATAAGGACCATAAGGCTATGAACTGGCTATAGCCACAAACTCTCGCAGTGTTTATAGTTACCCAAGGGGTACCCCCACCAGAGCATGCCCGTTTATGGGGCCTGGCTCGTCTGTGACTAGAGAGCACGCCTGTTTATGGGGCTTGGCTCTCCACTACAAAGAGGGTACCCAGCCTGCGTCAACTGTGGAGGACGCCTCTACATTCCTGCAAGAAGAGGCCGAATGTGTGGATCTACAAGGTAGGGTAAACCCTGTTAACCACCAGACCAAGAAAGCCACCTCTACATCCTGCCAGAAGTGGCCGAAGGCGCGGCTCGATGGGAGAGGAAGATTGGAGGAAAGGTCTGGGGAAACAGATGGCCCAGACCTGGTTGCTAAAAGAACCGGTGACCTGCCTCCTGAGAGGGTTTTGGGTGGGTAACGGACATGTGGGTGGAGGATGGTGATGTATGGTACCTGGTGGTTTTACAATGTTTTATGATGGTTTTAAATGTTTTACCTGTTTTATGCATTTAAAATGTTTGTCTTTCAGCCCGAGGACATGCTGTTGGAAACTAAGGGGGAAAGTGCTGCCCCTGACCTGGTCAGGCACCACTGAGTACTGTACCCATGCTGGGTCAGTACAACACAGGTAATCCAGAAGGCTGACCGGGGTGTGGACACACAGGCACATAGTAACCAGGTCTCCCACATTGACCTTTGAAGGGATCCCTGGGGAATGCAGGAGGGGGCGTGGCCTGCAAGCAAACGGGCCGAAAAAGGGAGAACAGGCGGAAGCAACTTCCCTGGGTGACCCCGTAGGACTTCAAGTCTGGGTCACCACAAAAACAAGAGGGCTAGGAGGCGAGTCAGCAGCCACCCCTAAGTCAGCCAGAAGGATCCTGGTTCCCCCCTTGGAGCATCACAGCATCGCCCGGGTTAACTCACCCCTGCCATCTGAAAGTGAGTAAAAACCCTGAAAGACTTTGCTGTTTGTGCGTGAGTTCTTCTGCAACCTGTGGTACTACTCACTTACACCGGACCCTGGGGCCAGCCTCACTCTTGGGAGGCCACAACAACTGACTACAACTAACATTAGCCCCAGGCATCCCCTAAACTGCAGTGGCGGTCACCCCCTGACCGCAAATACCGAGAGTGGCATCACGAATCCTCCATTGAAGTTAACCTACCTGTGACCAGAAGATTTCCAAACCCGTGGAGACCCTGCGACGACCTGCACCTGAAGTTAATGCGGGGCTACACAGGTACATGAATGGAAAAATAAAACTGTTACGACCTTACGAAAATAGGAGGGTAAAAATAAAAAAAATTAAATGTGGAGGTGACACAGCGTGATATATCTAAATGAAAACTTGTGCTGAAATATATCACATTGGTTACCTTATATCTGAAATATGGTATGGTATTTAGAGTTGCAAAAGTCAATTAAACTTTACTGATTTATTTTTCTTCTCCTTCTAACACAATTTTTCAAATCATGGCTTCTGTTAAATTGGGAATTTGGCACTAAAAGAGGACGTATATAACAGACATCGTACCTTAGCAATTCCAATTAATTTTAGAAATAAAATAAATACAAAAAAGTAGAAGAAAGCATCTTAATTGGAATAGTTGTAGTCTGAACTGAAGGATGTTATCTCACAGGCACTTTTTTTTTCAACTTTAACTCAATTTAAGTGTAGCAGTCAGAGTAATAAGATTACACATAGCTGAGCCAATGTACAAGGGCAGATGAACTAATTACGTTGTTACTGCTTAGCAACTTAGCTCAGAGATTGCCTTCTGGTATGACTTTCAAAAAACTTCCTCCCTGCTCTTGTTAGCAAATACTGTAACAGAATTATTGTTAAATCATAGTAGAAATGACTTTTGACACTACATAAATCTTGTTAAATAATAAAAATCACCCAATTTTTAATAAAGCTACTTTTAGTAACATACAAACTTAAAAGGGTTATCCAGGACTGTGATATTAATGATCAATCCTGTAACCAGCTCTTGTCTCTGCCAAAGGCCTGCGACACACATCCGTGCCGCCGGTACGTGTTTGCCATTTTTTACACGTTCCGGCGGTACGGAGACACGTACAGCAATGCTATCCTATTGTAGCAGGCACACACAAGTAAAACCACACGGAACGTGTGTCCGTGTCCGTTTGCATGTGTGTGCATTTGTCTACACGCTGACATGTCAGTTTTTCTCCGGCATCACGGGTGTCAAATAGGCCGCACACGTACCACACGGATGTAGTGTGGATGTGGTCCCGTGTGACAGGCGCCGGAGAAAACACACGTGTCAGAGAAAAAAAAAAAGCTTAACTCACCTTCCCCTGCCCTCCTGTCTCTGCCGCTGCTGTCACTTTCTGCCGGCCGCCGCTCATTATTGTCATTTAATATTCACTTCACTGCGGCCGGCAGCAGCGGGGAGTCGGCAGGGCTGGACACCAAAGATCAGCACCACGGACAGCAGAATGGACCATGTGAGTATGTAAATTACCTGTTCTCCATATGTTATCACAGATAGCACACGGAGAACACACGTGGCCCGCACGTACCAGAGACACGTACTTACCTACACGCAAAACGCAGGGAAAATACGTGTCTCGCGGCACGTGCGTGATTTTCACGTGAGTGTGTCGGAGGCCAAAAGTAGAGTGGACAAAGCAAATCTCTACGGCTCCTTACAATGTGTAGAGATTGTTCTCTAGAACTTCAGAGCAGCTGCTATTGAAGTTTAGAGGAGCTGAGCTGCTGAACTGAGAATGGCCACTACACAGAGAACTGAGCTGTGGCACTCCAGCTCTGTCCATTATCTTCTACTACCTGTAGTTGAGGTTGGAAGGTGGTAAACTCCTAATAGATCTAATCTTTATGACCTATCCTAAGGGTATGTGCCCATGATCAGGACTAACTGTGTCTTGGATGCAGCGGGTCCTGACCTGCGAGGCCGTGCGTCTCCTCTACAGGAGAACGGAGGAGACCGCAGCTGCTTATACCCATGGTCAGGGTTCAGTGTGCTGCGGTTTATCGCTTGTGTTCTCCCTACAAAGGACGCATACGAATCCGCAGCAAACAATTGACATGCTGCAGTCTGGAAAGATGCACTGCAGATAAGTGTTTGCTGCAGAAAAAACAAACACAGTGGGCAAGGGATTTATAGAAATCTCGTCCACTGTGCATGTACTGTACAACGCAGTGTTTTGGACGCAGCTGAAGCATGCTACATCCAAAACGCTGCAAACACTGATCTTGGGCATGCACCCTAAGGATAATTCATCTTAGTCATCCAGCTCATAAGTAATTCAGATGAGCTACAATTCAAATTAATAGAAAAATATCATAAACATTTCTATTTTATAGTTTCATAGTGTTTAAGGTTGAAGGTAGACTTAAGTCTATAAAATTCAACCCATGACCTAACCTAACATGTTGTTCCAGTGGAAGGCAAAAAACCCATGGGGCAGACAGTAAGCGCCACGTTAGGGGAAAAAAATTCCTTCCCGACTCCACATAAGGCAATCAGACTTGTTCCCTGGATTAACGCCTAAAAATAGAATCTAGTTCACATAACCAGTAATATTATATTTTTCAATAAAGGCATCCAGGCCTCTCTTAAATTTCAGTAGTGAATAAACCATTACAACATTATGTGGCAGAGAGTTCTATAGTCTCACTGTTCTTACAATAAAGAATCTGCATCTGTGATTAAGGTTTTCCTCTAACCTTAGTGGATGCCCACTTATCCCCGTTGCAGGCCTAAGTATAAAAAGATCATTAGAGAGAGCCCTGTACTGTCCCCTCTTATATTTGCATTTTGTAATAAGATCACCCCCTAAGCCTTCGTTTTTCCAAACTGAATAACCCCAAGTTTAATAACCTATCATGATACTGCAGTCCACCCATTCCCTTATCCTTGGCTGCTCTTCTCTGCACCCACTCTAGTTCAGTTAAGTCCTTCTTATACACCGGAGACCAAAATTTTACACAGTATTCTAAGTGTGGCCGTACTAGTGAATTGTACAGGGGTGAAACTCTGTTCTTCTCATGAGCATCTATGCCTCCTTTCCTGCATCCCATTACTTTATTAACCTTGTCAGCAGCTGCCTAATACTTGTCAGTAAAGTTGAATTTGCCGCCCAGCCATGCACCAATGTCTTTTTCAGTGACAGTTTTACCTACTGTTTTACAATTAAATTATACATTTCATTTCCTCTGTCCAAGTGCATGACCTTACATTTATCAACATTAAACTTCAATTGCCATTTCTCAGCCCAAGCCTCCAGCTTACACAAATCCCTCTGCAATATTAAATTATCTTCCTCTGTATATAATACCTTGCGTCGATTAGTATCATCTGCGAATATTGAAATTCTACTCTCAATGCCTTCTACTAGATCAGAAGAGGGCCCAATACTGATCCATGTGGTACCCCACTGTAAACTGTGACCCAGTCCAAGTGTGTTCCATTAGTAACCACGCTTTATTTCCTATCACTGAGACAGTTCTTAACCAAGTTACACATATTTTCTTATCTTCCCATTAATCTATTTTTATGTATCAACCTTTTGTGTGGCATTGTATCAAACGTTTTGAAAATTTTATAGACAACATCTACTGCATTACCCTCCTCCAGTCTGGAACTTACCTCCTCATAGAAGCTAATCAGATTAGTTTGACAAACCAATCCCTCATAACCAAAGTTTATACTGGGTCAAGAGATTATTCTTCTTGAGATACTCCAAGATGGCATTTCTTAGGTAACCAAATTGGCTTTTCCTTCATCCTTTTCCATCATTTCACCAAGACTATTTTTGAGGGGGCCAACACTATCATTTTTGAGTTTTTTATTGTTCATGTAGTTGAAAAATAATATTGGATTATTTTTACTTTGTCTGGCAATGAGTCTCTGTCGCAATCTTTGCTGCCTTGATTTGTTTTTTTACAGAATTCATTACATTTTCTATCAGTATTTAATGCCTCCTCACTACCCTCTTCCTTCAATTCTCTAAATACTTTATTTTTGTCATTTATTGTGCCCCTTACAGCTTTATTTAGCCATAGTTAGTTTTCTCTTATTTCTAGCTTGTTTATCCTTTAGGGTATATATTGTGTACAGGTCTTCTTCAGGATCCTTATAAAAGTGTCATATTTGCTTTATGTACTTTTATTTTTCTGGACATTGTCCCACTTTATGGCACTAAGTTATTCTCTAGTACTTTGGAAATTCGTTTCCTGAAATATAGTGGCTTTTAGCTAATGAAAACCCAAAATTCATTATCTCACAAAGTTAGAATAATTACCACAGAACTCCTGCAAAGGCTTCGTAAGCATTTAAAATGGTCGGTTAGTCTGCTTCGGTATGCTACACAATCACTGGATCCAGCGGTGGCCGCGGGTAACCTCAGTGACAGCTCAGCTGATCGCGCTACTCACCGCCGCTCCGGTCAGCTCCAGTCAGCAACTGAGGTGAGTAGCGCGATCAGCTTAGCTGTCACTGAGGTTACCCGCGGCCACCGCTGGATCCAGCGACAGCGGGTAACCTCACTGACAGCAGCTGATCGCGCGGCTGTCTTCATTACCTGCGTGGAGGTGACCGGAGCGGCTGTGTCTGCTGCAGCTCCGGTCACCTCCATGCAGCAGCGCTGGATGCGACGCTGGACCATCCTGGATTACGCCGGACATGGAGGGCTTTTTGGGGCTGATTAAAGTGGTGAACCAGGGAATGTGTGTGTGTTTTTTATTTCCAATAAAGGATTTTTCGGGTGTGTGTGTTTATTTACTGTAATTTACAGATTAATCATGGAGGGTGTCTCATAGATGCCTGACATGATTAATCTAGGACTTATTCGCAGCTATGGGCTGCCAATAACTCCTTATTACCCCGATTTGCCAACGCACCAGGGCAAATCGGGAAGAGCCGGGTACAGTCCCAGAACTGTCGCATATAATGTATGCGGCAATTCTGGGCGGCTGTTGGCTGATATTGTTAGGCTGGGGGGCTCCCCATAACATGGAGCTCCCCATCCTGAGAATACCAGCCTTCAGCCGTATGGCTTTATCTGGCTGGTTTTAAAATTGGGGGGACCGCACGCCGTTTTTTTTAATTATTTAATTATTTATTTCAATACACAGTATAGACACGCCCACCGGCTGCTGTGATTGGGTGCAGTGTGACACCTGTCACTCAGCGTGGGGGGCGTGTCTCACTGTAACCAATCACAGGCGCCGGTGGGCGGGGTAAGCAGGGAATACGAGATTGTTTAATGGGCGGCCGGCTTTTTCAAAACAGTAAAAGCCGCCGGAGCAGTGTGAATGCCGTGCAGCGCTGCGCTGGAGATCGGGGATCGGTGAGTATATGAGAGAGGGGGTAAGAGGGATAGACTGACATGGACAGAGAGTGAGGGACAGAGATAGTGACGGACTGACAGAGATTAGTGCATGACAGACATTGTGAGGCGCTTCAGAACGCAGCTTTTCAGCTGCGCTCTGAAGCAGACCTTTTTTAAGCTGCGGTGCAGAGCGCACACCTGCGCACATAGCCTCAGACACCAAAATCGTATGATGGATGTCACACGTTACAATTGACTAGTTTCGTACTACCAAACATCCAATGTATGAGGAATAAACGACGTGTATGCGATCACCGTATTTTCGTTCAATATCGATCGCATGTAGGTTTCACACGCAAATACATCACGAACGATGCCGGATGTGCGTCACTTACAACTTGACCCCGACGACGGATTGAAAGATCTATTGAAGTGTGTAAAGCAGGCTTTATACAGATTTTTATCAGATTTGATGCTAAAATGGTCCTGCAGACTATACTTTACTGGAGTCTCAGATGCATTTTCCAACAATAAATCTTAGCAATTTTTAAGTTATACACCTCTTGAAATGGTAAAAAAATCTAATTAAAATCTTCAAGTGTCAAAATTCTAAGAATCACTTATCATTAAGATGAAGAGCATTTATATGTGGAATAAAATGCTGAAATCAATTATCCCTTTTGGTAATTATGAAATCTGATTTATTGTGAAAGGAAACAAAAAATATCTATCAAAAGTTCTTTGTCTTAGCTGCCCACAACTGCTTCTTATAACATTACAAAGGATATAATAGTATTTAAAAATATCTTACAATTTACATAATGTTCAACAAAAATCAATAGTGTTACATCATAGTAAAAAAATATGCATTTTTGTTACATTAGTGTATTTTTATTCTAGGTAGCAAACTTAACAAGGATTGTCCGCCTTTTGGGATATTTTGTTTATAGCTAAATACCTGTAATTGTGGCTAAAAGTAATTTTCTTTATTTAGGTTTCTTTAAAATGTTTCACCATTTGCCTTCCACAGCCATTGTATGGCATTGTCTATTGTATGGCTGCAAAATGAGTTAACCCAAACTTCGTCAGCTTGCCACGACAGTCTGGCAGGGAGTTCATAACTCTTTTATCTGTATATCTCTGAACACCTCTTATATGATTTGTGGCCACAAACCACATCAATGCCAAATGTAAAAAAGAGCCTCTAAAAGTCAAATGGTGCAACATTTTTAATGAAATCTAATTGCAATAATGATGTCTAGCCTCCCAATAAACATGCCTTTACATGAAAAAAATTGTTTCCCCTTTAAGAATGGAATTGCGTATTGTTTGAGAAAAACTAAAGAGTATCTACAAAAGAGAGGAGTCCTAACGGCCTTTCTTTTGTATGTTTTCATCTTAGAATCAATGCATGCTTGTATCAAAAATTACATAAAAACTGAATGTTAAATTTTCAGTCATAACTAATATAAGTTATAAGGCAAAAGTGTCTACATAAAAAAGTATATATATGTGTTTTTACCTTGGATACTTTGTTGGCCACTTCCCGTCCTAAAGTTAGACCTTGAACAAATGTTCGAGCTGCAACAAAAGCTTTAGTAACTTGAGCTTTCAGCTTTCTAGGTACTTCCCCAAATGGTTTTAGTTGATCAATGTATTTGCTGACACATTCAAGATAGTCTTCTGAAAAATGATATTGAGGATTTATCAGCTGAAACATACGCTCTAGCAGACGAGCCCAGAAATCATTCAGCATTTCTTCCAGGTTGACATTTCCACCAGTGTAGTAGAGTTTTAGCTCAGTAAATAAGTCCTGGAATATTTCAGAGTTTTGTGTGTAAAGCAATCCATATGTCCTTACAAATATTTCATGAAGAGATTTTTCTGCATTCTCCAGAAGGGATTTGAAAAATTCTAAAGAGACCAAAAATAAATATTACATACAATCAATATGACAGAATAAATAAGATAATAATGCATAGGCAAAAGTAATATTAAATATTTACTACATATAAATATCAAAATGGTGGAATTTATTTAAGATTTGAATGGATCAGACCTGTTGCAAGCTGGAATATATTTACCGTGTATATATATTATATATATTTCAGGGTGCAACAAGTGTATGCATGCAAAATACAAGTATATCTATCTATATATATGTGTACGACAATTCAAGTGGTGGCTGCACCTGATTTGTGTTTTGCTTTCCATTGTGCTACATATATAGCAGATTTATACATCTGCTTTTTGTCAAATATTGTGATAACGCTCAAACATTTATAAGATATCAATAAAAATAAATTTTTTGTTTTGAGAAATTACATATATTTAGAGGTTATTGTTAGTAGTGTAGATAAAAAAAGGATTATTATTTAATACTAGATTATTAATTGTATTAAATTAGATGCCATCAAACATACTCATCAGTCAATAATTATAAATATATACATTAGTTCTGACAACTAAAATACAATTTAGCGTTCACTCACATCTGCGTGTGAAATATGGCTCCATTGTTGCTCCTGATCCAAGACGTGAGATGCGAGTGTCATTACATATGTCATGCAAGAGCTATACGTGTCTGCTTCCCCCTCGCCTAGTCTCTGAGTGACATCTGTGTGTCATCCATGTGTTATCCATGTCACATCCATATGACATACATTTTGGGATTTATTTGAATGTCCTTGGCGATTTTTGTTTCAGTAACTAGTTTTGCTTGTTTGATTTTTTTTTTGCATTTCCTATTGATATCTTTATACTTCTGAAATGCTATTTCTGTATTCTCAGCCTTCAAGAGTTTAAACACCCTTTGTTTTTGTTTTATTATACTTTGTACAGTCTTATTTATCCATAGTGGTTTCTTTTCATTCCTGGAAGTTTTATTACCAGAGGGTATACATTTTTTACAGGACTCTAGCAGTATATCCTTAAACTTACCCCATTTATGTTTGGTATCCCCAGTTACCATGATATTGTCCCAATCTACACATTAAAGCTCTTCCCTTAATTTGTTGACATCAGCTTTCCTAAAATTCGAGGTTTTAGCATTTCCCCTTTGAAATGTTCTATTGAATATTAATTTGAAGCTTACCATATTATGATCGCTGGTGCCCAAGTGCTCCCGGATCTGTAGATCTGAAATTGTATTTTTGTCTATTTGACAGGACGAGATCTAGCAAATTATCTCCCCTGGTTGGTTCATCTACCATCTGAGAGAGGGAATTGTCTTTAATTGTAGAAAAGAACTTCCAGCTTTTAGCACAACCAGAAGATTCTATGTCCCACTGTATGTCTGGATAGTTGAAAACCCCCATAATGAGAACCCAATTATTGTTATTATTATTATCTACTTTTTCAATTTGGTCTACAACTGCTTTTCCTATAAGTAGATCACATGGAAAATTAAGAATGATGCCGTGGAAAATTATAGGCTATATATGGTCGCTTGGACAAAGCATTTTTATTTTCACTTGCTATGGCATTGAGATAATTGGTCCTACAAATGCTCTGTTTGACAGGTTGTAAATTAAAGTCAATTAATATTCAACAGTGTGTTTTATGGTGAGGAACAAAAATTTTGTTTATCAATCAGATTTTCTTCTTGACTGCTTTCTTTCTCAGCTACCTTGCTGACATGAGTATAAAATGGACTTTAACTGACAGGTTTTATTGAAGCAATAATTGCTTAATTTCCACATTATCCTTTTAAGAAACTGAATATTACAAAGCCCTGTGTTTCTACCAATGCAAAATCTAAGCTATATGGGAATATTTTATTTGCCTATATATATATATATATATATATATATATATAATAAGTTTATTGTGTTTAATTATTTTTTGCATCACTTATCAGTTTTACTTTAAATTCTAAATGAAATTTTAATTACTCATGATATGTCAGGATTAGTGATGAGCAAACGCAAACTGTAAAGTTTGGGAGTCATACCGAACACCTAGTGTTCATTAATGAACTCTGAACACGGACTTCTCATGGAAGTTAATTGTACATGTCGGGTTCGGTTGCTGAATAAAGTTTGTTTAAAGGCTGCAGTGCAGCCAATCAACAAGCTTTACGGTTGTGGGCACTTCCAGAGCCATCACAGCCATGCCAAGTACTGGCATGGCTGTGATTGGCTAGCACACCACATTACGGATTGTATAAATGCTGTGTCACGAGTGATGCGCCATTCTCTTCTGAGTCTGATGCAGAGTACCCTAACAAAGCCTGATGAAGAGTGCCCTAATAGAGCCTGGTGCAGAGTGTTCTAATAGAGCCTGGTGCAGAGTGCCCTAATAGAGTCTGGTGAGAGTCTCCTAATAGAGGCTGGTGCAGAGTACCCAGCACAGCCTGGTACAGAATACCTAAGACCACCTGATGCAGAGTACCCTAACAGAGCCTGATGCAGAGTATCCTAACAGAGCCTCATGCAGAGTACCCTAAAAGAGTCTGTTGAAGAGTTCTCTAACAGAGCCTGCTGTAGAGTGCCCTAACAGAGTCTGGTGCAGAGTCTCCTAATAGAGCCTGGTGCAGAGTAACCAGCGCAGCCTGGTACGGAGTATCTAACACAGCCTGATGCAGAGTACCCTAACAGAGCCTGATGCAGAGTATCCTAACAGAGCCTCATGCAGAGTACCCTAAAAGAGTCTGTTGAAGAGTTCTCTAACAGAGCCTGCTGTAGAGTGCCCTAACAGAGTCTGGTGCAGAGTCTCCTAATAGAGCCTGGTGCAGAGTAACCAGCACAGCCTGGTACGGAGTATCTAACACAGCCTGATGCAGAGGACCCTAACAGAACCTGATGCAGAATACCCTAACTGAGCATGTTGCTGAATGCCATAAAAGAGCCTGGTGCAGTGTACCCTAAAAGAGTTTCTTGAAAAGTGCCTTAATAGAGCCTGATGCAGAGTCCCTAAAAGAGCCTGGTGCAGAATACCTTAAAACAGTCTGATGCAGGGGATCCTAACAGAACCTGATGCAGAATACCCTAACAAAGCATGGTACAGAGTGCCATAAAAGATCCTGGTGCAGTGTACCTAATATAGCCTGGTGCAGAGTGCCCTAATATATCGTGGTGCAGAGTGCCCTAAAAGAGTCTATTGAAGAGTGACCTAATAGAACAGGGGTGGGGAACCTCCGGCCCGCATGCAGATTTCCGGGGAGGCAGTGCTCGTGCAGTCACCGCGATCTTGCTGCCACCGGCCCTTTAAATACTCACATTGCTGCTTGTGCCCATCAATGTGTTCTCCTGCCGGCCAGTGCCAACGTGATCAGGACTTACTTTGTGGGTGGGTCCATAGCAGCCTCACGGCTTCCAGCGTTGTGTGCCCGCCCCCTGCCCTCCGGAGCTGAGTGCCCGCCTTCTCCTTCTGATGCTGAGTGCCCACCCCCTGTCCTCCGGAGCTGAGTGCCCGCCTTCTCCTTCTGATGGTGCCCGCCCCCTGCCCTCCGGAGCTGAGTGCCTGCCTTCTCCTTCTGATGCTGAGTGCCCGCCCCCTGCCCTCCGGAGCTGAGTGCCCGCCTTCTCCTTCTGATGCTGAGTGCCCACCCCCTGTCCTCCGGAGCTGAGTGCCCGCCTTCTCCTTCTGATGGTGCCCGCCCCCTGCCCTCCGGAGCTGAGTGCCTGCCTTCTCCTTCTGATGCTGAGTGCCCGCCCCCTGCCCTCCGGAGCTGAGTGCCCGCCTTCTCTTTCTGATGCTGAGTGACCGCCCTCTGCCTTCCGGAGCTGAGTGCCTGCCTTCTCCTTCTGATGCTGTGTTTCTGGCACCTGCACTCCGGTAATGTGAGTGCGATGCTGCTGTGAGTCCAGCGCCGAACCTCTGCTGCTATGTGCCCTGCCCAATGCTTTGTGCCTCCCCACCCCAGTTCTGTAAATCCTCTCCCCCAGAGTTGAATGAAACTCTCAGCGCAGTGTGCCCCCCAATGTCCTGTGTGCACCCCCACATAATCCGATGTGCAGCCCATCACCCAGTACTGTGTGCACCCCCCATCCTGTGTGCAGCCCATCCCCCAATCCTGTGTGCAGCCCATCCCCCCAATCCTGTGTGCAGCGCATCCCCCCAATCCTGTGTGCAGCCCATCCCCCCAATCCTGTGTGCAGCCCATTCCCCAACCTTGTGTGCAGCCCATCCCCCAGTCCTGTGAGCAGCCAATTCCCAGTCCTGTGTGCAGCCAATTCCCAATCCTGTGTGCAGCCCATCCTCCAGTCCTGTGTGCAGCCCATCCCCCAGTCCTGTGTGCAGCCCATCCCCCAGTCCTGTTAACAGCCCCTCGTTATGTTTGTGCCTCCCACTGTGTTGTCTGTGCCTCCCCCCAGTGATGTCTGTGCTCCCTTCAGTGATGTCTGTGCCCCAGCCCCTCTTGTGGTGTCTGTGCCCCAGCCCCTCTTATGGTGTCTGTGCCCAAGCCCCTCTTGTGGTGTCTGTGCCCCCAGCTCCTCTTGTGGTGTTTGTGCCCCCAACCCTCTTGTGGTGTCTGTGCCCCCAGCCCCTCATGTGGTGTCTGTGCCCCCAGCCTTTCATGTGGTGTCTGTGCCCCCAGCCTTTCATGTGGTGTCTGTGCCCCCAGCCTTTCATGTGGTGTCTGTGCCCCCAGCCTTTCATGTGGTGTCTGTGCCCCCAGCCTCTCTTGTGGTGTCTGTGCCCCCAGACCCTCTTGTGGTGTGCATGCCCCCAGCCCCTCTTGTGATGTGCATGCCCCCAGCCCCTCATGTGATGTGCATGCCCCCAGTTAATTAATTGTTTCACCAAATGTAGCAGGGTCATTTAAACATTGATAATTTTGTGTGGCCTCCGAAGGTTGTTAGAAATTTCCAAATGGCCCCCGGCAGAAAAAAGGTTCCCCACCCCTGTAATAAAACCTGGTGCAGAGTGCCCTAACAGATAGTGAGAAAAACATGCATATGTGTTTTTTTAGATAGTGTATGTAAACTTCTGATTTCAACTGTATAACCACTTTTGTGAGATTTGTTGCAAAATGTTCTGACCTGTTTCAATTTGTGAGCATGCTGCATAAACAAACTCATTTTCATGAAAATAACAGATTTTCAGTTATAAAACATTTTTCAGGAAATCTGATACATCTCCACCACAAATATACCCTTCTACCTTACATACTACTAATAAATGAAATATAATTTTAGAAATCAATTGGATTAACAAGAAACACTAACAATAATTTGATATTCCAGAAAAATTAGCCAAAATTTAGAAATAATTTATTACAATTGTATAAAAACAGATAATTTTACATAACAAAGCAATCTTGTGTGAACTAACATAACTTTGGATTTTGCAGATGCATCAATCCTGGATTGCTCTCTCTTACTGTATCTAACATTATTGTTGATTTTTATAGAAAAAAAAATATATAATTTAAGAATTTACCCAATATATTGCTTTTGCAACATTTATCTTCCTGGCCTACTTTATATAATATATGTGACACTAAAACATTATTTGAAAGCGTATTGATTTCTCTTTAAGGTCACTGGAATTAGAAATTGATCCAATACTGTCTTCTTGAGATATTGAAAAATGCATTTATCTCAAATTTCAATCTATGGCATAGGTAATATGTTCAGACTTCTGTATTATTTTTAATATTTACCTGTAACTAAAAAAAATTTTGACATTATGACTGGGATATGTTCATAAATAAATAAAAATACTTATGGACAGACTAATGATTGTATAAAGGGTGCGGATGTAATTGTAATAAAAAAATCGAATTAATACTATTTAATGGAAAGTAAGTTATTTCACGCAGCTGGCACTGTAAAAATGTAATTGTCCTGCTAGCTGCTTAGTAAAATAATAAAGTATCACATGATCCCATGATCGCTTATCACTAGTGATAGGAGAGCACTAAATTGCTCGGGTGCTTGTTACTCAAATCGGGCAAATCACAATGCTTGAGTGCTTGTCTCAAATAACAAACATAATGAAAGTCAATGGGAAATTTGAGAATTTTTCCACCAGACCCCTGAGAGGTTTGGGGCCAGTAATATTGCTGAAATTAATGTAAAAATTTGCTCAAATAGAATGGAAACAGCATGAGGAAGATGCCTAGAGAAATCTCTGACTCCCAGGTCGCTGTTGGGAACAATGTTGTCAGAGTATTACGCCACTTTTGTAGACTGACAATAACCATATCAAAGATAGCATGAATTTTACAGGAAAAAAGCAAGAAAACATTCCTTCCTGTATAATGACTTGTACATAAGGCAAATTTAAAATGAGAGAAAAATCGCCACCTCCACCACCTGGGCTACGTTCATGTGACACCCTGGCAAAACCAGGTAGTCACAAAAGTAGTACATCCTCCTTATTACCACCAGAAACCCACACTTAGGCATAACACACAGCCATTACACCTTATCCACCCCCTCATGATAATAAGGACACACCTGAGGTGTCAGGGGTGGGAACGAGGCAGTAGAGGTTCAGTTTTGACAGTTGAAGTTGAAGTAGAAGTGGAAGGAGCAGTTGAAGTTGAAGTGAAAGGAGCGGAGTGTGCAGTGTAGTCAAGGGTAGTAGCCCTTGGACTACCCGGCTAGGTGGCAGACATTGAACAGGGCCACAGGCGACAGAGATCCGGGTCGCGGGAGACCTAAAGTGGACTGGGGCAGGGTTGTAGCTCGCCGGTGCCGACAGCGGGAATCCGGTCCGGAGGCCGTGCACAGTGGGGGTGCCTGGACCCTAGGGCGAGGAAGGTTGTAAGAAGTCCCTCTCCAATTAACCAGCCGGGGACCAGGTTCCAGACATTGTCCCATTAACTGCCCAGATAGAGCGAAACGGAAGCCCAACGCGGGGGATAGGGTGTCCGTCAGAACCCACTGAAATCCCAAGGGTCAGCTTTCCTGAGCCACAGCTCCTAACACACACAGAACTGGGAGTGGACTTCTCCATTCCATGCGAAGTCATCCAAAAGGAAAGACAAACACAAAGTGCAGGAGGAAGGGATATCTGTTCATTAACCTTGGTGCGGGACCTGAATGCACCCTCCTAAGGCAGCCGTCCACTGGCAACTTGGTTTACTACTGGACTTGTGTGAAATTACTGAACTGTGAGTACACCATTGTCCCCCGGTCCAGCCTGGCGCACCACCTCTAGCAGCCATCACTCCCGTGTTCCGACCGCGGGCTCCAGGAATACACCTCCCCTACCCATGGAGGCGATCCCATCTTGGTGCCCTGCTCCATCAGCCCCAGGCTCCCCATCACCAGGGAGCGGTGGTGCGACCATCCCTCACCGCAACCCACGGGTGGTGTCACAGACACAACAACTCCCCTTTAAATATCCCCTTTCTGACGGTTGTGAGGATGGGCGGCCGTGCGAGCCCGAGTCCGGTCACCACTCGAGCCGCAGCAGTGAACCCGGATCTGAGCAGGCCCCCCAAGAGAGAAGCGGCAGCGGCCCCCGCCCGCAACAACCCCACGGAGTAATTTTGCTGTATTTTTGTACTTTCTCTTTGCTTATAATGGTGGAAATAAAAAACATTCACCGGTAAATGTAATTTTAACATTTATTACCTTATCTGGGAACGAAGTGTGTGTGTGACATGGTCAGACACATCCTGTTTAGTTTTTGAAGCAGAGACTCTAAAATTCACAAAGCCTATGCTGTCAGTGCAAGAACTGGCAAAAATTAGAAGGAAGAGGGACTCTGACACACCCTGTATTAGACATAAAGGACTGATTCATACACATTCTTTTAAAATTGCTAGATAGTGGGATTCCTACAGTCATAAAGCCTATGCACTAAGTGCAATGTCTGATGAAATTTAAAAGCATGGGCTGCAATACCCCCTGGAAGATACATAGAGGAGAGACTCTGATTCAATTATGGTTAAATATTACAAACATTCTGATTCCAAAACTGGCAAAGCCTATGCATTCAATGTGAGGCCTACCTAAATTGACTAAGAGGCATTGCAGAAGAGCCAGCAAGAAATGTAGAGATACGCTGATATAATTTTGGCACAATTTTGCAAACATTCTGATTCCCAAACTGGGAAAGGCTATGCACTCCTTGTGAAGCTTATTTAAAATTGCAAAGAGGCATTGCAGTACACCCTGAAAGAGATGTTTAGGGGGGTATATGAATCAATATTAGCACAATTTTAACTCCTTAACAATCTTGGCTGTATATATATACGTCCTAGGTTTTGTCCCCCGGTAACCGCGGGCTAATCCCCGCACATGTCTGCTGATCCAATCAGCAGACATATGTAGCTAACAGATCCACCCGCACCCGCTTACCACTGAATTTGCGCTGTCAAAATCTGACTGTACAACTTAAATGGCTGCAGCGGGCACTGCACCTTTTCCTACCACCATCGGCGGCCCTATAACGCAATTACGGGGAGCCATGATGTTGCCATGGTAGCGTCGGGTCAGCTGATGACCCCTGATGCTATCATGACCTTTTCTGTGAGAGACGGCAGAGTGCTGACATTAACAGGAACAATGCATGTCTGCTGATCACAGCGATGCTGCAGGATTGCTCTGATCAGCAAAACTGATTGGATAGTACAGTTAAAAGTACCCCAGGGAGAATAATAAAATAAAATAAATACAAAAAAATTTAGAAAACTCTTTAAAAGATATGAAAAAAATATGAAAACCAACCTAAAAGTTCAAATCACCCTCCTTCCGTCCCATTGGAAAGAAGACAAATATATATATATGCACATATTTGGTGTCTCCACATTCAGAAATGCCTGATCTATCAAAATATTCAATCAATTAATCGGATCGGTACATGGCGTAGCGATAAAGAAAAATTAAATGCCAAAATTACATTTTTTGGTCGCCGCAGCATTGTATTAAAATGCAGTAACAGGCGATCAAAATATAGCAACTATGCAAATATAGTATAGTTAAAACATTAGCTTAAGAGGCAAAAAATAAGCCACCACTGAGCCCCGGATCCCAAAAAGTAAAAATGCTATTGGTCTCGGAAAATAGCGATAAGTACTATGATTTTTGCGACAAATTTCTGATTTTTTTTCACCCGTCAGATAACAGTAAAAGTATACATGTTTGGAATCCATGAATGCATACTGACTGAGTACAGTGCACCAAATATGGCATCACTGGGTCTTATATAGACCCAATGATGCAATGAGGCCAGCCATTCACAGTAATGCCAGTATCCAACATGGCTAAGGCATTACCCAGATTAGTAGGTAATTCCCGCAATTTATTCAAATTATTTTTTATTTAATTTTACAGTACAATACAACAAACTGCACTCTGTAACCAATCACAGATGTCAAGACAGAGAGTAGGAGGCATGTATAGCAGTCTGCAACCAATCACAGACACTGGCAAAAATTGTGGTGCAGGGAATCAGTGAATATTAATGAAGTTTAATGAGCAAGCCAGAAAAGGGCCCAGACAAGAGTTTTACTGCTGTTATCTTCTGGAAAACACGTACGTATAATTGTCCTGCTCTTATCCCCATTTTGCTTCCTTTGCAGCCTTCTAGCCCTTACTATGACCATTTTACAGCCATTTTTCAGCACAGAAATTTGGGTTCCTATTGACTTGATGGGGTTAGATGTCATGAGTCAAGTTTGGCTCCCAAACCAAACTTTTTTTTCAAGTCCATACAAGCCCATGGAACCTGAATATCTATGGACCTGCTCATCTCTACAGCTGACAATTGCCACTTTTTTGTTAAATGTCATGAGTTTCTTGTCCGCTACCTGATTCTCACCTCCAGATTTGCTTTGCTTTATAGGGTTACTAACTCTGAAAGTGCCCAATCACTATGGCTCACAGAGCAAGCATCCCAACTTTCCATAATAATTGGGTCCTAAATCACTTTTTGCTTCATGTCTTCCAAGTACACATAATGAATGTTCAACTCTTCAAAAAAAACAACAGGAACAAATGGTTCTGGTGTAGTATCTTCCGTAGGCCAAGGAATGCTGTTGTAAGGGAAATAAGGTGCAGAGCAAAACAGGTGTTATTGATATTGTGTAAATTCTGCTGTGTACAATGTTAAACATCCTGGTGGTGGAGATGGGGAACTGTGCAGAACACTGGCTGAAGCTGATGATGTTGCTGTCAGTGGCTAGATCATCCTAAATACACTGGACTGTATGGAGCAGGAAAAGTATGGAATATGCACTGCATAATAACTTTTCCCGGGTATTGCACCAAATCTGCATATCAAGTTTAATGGTAAAGCCCCCTGTGTTCCAGGGTAGTGAAGGTTTACATGACCCAATTTTACATTTCAATATTTGACCTAGCACCTAACAAGCTGAGATAAAAATCTTGCTTTATAAAATAAAAATGCTTTATAAAAATAAAAATTCAGATATTGCACAAGCATTAAGCTTCTGTATATTCTATAACTGACTGGCCTATTAAGCATGTATTTTATAGTAATAGCCATTCACTTATATTTAAAAAATAATAAGCAGAATATAAGTATTTAACAGCTGGTGTGTTTAATAATAGTTGTATTTACAGTCAATAATATTTTTCGGTGGAATCATTTGGGAGTCTATTTTTTGAAAATTCTTGGACTTTCTCCAGAATTTACAGACTCAAAATTACCCTGAAGCCATTCATATGTACTTGGCTGTGTACCAGTAAATCCTTTTTTAAGAAATGTTATTATGTTAGAGATTAAAAAAATGAATATACTTCTATTTTTTTTCTTTTCAATCTTCTTCAATTTTCTTGCCTAAAATTGTAAATGTATACAAGTCCCATTTAAGTATTTCAAAAAAGAAAGTCACTTTTATTGTTAGAAATAAAGATCATAAAAATGAAATGGAATCAGGAAATAGGTCTGATGTGTTGTGATGGAAATTCTCATTTCAAATTTCTATTTATATGCCTCAATTACATCTATCAAGAGCAAGATTTTATTTCAACTTATTTGATTGTGTGAACCATGGATATGCGATACAATTACATTATGATTATAAAAAACAGCAGATTGTAAGGATTTTTTCTTCTACATTAGTATCTAAATAATTAAAATAACTGTAATAATGTATGTCATATCTATTAAAAAAACAAAAACGCAAACGATTTTCTCTATAATTACCAAAAATGAGAATGTCTTTGATCAGCTTTTATGAAACTCACTTTTGGCTTCTTTCCTACAGATTTAGTTTTTTGTTTGTTTTTTTTACAGCGTTATTTTCTGGCTTGTAAAAAGTGCCATAATTGCATTTTTATAAGCTCTTGTGTGTGTATGTGTGTGCTTTTAGATATCCGCATGTGTATAGTAGAAAACTGAAGCAAATAGGAACTGCAGATGAAATTCTATTCTCTTTCTGCAGTACCCGGCAGTGTTGTCTAAATAGTGTTCTAGCCAGTGATAATGGCTTATTGGTTGGGGTGATATACTATAATCTTGCATTGATGACCTAAACTAAGGACAGTTCTTCAGTATAAAATTAGTGGACAACCGTTTAAAACATTAAAACATTTTTCATATTTTGCTACCTCGCAACGTGGAATGTCAATGCTTTTTTTACATCAGTTTGCTTACAACTGTGAATATTTGGTTTCCTGTTTATTGTTAAGCAACCAACAAGTAGAACAAAATAACTGAAAACATCAGTGTGTGTGCATATAACTATTCCCTCTCCTAAAGTTAGTACTTTGTAGAGCCACCTTTTGAGGCAATTACAGCTGCTAGTTACTGTAACAGTAATCTTAGGGTCATTGTCTTGTTGGAAGGTAAACCTATGTCCAAATGTTCAAATCACTAATGCTTAAACTGGTTTTGCTCAAGAATATCCCTGTATTTCACATGATCCATCTTCCCCTCGACATGGACCATTTTCCCTGTCCCTACTTCTGAAAAGCATCCCCACAGCATGATGCTGCAACCACCATGTTTCACTGTGGGAATAGTGTTCTTGGGATGATGAGCTGTGTGGGTTTAGCGCCACACATAGTGTTTACCTTGGTATCCAAAAAGTTGAATTTTGAACTCATCCGACCACAAGATCTTCGTAAAATACATTTGGAAAGACTCCTGCATGTCTTTTGGCAAACTCAAAATGAACCTTTCAATTTTTGGCTATACGTAAAGGATTGTTTTCTGCAGTCTTCCATAAAGGCCAGCTCTGTAGATTGTATGGCTTATTGTGGTCATATGAACAAATACTTAAGTCTCTGCTTGGAAACTCAGCAGTTCCATTAGGGTTAGCTTTGGTCTCTAATTAATGGCCACCTTACCCAAACTGATAGTTTTGGTGGACGGTCCTCTCTTGGTTGGTTTGTTGTGGAACCATGTTTTTTCCACTTGATGATAATCGATTAGATGGTACTCTGGGGGATCATCAGAGTTGGATATATTTTGAGAACCCAACTATGATGTACTTTTGAACAATGTTGTCTTACAAGACTTGTTCGGGGATCTCCTTTGTCTTCTCTATGTTTTTGGTAAGTGGTGACTCTTGCACCATGTTCAATGGTGTTGCAGCTATTGTCTTTCCCTTTGATGATAATAAATTGGATTTTGCTCCACAGGATCATGAGACAATGGGATATTTTTTTAGAACCTAATTCTGACTTGCACTTCTGAACAATGTGCAATGGTGTTGCAGACTCTGTAGCCTTTCAGAAAAGCTGTGTATATACTGACAGACAACGTGATACTTAGATTTCACACAGGTGGATTCCTTTCACTTAGTGTGGCGCCCTGGACAAGCCAGGACATCACAGGTACTGCAACAACACACCCCACACCCCGGTCAGGCACATCAGTCACACACACAAATCCTTGTTGCCTCCCTCCAGGGGCTGATGTCTACACCAGGTGGGGCAGGGCCAGGTGGTTGGCCCCACCCACCGAGGAGTTCACAGTCCTGGAGGCGGAAAAGGAGAAGAGTTGAGTTAGGGAGAGTGGAAGTGGAGGAGCGAGGAGTAGTAGTGGAGGAGCAAGAGCAGACTGACCGTGTCCGGGTACGTGGCCCGGGCACCCAAGAGCAAGGTTGGCAGACGGTGGTGACCGTCTGCAGGCGAGGCCGATTGATGCACAACCGTGAGGACCGGGGACGGGCGGTGGCCCGCCGGTACCGAACCGCGGAGCGAAGAGAAGCCAGCACCATTCGGCAGGGCTTACGGACCCCGACCAGGCTTGGAGTCGCCGTTAAACCGGTCAAATCCGTCAGCAACGGGAACCTCCGGGGTTCCTCAGCAGTAAAGACCCGACTGAAGGCAACCTCTCAACCGTGAAGGGAAATACAGCTACCGCCACAGCTAGAGTTCCCAGAGCCAGAGCCTGCGGGCAAAAAGGGGCTCCTCTGGCAAATACACCGCTGGGGAGTGAGTTACCGGTGGGAAGCCATCGGAGCCGACAACACATCACAGGTGCAGGGAGAGACAGTCACCGCCAACCTACTGGGAGTGACCATCGCAGCCGGCTGCGGGACCCATCCATCCAGCCGTTTGTTTTACCAGAGACTCCGTCTACATCATTGGCTGAGTGAGTACTACCGCCCCCGCGACCCTGCACTTCGCCAAACCCCACCATCCACCTTACAGTCACCATCACCGGGCCCCGGGACCACCAAAACCCCCCTACCCACGGAGGGGGAGAGAAACATCTCGGCTGCTCCCTGTCATCGCTCCCAGGATCCCCGTCCAGAACAGCGGTGGTGCCCCCAACCTCACCACAAACCATGGGTGGCGTCATGGACTAAATCCCCAAACCAAGCCACCCCTTTCACTCACGGGCGAGGAGCGCTGCTCGAGGCCCCGGATCCGGCCCACCGCTCGAGCCACCGAGCAGCAGCAGCAGCGCCAGACCCGAGCGTTAGCGAGCGCAGCGCCCCGCCGCCCGTGACATTAGCATGGAACTTATGAAGGTAATTACTGTTAACAGAAATTTTTAGGGCAATCTTTATTTATTTTATCCTATAAATTGCCTGTATTTTTCTCACTTCACTTTTCCAACTTAGATCATTTAGTGTTGATGCAGCACACAAGTCGGATTACAAAAAAAATTAAAAAAAGGTAGTAATGTAGCAAAATAGGTAAAAGCCAAGAGAGGTGAATACTTTTCCAATGCACCGTTTGTGCCATAAACTCCTTCACTGATGTAAAATTGTTAAGTAATCATCCAATAATAGCCTTGGTGATATCTGAGGGAATGATACTGGCCAATCTGTAGAGTTGCTTAAATGGGTCAGGTAATTTTCATTCTAAAGCCCTATGTATTTAGTGCTATATCAAAACTATTTTCTATCTTTCTTGCATTAAAGAAATCCCTATTCTTCCCTAACTATACTATGTAATTGATAAACTTTTTCAGTGCATGCTGGGATACTGAAATAAAGCATAATTAGAGAAGGGGCTGAAGCTGCTGTCACTGCCACAGCCACTGTTCCTTCCCTAAAATTAAGCGTTATCACTGATGCTCCTTTTAGGGGCTGGATTAGTCTGTGCATAATGTGGACTGTGCACAGTTGCAGCTTGTTCTCTGTTGCGCCTCATATTAGCAATAATTAACTGGCAGGAGAGTGTGTTGTCAGAATACCACAGTACTACCGCAGCAAGTGACCTCACTGATGTCTGCATGCCGGGTATTCCTACAGCGCACTCTAAGGCTGGCTTGTTATTGCTAATCTGAGCCGGCAACAGAGAGTGCACTGTCATTGTACACATCACAGAAAAAACATCGCACTGGCACTAGCCAACCCCTGAATCAAGCATGAGTGATGTTCTTCAATTCAGGGAGAAGTGAGAAAGGCTGTGGCAGTGACCACAGCCTCTGCCCCCTAATGACGCTTTGTTTGGGTACGCCAGCATCCATTATGACTCTCAAACACAGGGTCATAAAAAAGGAAGTGAAAAATAAATAGCAAAATATATAGTGTAGTGAGGGAAGGATGGGGGACTTTTTATTCAAGTATATTAGACAATAATTTAGATTATGGCATTAACTAAATAAGGATTTAAATTACTTTGTATTTTAAACCACCCCTTTAACTACTTCACATGATTGAAACTATTTATTATTTACTCAAAATCACAGCATCAATATTGCAATAATGATTAAAAAGAGTAATTGAAGGACTGAGGAGGATTGCTCCTGAAAATATTGGAACACCTACAATGGGGAAAATATGTATTTGATACACTGCCATTTTTGCAAGTTTTCCCACCTACAAAGAATGGAGAGATCTGTAATTACTTAAGGTACACTTCAACTGTGATAAAAATCCAGAAAACCACACTGCATTATTTTTAATAATTAAATAGCATTTTATTGCATGAAGTATTTGATCACCAACTGGCAAGCAAGAATTCTGGCTCTCATAGAACTGCTGTTTTATCTTTAAAAAATCCTCCTACTCTGCACTCATTACCTGTATCAATTGCACCTGTTTGAAGGTTCTACCTGTATAAAAGACACTTGTCCGCACACTCAATCAATCACACTCCAACCTCTTTACCATGGCAAAAAAACAAAGAGCTGTCTGAGGACAACAGGGAGAAAAGTGTACACCTGCACAAGGCTCGGATGGTCTACAGGAAAATAGGTCAAGTAGCTTGGTGAGAAGGCAACAACTGTTGGAGCAATTATTATAAAATGTAAGAAACACAAGGTGACTGCCAATTTTGCTCAGTCAGGGGTTCTATGTAAGATGTTGCCTCGTTGGGTAAAGATGATTCTAATAATGGTTAGGAATCAGCCCAGAACTACATGAGAGGGACTGGTCAATTGCCTGAAGAGAGCTGGAGCCAGAGTCTCAAAGATTACCGTGAGTATCATACTATGCAGTCATTGATTAAAATCCTGCAGGGCATGCAAGGTCCTGCTGTTCATGCCAAAACATGTCCAGGCCTGTTTTAAGCTTGTCAATGACCATCTGGATGATCCAGAGTAGGCATGGGAATAGTTTAAGTGGTCAGACTAGACCAAAATAGAACTTTTTGGCACCAACTCCACTCGCCGTGTTTGAAAGAAGAAGAATGACTACATGCCCAAGAAAACCATACCATCTGTGAAGCATGGGGATTGAAACATCATACTTTGGGGGTGCTTTTTTTGCAGCATATTGAAGGATGAATGAATGGAGTCATGTATCATGAGATATTGGCCAACAACCTCCTTACCTCACTAAGAGCAATGAAGATGGGTCATGGCTGGGTCTTCCAGCATGACAATGATACAAAACACACAGCCATGCCATCTAAGCCACCATTAGATGCGACAGTCCCGGGACTCTACCCGGCTCATCCCGAATTGCCCTGGTGCGGTGGCAATCAGCATAATAAGGAGTTAAATGGCAGCTTATAGCTGCCACTAAGTCCTAGGTTAATCATGGCAGGCGTCTCCCTGAGATACCTTCCATGATTAACCTTTAAGTGAAAGTAAATAAACACACATAACAAAAAATCCTTTATTTGGAATAAAAAACAAACAAAACCCCTCATTTACCACTTTATTAATCCCCAAACAGCCATCCAGGTCCGACGTAATGCACATGACGCTTTCAGCTCTGCTACATGAAGCTGACAGGGAGCGCCATAGAACACGACCACTCTGTGTCAGCTCCACATAGCAACTAAAGTGAGCCGCGCTGTCACCGGAGACTTCACTCAGGTAGTGCTTGCGTGTGTGCGGGGATGATGATGAGTGCAGTAGTGCTTGTGTGTGCGGTTATGATGATGAGTGCAGTAGTGCCGGGGTGTGTGCGGGGATGATGATGGGAGTGGTAGGGCCTGCGTGTGTGCAGGGATGATGAGTGCAGTAGTGCCGGGTGTGTGCAGTGATGATGATGGGATCGGTAGTGCCTGCGTGTGCGCGGGGTTGATGGGAGCGGTAGTGCCTGCGTGTGTGCGCGGATGATGGGTGCAGTAGTGCCGGGGTGTGTGTTCAGTGTATACATGCGGAGGGCAGAGTGTGGGGGGGTGGGGCCGAGTGGGGCTGTGGTGCTGAGGAGGGCAGTGCCGGGGACTGCATGGCTGGGGACAGGTGACTATTCATGTGTGTGTGTGTGTGTGTTCAGTGTATACATGCGGAGGGCAGAGTTTGGGGGGGTGGAGCCGAGTTACGCTAGCAACCATGGTACACAATCAGGTAACTATGCAAAGCGCTTTGCTTAGTTACCCAATGTGTACCATGGTTACCAGCGTACGCCGGCTCCCGGCACGATCCCAGCAACGCAAGGGTATGTCTCAGCTGGGTTTCCGGTGTGGGCTCCCGGGAGTGCAGCAGTCACCTGGGAGTCGGGGCTCCGGGTGGGTGTGGGGAAAGGTGTCGGGTTTCATCCTGTCGCACCGTAGTTCATGCTGTTAACTTAGCTGAGCCGTTGGTCACAGGCTCTTTAGCGCAGACAGACAGACAAAATAAGGCAATTATATATATACTAGAAGGTGGCCCGATTCTACGCATCGGGTATTCTAGAATTTACGTATTGTGTAGTTCATGTATGATTTTTGTTATATATATATATATATATATATATATAGATGTTGTTGTGTGTAGTTACCAAGTGTTTGTGTAGGGCGCTGTACATGTTCTGGGTGTTGTCTGGGTGTGACGGGGGGTGAGAGCGATGTTGTATGTGTGTTGCGTGTATTGCGTTGTTTGTGGAGCGCTGTGTGTCTGTAGCGTTGTGTGTGTGTGTGTTGCGCGGTTTGTGTGTGTGTGGTGTGTTTTGGGGGGAGGTATGTTTTGTGCAATGTGTGTGTTGTGCGGTATGTGCGTATATTTGTGTGTGCCGCGGTGTTTGTGTGTTGGGTGTTGTGTGTGTGCAGCGTTGTCTGTGTGTGTGGGTGTCTGTGTAGGGCAGTTGTTTGTGGTTCCCAGTGTGTGTGTGTTGTGTGTTGTGCAGTGCGCGCGCGTGTGTGTGTGTGTGTGTGTTGGGGGGAGGTGTGCACTTCCCATCGTGCTCCATCCCCCATGCAGCGCACTCCCCATCGTGCTCCATCCCCCATGCAGCGCACTCCCCATCGTGCTCCATCCCCTATGCTGCGCAACCCCAATCGTGCTCCATCTCCCATGCTGTGCACTCCCAAACGTGCTCCATCCGCCATGCTGCGCACTCCCAAATGTGCTCCATCCGCCATGCTGCGCACTCTCAAACGTGCTCCATCCGCCATACTCCGCACTAACCATCGTGCTCCATCCCCCATGCAGCGCACTCCCCATCGTGCTCCATCCCCTATGCTGCGCACCCCCCATCGTGCTCCATTTCCCATGCTGCGCACTCCCAAACGTGCTCCATCCGCCATGCTGCGCACTCCCAAACGAGCTCCATCCGCCATGCTGTGCACTCCCAAACGTGCTCCATCCGCCATGCTGTGCACTCCCAAACGTGGTCCATCCGCCATGCTGCGCACTCCCAAACATGCTTCATCCGCCATACTCCGCACTCCCCATCGTGCTGCATCCCCCATGCTGCGCACTCCCAAATGTGCTCCATCCCCCCTGCTGCGCACTCCCAAACGTGCTCCATCCGCCATGCTGCACACTCCCAAACGTGCTCCATCCGCCATGCTGCGCACTCCCAAACGTGCTCCATCCGCCATACTCCGCACTCCCCATCGTGCTGCATCCCCCATGCTGCGCACTCCTAAATGTGCTCCATCCCCCCTGCTGCGCACTCCCAAACGTGCTCCATCTGCCATGCTGCACACTCCCAAACGTGCTCCATCCGCCATGCTGCGCACTCCCAAACGTGGTCCATCCGCCATGCTGCGCACTCCCAAACGTGCTCCATCCGCCATGCTGTGCACTCCCAAACGTGCTCCATCCGCCATGCTGCGCACTCCCAAATGTGCTCCATCCGCCATGCTGCGCACTCCCAAACGTGCTCCATCCGCCATGCTGCGCACTCCCAAACGTGCTCCATCCGCCATGCTGCGCACTCCCAAACGTGCTCCATCCGCCATGCTGCGCACTCCCAAACGTGCTCCATCCGCCATGCTGCGCACTCCCAAACGTGCTCCATCCGCCATGCTGCGCACTCCCAAACGTGCTCCATCCGCCATGCTGCGCACTCCCAAACGTGCTCCATCCCCCTTGCTGCGCACCCCCCATCGTGCTCCATCCCCCATGCTGCACCAGCATCAGCCTCTCTACCCGCAGCATCAGCCTCTCTGCCCGCAGCATCAGCCTCTCTCCTCCCAGCATCAGCCTCTCTACCCGCAGCATCAGCCTCTCTACCCGCAGCATCAGCCTCTCTGTCCCCAGCATCAGCCTCTCTGTCCCCAGCATCAGTCTCTCTCATCCCAGCATCAGCCTCTCTCCTCCCAGCATCAGCCTCTCTCCTCCCAGCATCAGCCCTTTCTGTCCCCAGCATCAGCCTCTCTCCTCCCAGCATCAGCCTTTTCTGTCCCTAGCATCAGCCTCTCTCCTCCCAGCATCAGCCTCTCTCCTCCCAGCATCAGCCTCTCTCCTCCCAGCCTACCCCAGCCTCAGCCTCCCCCAGCATCAGCCTCTCTCCTCCCAGCATCAGCCTCTCTCCTCCCAGCATCAGCCTCTCTCCTCCCAGCATCAGCCTTTTCTGTCCCCAGCATCAGCCTCTCTCCTCCCAGCCTACCCCAGCCTCAGCCTCCCCCAGCATCAGCCTCCCCCAGCATCAGCCTCCCCCAGCATCAGCCTCTCTCCTCCCAGCATCAGCCTCTCTCCTCCCAGCATCAGCCTCTCTCCTCCCAGCATCAGCCTTTTCTGTCCCCAGCATCGACCTCTCTCCTCCCAGCCTCCCCCAGCCTCAGCCTCCCCCAGCATCAGCCTCCCCCAGCATCAGCCTCCCCCAGCATCAGCCTCTCTCCTCCCGGCATCAGCCTCTCTCTTCCCAGCATCAGCCTCTCTCCTCCCAGCCTAGCCCAGCCTCAGCCTCCCCCAGCATCAGCCTCTCTCCTCCCAGCATCAGCCTCTCTCCTCCCAACATCAGCCTCTCTCCTCCCAGCCTACCCCAGCCTCAGCCTCCCCCAGCATCAGCCTCTCTCCTCCCAGAATCAGCCTCTCTCCTCCCAGCATCAGCCTCTCTCCTCCCAGCCTACCCCAGCCTCAGCCTCCCCCAGCATCAGCCTCTCTCCTCCCAGCATCAGCCTTTTCGGTCCCCAGCATCAGCCTCTCTCCTCCCAGCCTACTCCAGCCTCAGCCTCCCCCAGCTTCAGCCTCCCCCAGCATCAGCCTCTTTCCTCCCAGCCTACCCCAGCCTCAGCCTCCCCCAGCATCAGCCTCCCCCAGCATCAGCCTCTCTCCTTCCAGCATCAGCCTCTCTCCTCCCAGCATCAGCCTTTTCTGTCCCCAGCATCAGCCTCTCTCCTCCCAGCCTCCCCCAGCCTCAGCCTCCCCCAGCATCAGCCTCCCCCAGCATCAGCCTCTCTCCTCCCAGCATCAGCCTCTCTCCTCCCAGCATCAGCCTCTCTCCTCCCAGCATCAGCCTCTCTCCTCCCAGCCTACCCCAGCCTCAGCCTCCCCCAGCATCAGCCTCTCTCCTCACAGCATCAGCCTCTCTCCTCCCAGCATCAGCCTCTCTCCTCCCGGCCTACCCCAGCCTCAGCCTCCCCCAGCATCAGCCTCTCTCCTCCCAGCATCAGCCTTTTCGGTCCCCAGCATCATCCTCTCTCCTCCCAGCCTACCTCAGCCTCAGCCTCCCCCAGCATCAGCCTCTCTTCTCTCAGCCTCCCCATCCCAGCTTTCCCCAGGATCAGCCTCTCTCCTCCCAGCCTCCTCCAGCACGCCGTGCTCCTCTGCCGACACTCACACACCCGATCGCAGACACTCACACACACCCACACACACCCGATCGCATACACTCACACACATCCGATCGCATACACTCACACACACACCCGATCGCATACACTCACACACACCTGATCGCATACACTCACACACACCCGATCGCATACACTCACACACACACACATTGACGATATTGCACATACGCGCTCATACTCACAACATCCGGAGATACCACATGCTTCTGGCTATGTGATCCTCCGGCAGGTCCTGGAAGCTCACAGCATAGTATCGCCGCCGAGAAGCAAGCGATATCCCAGGATGTTGTGAGTGTGTGGATGCGATGTGATGTGTGTGTGACGTGTGTGTGAGAGTGAGTGTGATCTGATGTGTGTGTGTGTATGTGTGTGTGTGTTGTTATGTGTGTGCATGTGTGTATGTTCCGCCGCTGCAGGACCATGATGCGCTGGTAACTATGCTACCATGGTTACCAGCGTATCTCGTCCCCCGCTCGCACGGGAGCCCACACCAGCATACGCCGGCCAGCCCCAGCAATGCGAGGGTATGTGTCGGCTGGTTTGGTGGTGTACGCTGATGTGGGCTCCCAGGGGTACAGTACTCACCTGGTAGTCGTGGCTCCGTGACCGTGTCGGTTCGGGGAATGCGTGGGGGGGGCAGGGCCAGAGCTAGCGTGCATTGCGTGAGGGGGGCGGGGCGTGGCCGAGTTGCCAATGCCTGCAGGGTGCCGGGGCGAGAGGCCAATCTGTGGGGGGGCGGAGCCTGGGCGAGCGGCCGGCCAATCCGTGTGGGGGCGCAGCCTGGGCGAGCGGCCAATCCGTGAGGGGGGGCGGGCCCATGGCGAGCCCAGCGGCCAATCAGCTTTGTGTCACCGTAAGGACACAATTTTGGAGCAAGACAGACAGACAGACAGACAGACAGACAGACAGATAGACAGAATAAGGCAATTATATATATAGATATAGATATCTGCCCTTTAAATGTAGATTTGCGAAGTTATTTATTATTAACATAAACTATAGTCCAATATAAACAGTAAATGAAGCTCAAATGTGAACATAAACAATAAAGCATTAAATATAGAAAAACAGAATTTCAAAAAGAAGGTGATATGAATTAGAGATAATCTCTGATCACATGAAAACATCATAAACTATAATCTAGACGGGAACATAACAGAATATACTAAATCTTTCAACAGTGGTAATTAAATCTTTTTCTACACTGGGTAATTGAGGTCAGATATTCAATTACTCATGATATTGCTAAACTGTCAAATCATGGCATCTTTTTTATTTTAACATGTTCCAAAAACCACTTGAAAAAATATATATTTTAATTTTCTTTTGAAAAAGGTTTTATAATTAGGATGATATTTTTTTTTTTTATTAATACAAGTATTGCCAGTGTTTATTTTAAGAATTCCAAAACTGATTTACTATAAAACAGACTAGTTTAGGTAATATATGATCATATTATTGAGGACAACTTAGGCTAGTGACCACATGCCTTGAACTTATAAATTATGCAAAACAAGGTTACATTTACTTTTTGCAAACATTTTGCACCAGCAATAAGTAATAGTTGCTTTCTGATTATTATCACCATAAGATTTATGTTGCCATTACCACCTTTGCATGGACCACGAGTAACCTTGTTTGTGTATAATATCAATACAGTAAGTAGGGATAAACATCATATTTCAACCTTAATGGATGAATAACAATGAAAATTATCTTGTATGAACAATTTATTTTTAACAATAATCAATAAGGTTTTTTTTTATATTTATTGTACATTTACAGATCCCTCTTCTTTGATACATCATTTTCACTCTCTGCTTAGTGGCACTGGCCAATCCAAAAGCAGAAGGAGTGTCTCAGACTACCACTGAACTGATATTAACATGTATAAAAAGTGCTTTTGCCATTTGTCATGCTAGGTATTGGGAAATACCAAGCAAATGGTGAAAAGGAAAGGGGGAGATGCCTATCAAAAGCAGAGATGGTGACCCCTGATCCAACCTTCTGCTGGCCCCTGGCTCCCCTGACCACCCTATATAGGTTTTGCACCTATGCGCCGAGCAGGATAGCTGGCCCTGGCTGACCCTGAACTGGGCCCTAAGTAAAGAACAGATAGGATGAACACTTAAGCTGGGGTCACACATAGCGACGCAGCAGCGATCACGACGGTCGACCTGACCTTATCAGGATCGCTGCTGAGTCGTTACATGGTCGCTGGTGAGCTGTCAAACAGGCAGATCTCACCAGCGATCAGTGACCAGCCCCCAGCCAGCAGTGAGGTGTGGAAGCGATGCTGAGCTTGGTAACTAAGGTAAATATCGGGTAACCAAGGAAAGCACTTCTCTTGGTTACCCGATATTTACCTTAGTTACTAGCGTCCACCGCTCTCATGCTGCCAGTGCCGATTCCCTGTTCCCTGCACTCCTAGCCAGAGTAAACATCGGGTTAATTACCCGATGTGTACTTCAGCTACGTGTGCAGGGAGCCGGCACTGGCAGCGTAAGAGCACACCGCTTAGCGCTGGCTCCCTGCACTACCTAGCAAGAGTACACATCTGGTTAATTACCCGATGTGAACTCCAGCTACGTGTGCAGGGAGCAGGGAGCCGGCACTGGCAACATGAGAGCACACCGCTTAGCGCTGGCTCCCTGCTCACGTAGCCGGATTGCACATCAGGTAATTAACCCAATGTGTACTCTGACTAGGAGTGCAGGGAGCCAGCGCTAAGCGGTGTGCTCTCACGCTGAGAGTGCCGGCTCCCTGCACCCTGCACACGTAGCTGGAGTACACATCGGGTAATTAACCCGATGTGTACTCTTGCTAGGAGTGCAGGGAACCAGCGCTAAGCGTTGTGCTCTCACACTGCCAGTGCCAGCTCCCTGCTCCCTGCACACGTAGCTGGAGTACACATTGGGTAATTAACCCGATGTGTAATCCGGCTACGTGTGCAGGGAACAGGGAGCCGGCACTGGCAGCGTGAGAGCGGCGGACGCTGGTAACGAAGGTAAATATCGGGTAACCAAGGAAAGGTCTTCCCTTGGTTACCCGATGTTTACCGTGGTTACAGCTTACCGCAGGCTGCCAGAAGCCAGCTCCTGCTCCCTGCTCGCTTCAATTCGTCGCTCTCTCGCTGTCACACACAGCAATTGCCAAGTGATGGGCTGGTGAACCTCATCCTCACTACAATCCTCACTACTACTACACTAGAAAGAAAGAAGACAGAAGAGCAGGATCGTGGAGGGCTGACAGGGGGTAATAAAGATGGAGTCTCTAATGTGTCTGTGTATTTCTATTAAAGTATTTTTTCTCTGTGTGGTGTCTTTTTTTTAACCCTTTATTGGAGATTCTTAAGGCCGGGTCAAACGTGCCTGACATTAGGAATAGAGATGAGCGAACCGGTCCCGGTTCGGCTCGAGGTCGGTTCGCCGAACGGAGGTCCCGTTCGAGTTCGGTTCGTCGAACGTTCGACGAACCGAACTCGAGCCAATAGGAAACAATGGCAGGCAATCACAAACACAGAAAAACACCTAGAAAACACCCTCAAAGGTGTCCAAAAGGTGACAAACAACTCACAACACAACACAAACACATGGGAAAGTGACAAGGACATATACTCATGCGAAAACAAAACAGCTGGACAAGGAAAAAGAGGAGGACACACAGATATATGAGTATATGCAAAGAAACATCGATTCCATTATTGTGCAACTTGAGCCCTGCTCATTTTAGGCTTCCAATCTGGATAAATTGCCTGAGCTCGCCACGTACGCCTTGGGGATCTTGTCAAGTCCTGCAGCCAGCGTTCTCTCGGAACCTGTCTTCAGTGCTGCTGGTGGTCTGCTGGCAGATAAGCACACGCGTCTGTCCACTGAAAATGTGGACATGGCTCTCAGAGGACTTTTCTTCCCCTGGGTCAGCCAGGGGACGGGAAAGGCACGCGTATTTTTGAGAGTGCTTCATGCAAAGCATCTTTTTCTTTTTCAAAAGGGGGCTCAACCGATGCCAGTCAAGTGGGGTGTGTGTGGCCCAATTAGTGGCAATGAGGGAGACTGTAGTTGGAGTCCCCTCGCTGTGTTTCTAAAAGAACCAAGATGAACAAGTCATGGCTCTCAGAGGACTTTTCTTCCCCTGGGTCAGCCAGGGGACGGGAAAGGCACGCGTATTTTTGAGAGTGCTTCATGCAAAGCATCTTTTTCTTTTTCAAAAGGGGGGGTCAACCGATGCCAGTCAAGTGGGGTGTGTGTGGCCCAATTAGTGGCAACGAGGGAGACTGTGGTTGGAGTCCCCTTGCTGTGTTTCTAAAAGAACCAAGATGAACAAGTCATGGCTCTCAGAGGACTTTTCTTCCCCTGGGTCAGCCAGGGGACGGGAAAGGCACGCGTATTTTTGAGAGTGCTTCATGCAAAGCACCTTTTTCTTTTTCAAAAGGGGGGGTCAACTGATGCCAGTCAAGTGGGGTGTGTGTGGCCCAATTAGTGGCAACGAGGGAGACTGTGGTTGGAGTCCCCTCGCTGTGTTTCTAAAAGAACCAAGATGAACAAGTCATGGCTCTCAGAGGACTTTTCTTTCCCTGGGTCAGCCAGGGGACGGGAAAGGCACGCGTATTTTTGAGAGTGCTTCATGCAAAGCATCTTTTTCTTTTTCAAAAGGGGGGTCAACTGATGCCAGTCAAGTGGGGTGTGTGTGGCCCAATTAGTGGCAACGAGGGAGACTGTGGTTGGAGTCCCCTCGCTGTGTTTCTAAAAGAACCAAGATGAACAAGTCATGGCTCTCAGAGGACTTTTCTTCCCCTGGGTCAGCCAGGGGACGGGAAAGGCACGCGTATTTTTGAGAGTGCTTCATGCAAAGCATCTTTTTCTTTTTCAAAAGGGGGGGTCAACCGATGCCACTCAAGTGGGGTGTGTGTGGCCCAGTTAGTGGCAACGAGGGAGACTGTGGTTGGAGTCCCCTCGCTGTGTTTCTAAAAGAACCAAGATGAACAAGTCATGGCTCTCAGAGGACTTTTCTTCCCCTGGGTCAGCCAGGGGACGGGAAAGGCACGCGTATTTTTGAGAGTGCTTCATGCAAAGCATCTTTTTCTTTTTCAAAAGCGGGGTCAACCGATGCCAGTCAAGTGGGGTGTGTGTGGCCCAATTAGTGGCAACGAGGGAGACTGTGGTTGGAGTCCCCTCGCTGTGTTTCTAAAAGAACCAAGATGAACAAGTCATGGCTCTCAGAGGACTTTTCTTCCCCTGGGTCAGCCAGGGGACGGGAAAGGCACGCGTATTTTTGAGAGTGCTTCATGCAAAGCATCTTTTTCTTTTTCAAAAGGGGGCTCAACCGATGCCAGTCAAGTGGGGTGTGTGTGGCCCAATTAGTGGCAACGAGGGAGACTGTGGTTGGAGTCCCCTCGCTGTGTTTCTAAAAGAACCAAGATGAACAAGTCATGGCTCTCAGAGGACTTTTCTTCCCCTGGGTCAGCCAGGGGACGGGAAAGGCACGTGTATTTTTGAGAGTGCTTCATGCAAAGCATATTTTTCTTTTTCAAAAGGGGGGTCAACTGATGCCAGTCAAGTGGGGTGTGTGTGGCCCAATTAGTGGCAACGAGGGAGACTGTGGTTGGAGTCCCCTCGCTGTGTTTCTAAAAGAACCAAGATGAACAAGTCATGGCTCTCAGAGGACTTTTCTTCCCCTGGGTCAGCCAGGGGACGGGAAAGGCACGCGTATTTTTGAGAGTGCTTCATGCAAAGCATCTTTTTCTTTTTCAAAAGGGGGGTCAACTGATGCCAGTCAAGTGGGGTGTGTGTGGCACAATTAGTGGCAACGAGGGAGACTGTGGTTGGAGTCCCATCGCTGTGTTTCTAAAAGAACCAAGATGAACAAGTCATGGCTCTCAGAGGACTTTTCTTCCCCTGGGTCAGCCAGGGGACGGGAAAGGCACGCGTATTTTTGAGAGTGCTTCATGCAAAGCATCTTTTTCTTTTTCAAAAGGGGGGGTCAACCGATGCCAGTCAAGTGGGGTGTGTGTGGCCCAATTAGTGGCAACGAGGGAGACTGTGGTTGGAGTCCCCTCGCTGTGTTTTACATGCTTTTAGAAGGGCATGACATGGCTTGGAGGTTGACTTTCAGCATCTGCAAACTGTTGGCTACCAAAATGCTGCCTTTCCAACACCTGTGGTTATAGACAATGAGGAACATACTGATGAAGATGAGACGCAGATACCCGATTGGGATGACAACTGAAATATTCGGTCAGGGCAAGAAGAGGCTCGGTCTGAGGGGGAGGGGAGTGCAAACACAACAATTGATGATGAAGTTCTAGATCCCACCTACTGTCAACCCACAGTCAGACACTCGAGGAGGTCAACAGAGGCGGTGGAGGAGGATGCAACCGACGACGAAGTTACCTTGCGCCTTCCTGGACAGAGTCGGAGCACTGGTAGCACGTCTACAACTGCATCCTCAGCCACCACTCTGCCTCTGAGCATTATTCGGGGTGGATCAACAGGTCGCATGGCCTCTAAGCCTTGCCTAGCCTGGTCCTTTTTTGACATAGAAAAAGATCGCCCAAATTATGTGATCTGTAAAATTTGTCATGGTTCTCTTAGTAGAGGTCAAAACCTCAGCAGTTTGACAACTTCTTCCATGAATCGTCACATGAATAAATATCATATGGCCCGGTGTGAAGCTCACCGTGCTGCAATGCGGGCTAGCGGAGCGAACCATCCACCGCCTGCCCCTTCCAGTGCATCCGCGCGCTCGTCATCTTCTAGGACTGTGGGGACAGCTGTCACACCTGTTTTTCCACCCACAACTTCCACCACTGTAACCGCAACAGGCAGTTTGCTTGGTAGGTCGTCAGTTGGTTTGGAAGGGGAAACAAGTACGTGTGTACAGCTCTCTCAGACATTGATAGCACCAACTTTGGATGAAGGCAACATCATGTCTCCGCCTGCACTTTCCTCACAAACCTGCATTTTTCCAGGGACACCCTACTCAACACCGTCTACACACAGCAGCCAGATCTCTGTCCCTCAGATGTGGTCAAATAAAAGGCCACTTCCTGCGACCCATGACAAAGCTAAGAGGTTGACTCTATCCCTCTGTAAGCTGTTGGCTACCGAAATGCTTCCTTCCCGCCTAGTGGACACACAGGATTTTAGAGACCTTATGTCTGTCGCTGTGATCCAGTACAAGATGCCCAATCACCACTGCTTCTCCAAGAACAGCATGCCCGCGCTACACCAGCATGTCGCACACAACATCACCACTTCCTTGAGAAACTCTGTGTGCGACAGGGTGCATTTCAACACAGATACTTGGACCAGTAAGCATAGACAGGGTCATTACATGTCACTGACTGGGCACTGGCAAACTATGGTGAGAGATGGAGAAGGGTCTGCTGTCCAAGTCTTGCCGTCCCCACGAGTTGTTTCAATCCTTCTTCTGTATGTAGAAGTTAATACACTGCTTCTGCCTCTTCAACCTCGTGTGGGTCCTCCACCTTGGCGCAAACCCTGTGTGGTCAGGCCACCCTTCCTTGTAACTGCGCACAAGGAATACCACACACCTCCTTACTATGCTGGCAGCAGAGCTCAATGCCATCAGGCGGTCAAAGGTTTACTTTGAAATGTATGGGAAATGTGAGTCACACCGCTGAGAAGTTGTGGACGGTTAGCTCTGGAGACCGAGTTTCATCAATGGTTGTCTCCACTCAACCAGCAGCCAGGGAAGGCCGGGTGCGACAATGATGCAAACATGGGTGCGGCCCTTCGTTGTGACAATGTGACACACATGGCTTGTGTGGTTCACGTGTTGAACCTGGTTGTCCAGCAATTTTTAAAGCACTATCCTGGCCCACATGGCCTTCTGCAGAGAGCACGGTGTAACGCCTTCCTTGATCCACACACTCAGATGGGCTGTTAATGATAGGCTAGAGGGAAGCCACTCACCAAGTAGGACCCCTAGAACCCTGAAACCCTTTAACCCCTATACAGGGATTAGGAATTACACAGGGCCCAAGGTGATTAATACCTGTGGAAGGCTGCATTTCCAGAGAATAGTAGTCAGGCAGGGTCAAAACATTAATTGAGGAACAGGAACAGAATGGGACGGGCAGGACTTAATCAGAAAACAAGCAGAGGTGAAATGCGGATCGGCCAACAAGGTACATAAACAGCAAGCAGGAAAAGTAGTCAGGTAACAAGCACACAAAATCATAAAACTGAACTGGGGGTAAAATTAACCAGAGGTTCATAGCTATGTCTGGCAGTGGTCTGCAGACAGGATGGGCATAAAAAAGGGTGTGGTGTCTTCCCATTGGTTGTAGCTGTATGATGGTATTTCATCTGTGAGATACCCACCAGCTACATTCAGCCAGAGATTCTGCATCTGTCAAGGTAATGCAGCCCAGTGTGTGAGCATAACCTGCGTCCACCTGCGCCGCTGGCATCGACTCCTCTCCCATCATCAAAAAAAGCAACAATAAGAGGATAATGTCCTCCAAAAATCAAGTATTACTCACAGCAAGTTGGGCTGCAGTGTGTACATCGCCCTGGCCAAAAACCGATGCTCTAGCAGGATACAGCTAAACCCCCACTAAGTGGAGGCATCACAGGTGCAGGAGAAGCAGATCACACACACACCTTCATGGAATGGAGGGGAGGTGACTGCTAGATGATAAAACTGCACACAAGTGGCTTGCATAGAGCGCTGTTCACATGCAGATGACACAGTCACAAACCTGCAGCCTATTAGGTAACGCCCTTCTATTAGATCAGGCGGGCTGCCAAGCCGTACTCCACTGTATATCATGCACGGACAGACACTCTACAATGCAAGGCCCAACAGAAAGGGGCCTGGCTGTATCCTGTACAAACAAAAAAATATGAGGTTTTTGTTGGTATTTATGGCCATAAAACGTAAGCCTACACCCTCGTCAAGGGACCTCATGTCTGTAGGTCCCTACACTAAATATAAAAAAAGCAACAATAAGAGGATAATGTCCTCCAAAAATCAAGTATTACTCACAGCAAGTTGGGCTGCAGTGTGTACATCGCCCTGGCCAAAAACTGATGCTCTAGCAGGATACAGCTAAACCCCCACTAAGTGGAGGCATCACAGGTGCAGGAGAAGCAGATCACACACACACACCTTCATGGAATGGAGGGGAGGTGACTGCTAGATGATAAAACTGCACACAAGTGGCTTGCATAGAGCGCTGTTCACATGCAGATGACACAGTCACAAACCCGCAGCCTATTAGGTAACGCCCTTCTATTAGATCAGGCGGGCTGCCAAGCCGTACTCCACTGTATATCATGCACGGACAGACACTCTACAATGCAAGGCCCAACAGAAAGGGGCCTGGCTGTATCCTGTACAAACAAAAAAATATGAGGTTTTTGTTGGTATTTATGGCCATAAAACGTAAGCCTACACCCTCGTCAAGGGACCTCATGTCTGTAGGTCCCTACACTAAATATAAAAAAAGCAACAATAAGAGGATAATGTCCTCCAAAAATCAAGTATTACTCACAGCAAGTTGGGCTGCAGTGTGTACATCGCCCTGGCCAAAAACTGATGCTCTAGCAGGATACAGCTAAACCCCCACTAAGTGGAGGCATCACAGGTGCAGGAGAAGCAGATCACACACACACCTTCATGGAATGGAGGGGAGGTGACTGCTAGATGATAAAACTGCACACAAGTGGCTTGCATAGAGCGCTGTTCACATGCAGATGACACAGTCACAAACCCGCAGCCTATTAGGTAACGCCCTTCTATTAGATCAGGCGGGCTGCCAAGCCGTACTCCACTGTATATCATGCACGGACAGACACTCTACAATGCAAGGCCCAACAGAAAGGGGCCTGGCTGTATCCTGTACAAACAAAAAAAATATGAGGTTTTTGTTGGTATTTATGGCCATAAAACGTAAGCCTACACCCTCGTCAAGGGACCTCATGTCTGTAGGTCCCTACACTAAATATAAAAAAAAGCAACAATAAGAGGATAATGTCCTCCAAAAATCAAGTATTACTCACAGCAAGTTGGGCTGCAGTGTGTACATCGCCCTGGCCAAAAACTGATGCTCTAGCAGGATACAGCTAAACCCCCACTAAGTGGAGGCATCACAGGTGCAGGAGAAGCAGATCACACACACACCTTCATGGAATGGAGGGGAGGTGACTGCTAGATGATAAAACTGCACACAAGTGGCTTGCATAGAGCGCTGTTCACATGCAGATGACACAGTCACAAACCCGCAGCCTATTAGGTAACGCCCTTCTATTAGATCAGGCGGGCTGCCAAGCCGTACTCCACTGTATATCATGCACGGACAGACACTCTACAATGCAAGGCCCAACAGAAAGGGGCCTGGCTGTATCCTGTACAAACAAAAAAATATGAGGTTTTTGTTGGTATTTATGGCCATAAAACGTAAGCCTACACCCTCGTCAAGGGACCTCATGTCTGTAGGTCCCTACACTAAATATAAAAAAAGCAACAATAAGAGGATAATGTCCTCCAAAAATCAAGTATTACTCACAGCAAGTTGGGCTGCAGTGTGTACATCGCCCTGGCCAAAAACTGATGCTCTAGCAGGATACAGCTAAACCCCCACTAAGTGGAGGCATCACAGGTGCAGGAGAAGCAGATCACACACACACCTTCATCAGCACTATTCATGAAAGGAACACGTTGTCACCTGGCGACCGGAGTACAAATTGACGGAGCGGACTACGTTGGTGACTTAACAGCCGTGTGCGGCAATGATGCAAACCTGGCTGCGGGCCATCAGCAGGGCAATGTGACACACGTGCCTTGTATGGCTCACGTGTTGAACCTAATTCTCCATCAATTTTTAAAACACCATCACGGCCTACATGGCCTTGTGCAGCATGCACGCTCGCTATGTGCTCACTTCCATCGTGCGCACACAGCAGCTCAACAACTTTCGTCGCAACAGAAGTCTTTAGGTCTGCTGGTTAAACGCCTGAAATGCGATGTGCCCACACGCAGGAATTTGAATCTGCACATGTTGCAGCGTTTGTGGCAGCACCGCCGAACCCTGCTGCAATACGTTATGACATATAGCCTGGCCTAACTTGATCCAGAGGTGGTGCAGATCACGCTGCTGGAGTGGTGTCAGATCAAGGACCTATGCACCCTGCTACACAGTTTACAAATGTCGACGAAGATGTTTAGCACTGGCAATGTCATTCTCAGCGTGACAATTCTGGTCATCTACATGATGGAGCGCACTGTAATTATTATTCGGAGTCAGGTGTTGGGACAAGAGGAAGGGGAGGAAGTACAGGAGGAGTCATATGCGGAAGGGATAACAAGATCTACGAGGTCCAGATGGTCAGCGGCACCTAGGCGGCAGTCATGGTGAGGGAGAGTGATTAACAAGGGTGCATAGTATCAGCAAAAAGTGTTGAGGAAGGTGCAGGAGCCAATGAAGAAATGGAGGACGAACTTGCGATGGGCATGGAAGACTCAGCAGATGAGTGAGAGCTTGCTCACATTTCGGTTGTGCGAGGTTGTGGTGAGAGGGCAGAGGAAGGAGGCACGATTCTCACCTCTCTGCCACCAACACACCAAGGACTTGGTCCTCCTGGATGCACAAGACACATCAGCGGCTTCTTGCTGCACTACCTACAACATGACCCTCGGATTGTACGAATTCAAAGTAATCCAGAATACTGGGTTGCCACACTGTTACAGTCACGGTACAAGACAAAATTTGGCAAAATAATTCGTGCCATAGAAATGGACGCACGTATACAGGAGTATCTGCAGAATGTGGTACGCAATCTTAGATCTACTTTCCCACTAAACACCAGTGCTGCACAGAGTGAATCTCAACGCTTTGTCATGGATAGGAGGAAATGGTCTTTTACTTGTCCACATCTGAGGGACCGAGGGCTGGCTGCTGTGCTGAGATGGCGTTGAGTACGGTGTCCCTGCAGAGTTGCACTTTTGTTCATATACCAAAATGAGTTGAAAAAGGACAGATGCTGGTGGAAAGGGGAACAGGTGTGTTGGAAAGGGGAAATAAGTTTTGGTCCGTGGATTTGGTGGTTAAGCAACAGTAACATTTGCTGAAGAAACACCATCTGTTACAGTGGGACTGGCAGATTTGGATAAAGTGGTATATACTATGTTACCGCTATATAACGTAAATTAATAAGAAAAGAAAGAGAAAGGTATATATCACCTTCAGCAGTCAGTGTCCACCGTGCTCCCAGTTGGAAAAGGAGAGTTTGGCAACTGGAAGGTTTGGTGGAGGATACAGAGCTGTGTGGCTATGAAACTAATAGTATCCTGAACCGAGTTAGACGCCATTCGGATCTGGAGACTGGGAGCCCTGTTAGCGTCACAGGGTCCACATGCCCACCCAGCCCAGGAACTCCCTGTTAACCACACAGGGGCCATTGAGTACGCTGACCGTGTGCATAGGGGCCACACCTGTGGACAGCAGGCGCATCAGCAGCAGCAGGCCTGTTAATGCCACTGGGCTGCACAAGCAGGACTGGTAGGACAGGAGCTGGTCTTAACCGTAGTGCGTTACCAACTGTGGTGGTGGCCTACATCCACCACCCTATCCCTGCCTACCTCTGGCCTAAAGCCGCAATGGGTTCAACACATGGAGGTATGCTCTTTCGTAGCATAATAGAAGACTGCGCACCTCCTTGTTGGCTCCAGCCCCTTTTATAACCTGGGTCCGCCCCAAACCAGGGTGAACCACAATGCACCTCCTGGAGACAAAAGTAAAGTGACACGTCATGAGTGGCATAAGTAGCGTCCTATTTGGAACCGCAACTTCAATGATGACCTCATGGCTGCCATGACCCAAACACCTCACCAGTCATCGTCTGACCATCAATAATGCGGTGACAAGTCATAGGGGTGGGCCTCTGCAAGCCATTTGGGAGGACAGCTGATGCCCTGTGGTCTATATGGGACCCCCACATCAGGGGCAGGGCCCAAGAGTTCATTACCGTACCTAGTCTCTGATGCAGTAAGTTCCTGAGCATGCTCAGTAGCATGAAATACAGTCTCTGAAAAAAGACTATCAGCTTTAGCATGGTGTCTAGGCACAAAACAGGACTTAGACCCGGCACGGAATGCAAGCACCTGTGCAAAGAGGCTTTTCACACTTAGTGTGGGAGCATGCGCTGTATCCCGAAATGAAGACTTAGCGTCAGGAATAACACAGTCAGGCTGAGCATACTCACTAGGCGAAACACTGTAATTAGGCTGCAGCTGGGGTAAATCGGCACACGCATGCGCACTAGCTGCCTCTCCACACTTAGACGTGGAGGGGAAATTGCTCTTGGAGATGCTGTCTATGAACAGAAGGAAAAGCTAAAGGAAGCCTGACTTTCTATCCCTCCGAATTATGAAATGCAGCAATGAATTCCATGAGTTTGCTATAACATTAGCGTAGCAAAATGTGCATGAGGGTGTCATGTAGAGGTGCTATAAATAGCTTGTCACCAGTGGGGCACTAATGGAATACAACAGCCAGTTCTATGATGCCACAAAATGGCAGTATTTTTTGCTATCATTATAGCTCATTAAAAACAGAGCAGGAGGGTGTCATGCAGAGGTGCTGCACATAGATTTGCACTAGTGGGACTATACAGAAGTCCAATAGCCACGTTTAGGATGCCACTAGGTACACTGACTGTTTGCTAGTATAATGGCTTAGTTAAAAAAAGGTGGAGTGTGCAATGCAGGCAGACGTGCTGCAAATATCTTTACAATAGTGTGACTACACAAAAGTCCAATAGCCACGTTTAGGATGCCACTAGGTACACTGACTGTTTGCTAGTATAATGGCTTAGTTATAATGAGTTGGAGTGTGCAATGCAGGCAGACATGCTGCAAATATCTTTCCACTAGTTTGAGTAGACAAAAGTCCAATAGCCACGTTTAGGATGCCACTAGGTACACTGACTGTTTGCTAGTATAATGGCTTAGTTAAAAAAAGGTGGAGTGTGCAATGCAGGCAGACGTGCTGCAAATATCTTTACAATAGTGTGAATAGACAAAAGTCCAATAGCCACGTTTAGGATGCCACTAGGTACACTGACTGTTTGCTAGTATAATGGCTGAGTTAAAAAAAGGTGGAGTGTGCAATGCAGGCAGACGTGCTGCAAATATCTTTACAATATTGTGTATAGACAAAAGTCCAATAGCCACGTTTAGGATGCCACTAGGTACACTGAGTGTTTGCTAGTATAATGGCTTAGTTATAATGAGTTGGAGTGTGCAATGCAGGCAGACATGCTGCAAATATCTTTCCACTAGTTTGAGTAGACAAAAGTCCAATAGCCACGTTTAGGATGCCACTAGGTACACTGACTGTTTGCTAGTATAATGGCTTAGTTAAAAAAAGGTGGAGTGTGCAATGCAGGCAGACGTGCTGCAAATATCTTTACAATAGTGTGAATAGACAAAAGTCCAATAGCCACGTTTAGGATGCCACTAGGTACACTGACTGTTTGCTAGTATAATGGCTTAGTTATAATGAGTTGGAGTGTGCAATGCAGGCAGAGGTGCTGCAAATGTCTTTGCACTAGTGTGACTAGACAAAAGTCCAATAGCCACGTTTAGGATGCCACTAGGTACACTGAGTGTTTGCTAGTATAATGGCTTAGTTATAATGAGTTGGAGTGTGCAATGCAGGTAGAGGTGCTGCAAATGTCTTTGCACTAGTGTGACTATAGCAAAGTCCAATAGCTACGCATAGGATGCCACTAGGTACACTGAGTGTTTGCTAGTATAATGGCTTAGTTATCATGAGTTGGAGTGTGCAATGCAGGCAGACGCGCTCTGCAAATGTCTTTGCACTAGTGTGACTATAGCAAAGTCCAATAGCCACGTATAGGATGCCACTAGGTACACTGACTGTTTGCTAGTATAATGGCTTAGTTATGAGTTGGAGTGTGCAGAGGACAGGAGGGTACAGTGCCAGGATTTTGGGGCTCTGGATAGAGGAATGGAAGCCTGCCTTTCTATCCCTCCTAATAGGGAAATGCAGGGAGGAAATCCCTGACCTTGGCTACACAGTCGCTGGCGCTGTTTTCAGGACCTGTCACCTTAACTCTGACCCTGCCGGTTTGAGCCCTTAAAAGGACTGCTAGAAAGTGCTCTCCCTAAGCTGTCCAGCGCTGTGTATGGAGCGCATACAGCTGTATCAGCGATAGGACTCAAAACGGAGCTGCGACAGTGATGTCTGACACCAAAGACGCAGAAGAGATAATGGCGTCCTGGAGGAAAATGTCCGTTTTTATAATGCAGGGACATGTGACATGGACATCCTATCACACATGCCGTTGCTTCTCTGGCTAAAAGTCCACTTAGCTGTGTGTGTGTCTGGGATTGGCTGACATGCTGGCCCGCCCCACAAGACGCGCGCGCTTAGGGAAGGAAGACAAGAAAAAAAAAAAAAATGGCGATCGCCATTATAGAAACAGCAGTGATCTGAAGGCGCTGTTCACGCACACTATACACTGAAATGTCATAATAGTGTGATTCACAGAGTGACTTACACTATTACAGCAGAAACCAAGCTAGGATTTAGCTGTTTTTTTGCTGCTAGAACCGTTCTCGAACGTTTCTAGAACTATCGAGCTTTTGCAAAAAGCTTGAGTTCTAGTTCGATCTAGAACATGCCCCAAAATCACTCGAGCCTAGAACTGGAGAACCACGAACCACGAACCGCGCTCAACTCTAATTAGGAATCTCTGGCTTAATACTGGCTAGTAAAACAAAGCCAGTATTAACTCATGATTACCCAACAAGCCACCCGGCTCCAGGGCTGTTGGAAGAGTTGGATACAGCGCCAGATGATGGCGCTTCTATGAGAGCGCCATTTTCTCGGACGGCTGCGGACTGAAATCCGCAGCAGAGGCGCCCAGAAACCTCGGGCTAACCTGTGCTGCGGATTCCAATCCCCAGCTGCCTAGTTGTACCCGGCTGGACACAAAAATGGGGCGAAGCCCACGTCATTTGTTTTTTAATTATTTCATGAAGTAAGTGAAATAATTAAAAAAAAATGGGCTTCCCTATATTTTTGGTTTCCAGCCGGGTACAAATAGGCAACTGGGGGTTGGAGGCAGCCCGTGGCTGCCTGCTGTACCTGGCTAGCATACAAAAATATGGCGAAGCCCACGTCATTTTTTTGGTGGGCAAAAAACTTCTGCATACAGTCCTGGATGGAGTATGCTGAGCCTTGTAGTTCTGCAGCTGCTGTCTGCTCTTCTCCATACAGACAGACCGCAGCTGCAGAACTACAAGGCTCAGCATACTCCATCCAGGACTGTATGCAGAAGTTTTTTGCCCCCTGAAAAAATTATGTGGGCTTCGCCATATTTTTGTATGCTAGCCAGGTACAGCAGGCAGGTACGGCTGCCCCCAACCCCCAGTTGCCTATTTGTACCCGGCTGGGAACCAAAAATAAAGAGAAGCCCTTTTTTTATTATTTCATGAATTTCATGAAATAATTAGAAAACAAATGACGTAGGCTTCGCCCCATTTTTGTGTCCAGCCAGGTACAACTAGGCAGCTGGGGATTGGAATCCGCAGCACAAGTTGGCCTGAGCTTTCTGGGCCCCACTGCTGCGAATTGCAGTCTGCAGCCGCCTCAGAAAATGGCACTTTCGTAGAAGCGCCATCTTCTGGCGCTATATCCAACTCTTCCAGCACCTGCCTGCTATACCTGGCTAGCATACAAAAATATGGCGAAGCTCATGTCCTTTTTTTGTAGTTTTTTGGCAAAAAAAATAAAAAATGCTTCCCTGGATTTTCCATTGCCAGTGAAGGTAACACCAAGCAGTGGGGGTTAGCAGCCAGTAGCTGCTTGGATTACCCTTAGCTAGCAATACAAAAAATGCAGCGGGGGCCCATATATATTTTTTTTAATTATTTATTTAAATAACTAAAAATAAAATGGGCTTCCCTGTATTTTGATTGCTGGACATCACAGTGCTGTAAAAATAAATCTTTAAAAAAATGACGTAGCGCTCCACGGTATTTTTGATTCTCAGCAAATAAAGCAGACAGCTATGGGTTGCCACCCCCATCTGCCTGCCGTTACCTTGGTTGGCAATCAAAATACAGGGAAGCCCATTAATTTTTTCTATTTAAAAAATAGTTAAAAAAAAAATGACGTTGGGTCCCCCCATTTTTGATAGCCAGCTAGGGTAAAGCAGACGGCTGTAGCCTGAAAACCACAGCTGGCAGCTTTACCGTGGTTGGGGATCCAATGTGGAGGTCCCCTCAGGCTCTTTTTTATAATTATTTTATAAATATGAATAATTACACAATAAAAGTAGGGTCCCCCCCAAATTGGATCACCAGCCAAGGTAAAGCGGACAGCTGTGGTCTGGTATTCTCAGGGTGGGAAGGTCCATAGTTATTGGGCCTTCACAGCCTAAAAATAGCAGGCCGCAGGCACCCCAGACGTGGCGCATCCACTAGATGCGCCAATCCTGGCGCTTCACCCCAGCTCATCCCGTGCCCTGGTGCAGTGGCAAACAGGGTAATAAATCGAGTTGATACTAGCTGTAAAGTCACCTGAGATCAAGCCCAGCAGTTTGTGATGTCATGGCGTCTATTAGATACCCAACATCATAAACTGTCAGTACTAACAAAAAAAAAAAATCGACAAAAGAAATTTATTTGAAAAAACAGTCCCCAAAACATTTCCTCTTTCACCAATTTATTGTAAGAAAAAAAATAAAGGGGTCCCACGACGACTCTGGACCGTCTAGAATATGGGGGGGAGACACTCAGGGAACGTATCCCCCATTTTCTAGGAGTGCGGACCCTTCATATGAGGAGTGTGGGTGCAATGAATCTGCACTCACTCTCCCCGAGTCCACAGCAGCAGAGTCCATGTCGTAATGGTTGCTACCAAAGCTGCAATGCCCTGCTCATGAGGTAAGGGCATGCCTAATCAGGAGAACTACTGTAGAGGAAGCTCTGCTCACTGGTATATAGGTGCTCAGAGGTAATAATAGATAAAATTAGTGAGTAACCTCGGCACTCTAAATCTCCCAGACTAAGTCAGTAAGTCACAACGGATAGTAATGCAAAATCACTCTTTATTGGTCCGTATTAAGAAAAAAAAATTTTCATAAGCATATATGTTTTTGTCCAAAACAAGTTACAAATGACGTTTCGGCCTCAGCCTTCGTCAGATTGGACTTATCTGCTTGTAATCATGAAAAATGACAATAATCAGTATCACATAAGAGTGAGAGAACAATAACATAAACTCGAACAATGTAGAGGTACAATTGGGATGCAGCAAAAAAATTGCAACACAGCAAGAAATGAAACACATGATACAAATATCATAATACAGTACAAGGACAATATAGTAATGACAAATATGGGGTCAGAGTAGGCTTAGACAGCTCTGGTACGAAAGAGATGTCAATCATAAAGTAACATGTGCAGTAGGTGTAGAGCTACAGTATGCATGGCAGAGCTAATGGGTAGACCGACCATAGAAAAAGAACGGAGAAAAAGTGGATAAAAAGTGGATAAAAAGTGGATAAAAAGTGGATAAAAAGTGGAGAAAAAGTGGAGAAAAAATGGAGAAAAAGTGGAGAAAAAGTGGACAAAAAGTGGAGAAAAAGTGGAGAAAAAGTGGAGAAAAAATGGAGAAAAAGTGGAGAAAAAGTGGAGCACCCTTTGGTGCCTTTCATGTGGCACTAAGGGGTGCTTAGCTTTGTATTTAGCCAAAAAAATGAAAAAAAAATGACGTAGGGTTCCCCCTAGTTTTGTAGCCAGCTAGGGTAAAGCAGACGGCTGCAGCCTGCAGACCACAGCTGGCAACCTCACCTTGGCTGGTAATCCAAAACTGAGGGCACCCCACGCTGTTATTTTAAATTAAATAAATAATTAAAAAAAAACACGTAGGGGTCCCCCAAAATTGGATCACCAGCCAAGGTAAAGCAGACAGCTGGGGCCTGATATTCTCAGACTAGGGAGGTCCATGGTTATTGGACTCTCCCCAGCCTAAAAATAGCAGGCCGCAGCCGCCCCAGAAGTGGCGCATCCATTAGATGCGCCAATCCTGGTGCTTCGCCCCAGCTCATCCCGCGCCCTGGTGCGGTGGCAAACGGGGTAATATATGGGGTTAATACCAGATGTGTAATGTCACCTGGCATCAAGCCCTGGGGTTGGTGAGGTCAGGCGTCTATCAGATACCCGACATCACCAACCCAGTCAGTAATAAAAAAAATAGACGACAAACACATTTTTATTTGAAAAAACACTCCCCAAAACATTCCCTCTTTAACCAATTTATTAGAATGAAAAACAAATCCAGGTCTGGTGTAATCCAAGGGGTTGCCATGACGATCCACACTGTCCCAGTCAATGAAGAGCAGGATGTTCCCCATTGGCTGGGAGAGCCGTGCAGTGACCTTAGCTAACATCAATGGGTCAGCCCAGGTCACTGCAGGGCATGACAAGTGCTGCTGTCAGCGAGGTACATTACCTGCGCTGATCTCCAGCACACTGACAGCCCCTGTCACTGAGTTCAATGACCGGCGCCTTCACACCAAGTATCGCGAGAGGCCCGTGACGTCACCGCTAGTCAGTCTCGGGTCGGAAGCGAGAGGTGATGTGACAAGCGGCGGCCATGGAGGACAGTGACAGCGCTGAGGTCGGGATGGCGGGACTTCATCACCGCAGGTAAGCCGAGCGGGACCATGTGTGTGTGTGTGTGTGTGTGTGTGTGTGTGTGTGTGTGTATGTATGTGTACATGCCGCGGGCAGGAGGGGGCGGAGCGAGCTGAGCGGGGAAGTGTGGGCTTCCTGCACGTAACTAGGATAAACATCGGGTTACTAACCAAAGCGCTTTGGTTGGATACCCGATGTTTATCTTGGTTACCAGCTTCTGGCAGGCTGCCAGCGATGGCTCCTGCACATTGTAGCTGTAAAAAGCCCTGCTTTTTGCTGCTAGAACCGTTCTCGAACGTATCTAGAACTATCGAGCTTTTGCAAAAAGCTCGAGTTCTAGTTCGATCTCGAACAGCCCCCAAAATCACTCGAGCCTAGAACTGGAGAACCACGAACCGTGAACCGCGCTCAACTCTAGTCATTAACACCGTCCAGTTAGTTTTTGTTTCTATGAAGCTATGTCATGCGTCCACTCATCCATCTGTAACCTTACCAATTGCTCAGAGGTCTTTAGGAAACATTAGAGCTTATATCTTTTTGGGCTCTAACCTCCTCCCACATAACAGCTCCCTTCCTTCGGTACCTTGCCATGCACCCAAACAGTATATTTCCACCACAAATGGTGTATCAGTGTACTAAGGAGAAATTGCACAACAAATTGTATGCTGAATTTTCTCTTCTTACCATTGTGAAAATGCTAAATTTGGGGCTAAAGTAACATTTTTGTGTGAAAAAGGTACATTTTAATTTTTTCCTTTCACATTCCTTTAGTCCCTGTGAAGCATCTAAAGGGTGAATAATCTTTTTGAATATGGTTTTGAACAGTTCAAGGAGTGCAGGTTTTAGAGTGGAGTCACTTTTGGGTATTTTCTATCACATAGGCCCCTCAAAGACACTTTAAATCTGATGTGGTCCCTAAAAAAATTGTTTTGTAAATTTTGTTGTAAAATGATAAATAGCTGATTAACACTACTCTTCTAACTGACTAACAAAAAAAAATTGGAAAATTGTGCCGATGTAAAATACACATATGGGAAAGGTTATTAATTTACTATTTTGTGTGACATACCGTATTTTCCGGATTATGAGATGCACTTTTTTCCTGAAAAATGAGGGTAAAATGGGGGTGTGTCTTACAATCTGGATATGGTTTACCGGTGTGATGATGATGGGGCAGGGTCATAGGAGGCAGGGTCTGCAATACTGAGGGCTTGGAGGAGCAGTGGAGTGGTTCAGGAGGGCTTCATTGAATCGCCCCTGATTGACGCATTGAACTACAAAAAGATAGCCGTGGAGGCGGTGCGTGAGCAGATTGACAAAATGGACTTAATGAAAATGGACACGGTGTCCTATCTGCGCACGCGACGCTGCCACTGCCATTTTCTTGACGTACATCTCATCAACCATAGGAGATTCAACGGAGCCTGCAGTCAGATCAATGGCACCCTGTCCTGTGACCCTCCTGAGTCGCTCTCCTTCGCTCTCCACCGAAACTCGCTGACAGATCAATGGCGCCCTCCGCGACACCCCTGAGGCCACAGTATTGCCGACTCTCCTGTGCTGCAACACCCCCTCCTATGATGAGCTCATAGCATCGCTGACCCTGCCTCCTGTGACCTTCCTGAGCTACTGCACCACCGCCACTCCCCCTAGTGAGCATTAGGATTAAGATGCACTTGGATTATAAGACAAACCCTCATTTTAACATTAAAAATTATTATTTTCCTCCTCTAAATTTGGGGTGCATCTTATAATCCTGTGCATCTTTTAAAATGAAAAATGCGATAACTTTCTGGTTTAAGGGTATAAAAATTCAAAATATGAAAATTGCAAAATGTTCAAGTTTCACTAAATTTCTGAAATTTTCACAAATAAAAACAAAAAATATTGTCCTAAATTTACCACTATCATGAAGTACAATATGTCTCTAAAACAAATCTCAGAATTACTGGGATTCATTATAACATTCCAGAGTTATAACCTCATAAAGTGACACTAGTCAGAATTGAAAAAATTTACCTGGTAATAAAAGTGAAAACAGGCTGGCGGATGAAGGAGTGAAATTCTTACTATATACTGAGTGATAATTATTGTAAAACTACTCAGCTGCAGATTTGTGTGCTAAATGTACATTTATTAATTTAATAGATGCCTCTTATGTTTTCAATGACATTGTTAAGAAGAATGACTTATACTTGCTATTTCAGGCCATATAAATAATATAAAGTGACAGCTGAAAGTTAATGTTGCACATGTGGGTACACTCATGTAATCATTAATATACAAGATTTAGTAGACGAGATGACAGCTTTAGTACCCGCAGGCTTAGTAATTGCATAGAAAATGCTTCCTGTGGAAAGACACATACTTATTCCCCAACTGTCATAACTGTCAATGTTGATGAGAAGAACAAACAAGTTTTAATTCCTATGAGGTTAAGATCTAAGAATGTGGTGAAAATTGATTCTGGGAGTTAATGGATAGGAATAAAATCATAAGTGTGAAAATACCAAAATCTCACAAAAATCATGTCATTTTGCTGAGCAGCTTGCCTGGACCTCCAAAATGCCCATTATTGTAAGTGCTCTATGTCTCAGGAGGGTACTTATGTTGTAAGGTTGGATCTATTATGCTAGAAAAATGTCAAAAGGACATTTAATGCATCAATTTTACTAGACCTTTAAGGCAATCAGTCATCAGGTATTTGACACCTAATCTGAGAGCAATATAATTTAAAAACAGAGACCTTGATGAATCACTTAAGGTACCGTCACACTAAGCGACGCTCCAGCGATCCCACCAGCGACCTGACATGGCAGGGATCGCTGGAGCGTCGCTACACGGGTTGCTGATGAGCTGTCAAACAGGCAGATCTCACCTGTGACCAGTGACCAGCCCCCAGCCAGCAGTGACGCGTGTAAGCGATGCTGCGCTTGGTAACTAAGGTAAATATCGGGTAACCAAGCGCTTGGTTACCTGATATTTACCTTGGTTACCAGTGCACACCGCTTAGCGCTGGCTCCCTGCACTCCTAGCCAGAGTACACATCGGGTTAATAAGCAAGCAGCTTCGCTTATTTACCCGATGTGTACTCTGGCTACGTGTGCAGGGAGCAGGGAGCCGGCACTGGCAGCCTGAGAGCGGCGGATGCTAGTAACTAAGGTAAATATTGGGTAACCAAGCAAAGGGCTTCTTGGTTACCCGATATTTACCTTGGTTACCAGCGTCTGCAGAAGCCGGCTCCTGCTGCCTGCACATTCAGTTGTGTGCTTCACAGTGGGAGAGCAACAACTAATAAATGGTCCAGGACGTTCAGCAACAACCGGCGACCTAACAGCAGGGGCCAGGTTGTTGCTGGATGTCACACACAGCAACATCGCTAGCAAGATCGCTGTTGCGACACAAAAAACGTGACTCAGCAGCGATGTTGCTAGTGATGTTGGTTAGTGAGACGTGGCCTTTAGTAGACTGCTTGCCGTACTTTTGATCAAATCACTGTTTTATCAGCAGGAGATTAGAAAAACCAGATTAGACTTTGCCAAAAACATCTAAAGAAATCAGCCCAGTTCTGAAAAAGCATTCTTTGATAACATGAAACTAAGATCAACCTGTAACAGAATAACCTGAAGAAAAATGGAGAAGACTTGGACTGGCTCATGATCCAAAGCACACAGCATCCTCTATAAAACATGAAAACATGGTGAAGGCAGTGGGATAGCATGGGTGTGCATAGCTTCCAATGGCACAGGGTCATTAGTGTTTTTGATGATGTGACTGAAGACAGAAGCTGCCGGATAACATGTATAGGGCTATTTTTTTCTGTTCAGATTCAACCAAATGCAGCAAGGTTGATGTTTCAGTGCTTCACACTACAGATGGATAATGACCCAAAAATACTGTGAATGCATCCCAGGAGATTTGTAAGGCAAAGAAGTGAAATATTTTACAATGGCAGAGTCTTTCCCTGCGTCCCCACACTGTCCTGCTCCCCTCCCTTGTCGGGGATGCCAGCACACTCACCCTCCCAGCCTGTTAGCGGTGATTGTACCATCCTTGGTTCCTGCTGCTTTCTCCCAGGACTTGTGCATGCCACACAGGCATCCTGAAAGTGGTCTTAGGGTGCGCAAGCATGCACATCTTATCTTAAAGGGCCAGCATTCTTTAACCCGGAAGTACCTCTGCTATACTGGCCGCTGCTGCATTGTACATGGAGTCTTGCACAAACTTCACTGACTGTCATGGTGGTGGCAGGCTCTGTTCCCATTGCAGATTCTTACACTCCTCCCAATGGTTTCTCTGATGTCTGGGATCAACACAGGCAGACTCAGGCTTTGACCTGATGTGTACTGATTCATAGCCATGGACGGAAGAGTGAATCTGTGCTAATCTGCTTGTTAGGCTCCTTTGATCACATGTGGTGGGGAAGCCAATCATATCTCCCCTTCTATTTAAGCTGGATGAAATATTCTACCTATTCCAGCTATAGTTTCTATGTTTGTCATGTGGTGTAGTGTCCAAGATTCTCTGGTGAAAATTGTGCTTTTTGCTTGTTGTAGTTGTGGAGTTTACCTCTGTTGTTTTATACTTACTTCCAACTCGTGTGTTTCCTCCAGAATCTCTTATTGTCTTTATGTATGTGTAACAGAGTTTTGGTTTTCCCTTGTCTGTCTATATCTGTGATTGTAGTTATACTCCTTTCCTGTTCCTCTCTGGGGGAATCAGATCAGGACTGGTAAGGAGCAGGGCCAGGAAGGAAACTGCGGCCTCCTCACCATTAGGGAAATACAGTACCTGAGAATAGGGATAGCATAGGACTCCCTAGCTAGAGGGACTGCTTAGGAGCTCCAGTTTACCGCTATCTGTGAGTCATCATGATACAGACCCTGTTGTTCAAGCTTGCTGCATCAGCTATTCCAGCTGCACCTACCATATTAGTGACTGTCCATGTCCATACCCCTGGGGACAGCTGTTGCAGCACCAGTCTTCCTAAGTGACACCTGGTTACTGCCTGCAGCACAACATCCTCAAATTTAGAGGCTTTGGTGAAAACCTGGTGAGACCACATAGTTAAGCCCCTCAAGGTTTTCTGTGTGCTGTGGCCCAGTGGATCTACTCCTTGCTCAAAGCTGCAAGCATTACATCAATAACCAATTCTCAACTCCACCGAGCATGCATTTCACATGCTTAAAAAAAATTTAAGGTAGAAAGATCCACAAACAAGCAACAGCTGAAGACAGCTGCAGTAAAGGCCTGACAAAGCATCATAAAGGATTGAAGCCAGCGTTTGGTGACATCCATGGCTTCCATACTTCAGGCAATCATAACTTACAAAGGATTCTCTACAAAGTGTTAAAAATTAACATTTTTTTATGGTTAAGATACAGTGTCCAATTACTCTTGAGCCCCTAAAATGAGGAGGCTTTAATGAAAAATTTTGCAATCCCTAAACATTTCACAGGACATTTTTGTTAAACCCATTTAATTAAACCTTAACGTCTACACCTCAATTGCATCTCAGTTGTTTAATTTTAAAGCCCAACTCACTAAAATTGAGTCACTAGACCTAACTACATACAACCTCAATTCCAAAAAAAGTTGGAACAATATAAAAATGTTTTATTCACAATTACACATACACTATATATTTGTGATTAAAAGTTAAATATTTTGCATTTCAACTGAAAATTTAAACTTATTTAAAAATTGTTGGCAGAAACAGATCTAAAAAAAAGTTCAAACAGGGATGTCGAACCATTGTAAAAAAAATTGCACTAATGCAAAACAGCTGAAGGGTCAATTCTCACATGACTGTATATAAAAAGAGCGCTAGAGAGGCAAAATATCTCAGAAGCAAAGCTGGTCAGAAGTTCTCCAATCTGGGAATAACTGCATCTAAAAATTGTGGAAAATTTCAGAAAAATGTTCCTCAACGTAAAATTGCAAAGACTTTGAATATTCTACCATCTATAGTACAAAATATCAGCAAAAGATTCAGAGATTCTGCATAAATCTATATGCATAAGGGGCAAAGCCGTTAGTTATTTTTGGATGTTTGTTCTTTACAGGCCTTCAAGCAGCACTTCATTAAAAACAGGAACAATCTGGTCAAGCAACTCAGTGCATGGGCTGGGAAGGGACTTCAAACATATTTTCACCGAGGTCCACATCAGCATTCTGGTTGTCTTCAAGGGCTGCTTGTAATTATAAGGGCTCATTCAAATCTCCATGAAACACAACACAAGCATGGACTGCAATTTACAAACTGGCCAGAGGCTATAAAAGGGCTGTTCCTCGGTAGAGGGGCTTTGTGAGAGCTTGTTTTGGACTGTAGGGCTGTATAAGAGCTGTCCCTAGATTGAAAGGCTATACAAAAGCTGTTCCTGGGTAGTAGACCTATGGGACCGCTCTCCCTGGTTAATAGGGCTATAAAAAATACCTGTCCCTGTGTAGTAGAGCTATGTTACAGCTGTCCCTGGATGGTAGAGCTATTTTCCCTAGGTAGTAGGACTAAATAACAGCTGACTCTGAGTACAGGGACAAGGGTAGTAGGATTATCCAAAAGCTTTCCCTGAATATTAGGGCTATGAACCCTTTCCATGGGGTGTAAAACCCACCTCAAGCTTCTCACCAGCATTGCACGCGCTACTTCCATCACACCACAGGCATCCATAAAGCATTGTAGACCCCCAACATCCATAGCGTTCCGCACAGAATTATAAACTCCAAAATTCCCACCTCAGGCATCCTCCCATAATACACCACTCCAAGTGCCAAACACTACACAGGCATGCCCTCAGCATTGCACATCCCCAAACTCCTACCACAGGCATCTCCCAGCATTATAGACCCACAAATCTTATAACAGGCATCCTCCAACATCATACATGCCCCGAAATACCACAACTGAGGTCTCACAAGCATTGAAGAGTCTCCAAATTCCCACCACAGATATCTCCACAGCATTATAGACCCTCAAAATCTCACTGCAGGCATCCACCAGTATTGTACATACCACAAATCCCAACGCAAGCAAACCTACAGCATTATATGCCCCCAAAAACACAATCACAGTCATCTTCCAGAATCACACAACTCTTAGAATCCCTTCAAATTGCCCCCCCCGCATTCCATACACCCCAAATCCCACCACAGACATCATAGACCTCCCAAATTCCACCACAGGCATACCAGCAGCATTAAAGACCCAAAAACAAAATCCCACCACAAACATCTCCAGCATTACCCTCAACAAGATCCCATGACAGGCTTCCCTTTAACATTGCACCCCCTTAAAATCCCACCACAGGAGTCCTGCCAGCATTGTATACCCAACAAAATCCCATGACAGAAATACTTACAGCACTGCACACTGACCCTTAAATCCCAACACAAGTATCCCCACAGCATTATAGACCCTAAAAATCCCACCACATGTATCCCTTCGAAATTCTACACCCCTCAAACCCATCACAGGCATCTCGCCACATTATAGACCCCACAATTCCCACCAAAGCATCCCCCCTATATAGCTCTCTAGATCACACCACAGGCTTTCCTTCAACATTATAGACCCCTCTAAACCCTATTACAGGCATATCCACAACAATAAAGACCCCCCCCAAATCCCACCACCCTTTGACCTTTTTCATGTGCACCTCTCATTGTTGCATTGAACAAGGGCTAAAGATTGGTAAGGCATGTGACATCTTCTCCTGAGTCTCGGCCACTCCATCAAATGGCAGCTGTGCTTTTGGACAGAAGTGACACCAACAACGTGTAATGGAAATGGTGTCACACCTACCAGGAGCCCATATATTCTAGCATCTACCATTTGTACTGCACATGGCAGCATCTTGAGCACATGTGCAGTACAAACTGGTTACAATTTTAAAAAATTCATGGATGGTGCTTTATTCTGACAGATGCTATGGACGGCAGAGAAAATTACCTGGGTTTTACTGGCAACCTAGCTTGTGGACCACATAAAATATTGTTGTGGGCCAGATGTGGCCCGTGGGCCTTGAGTTTGACACCCCTGGGCTAGGGAATACTTTCAGGGAATACTTTATTGTCTGTGAAAACAGGTTACCATGAAATCTAAAAATGCAAGTAAAAATATCATTTGCACAATTATTATGCAATTTGTATTTGTCATGATTAATGCTAATTTTGAACAACTGCATAGCTGTCAGTTAATCTAAAAGGTTAATCAACTTGAAACTTGGATATTTAACAAAGTAAAAGTGAGGTTTTACCTTTATTTGGAGAATATCTATGTTTGCATAATTGTTTGTAAACTATTATTGTGCAAAAGTATTATGCAACCAAATGAAAAACTTAAATTTTCCCATCTCAATTGATTATTTTCATCTGTTGACGTGGGAATAAAACCCAAACAACTCAAAATGTATAATAAAACATTTCTGACATTTAAAAAATATATCAGTGACCAATCTAGCCATCCTTCTTCTCAATAACAGTAATAAGCCTTCCATCCATGGAGCTTGTGAGTTTCTTAAACTGTTGCAGATTGACTTTTTTGGCATCATCAACCACAACCTCCCAGACACTTTTCAAAGAGATGTACTGTTTTCATTTACCGTATATATATCCCTTTTAAGAAGTGACTACCACAACTTTTCAATAGGGTGTAGGTCAAGTGGCAAAGAGGGCCAGCTCATTATTTTTTCATCTTTAAGGCCTTTATTGACTAGCCAAGCAGTGAATACTTAAATTCATGCAATGCACTTTTTCTACATTAAAGTCATAGCTTTCACAAAAGATGCAGGATTTTTTCTGTACCCCTGCTTTAAGAAAATGATATCTAAAACCTAGCAGCAGGTCTGGGAGTTGATTTTGAGTCTTTGAGTCTATCTGTAACTTGAAAATGCTAAACTATCACATCTCTCGTAATAGCAGCCCATAGCAGCATCACATCTACACTTTGCTATTGCCTGAGTAGAAGTGGACATACCTGCCCATCACTGATCAAGCCACAATCCCGTCCATCTGGTCCATCACATGTAATTCTCATCTCAAAAGTCCACACAACTTTAAAAAAAAAAATCTGTTTTCAGATATGTCTTAGCCCAGTTGTCATGCTCACTGTTACTAATGTGTCAAGGACGGCTGACAATGCTGTGGCAATGAGTGTAAGAAAATCCCAGAGATAGGCAGCACGTGTTGTTATCTGACCTTTCCCTGTTTCTGCAGCTGCAAACTCTAGGACCCTGGAAATCTGTCAGTTTTTTCTCTCTGTTGCCAGCCTTTGACTCCCTTTATAAACTTCACTCTGGGGATATTTGAGTGCGGTTTATAGTTTGTTCCTTACTGAGCTATGGAGAAGTCGTGTTGTTCTGTTGCGCCAGACTCCTGTGGCTGATGCAGCTCAGATAAGTGTTGTCTTTGCTATCTATCAGGGCTCTAGTGATAGCTGTTGTAATTCTCCTGTAATGTTGTTTCCTTGTGTCCTCCTTTAGTGATGGTGGTGTTGACGAAGAGATCATACCCTCCATCCTTACTTAAGGCCCATTTGTTAGGGTAAAATAGGGCCCTAGGTATTCCAGCTCGGTGACAGGTGTAAAACCTGTATAGGATGTGTTAGGACTGTAAGGTTTAGCTGCAGGTCATAGTCAGGGGTCGCCACTTCACCCATTCCCTAACTATAAGGCATTCCTTTCCCCTTCCTGTGTGTTGTCCTTTACGGCCGGTATAGGTTCTCTCCCCAGCCGTGACACTCACTTTGAATGAATCTGGATGCATACATGATCTCGGGCGTCAGGGAAGCAGTCAAAATGGCACATGGGGATTAAAGTATGCTCAGGGAGTCTTGGGAGGAACTGGACAGGTGCAATGAAGTCAGAAATGAGAGATAGAAGTAAACAGAGTGTGCATAAGATGTGGAGAAAACAAAACCGAGTTTTTCAAAGGTAGTTACTCACAAGGGAAGGCAGGGGCTATCTCTAAACTACTACACCTGGCCCAACCGGTACCTGTACAGATCTGAAGTTCCTAGCCATACAGACCCCAGCGGCACCTGAGTAAGCTGGAAAAACGCTGACCCCAAAAGTAGGAGATAACCACTTGGACATGCTGCCTAAAAGGCCATCGAGCATTCCTTGTACCTTCTAAGGAACTTGAGGGAGAAGCGGAGCACTAAAACCCAGAATAGAAAAGACGAGCAAAGATAGAAGAAAACCCAAGGTAATGAAACATAAAACAAAAATATGAATTGGCAAAATAGAAGTACTTACTGCAAGAAAGAATAGCTTTCTACTACATAGCTATTAAGAGAGAAAAAGAGTAGTAAATGTAGATGTGACAGAAAATAGGTTAAACTTAGCTAGTCTCTATCTGGCAGGCGTAAACACTTTGCAGTGTGGCTGTTACTCCAGTCAGGAACCACTTAGGAATACGACCAGCACTAAAAACTAGCAAGGAGAAGATATAAATAACCAAACTCAGAATGTAATAGGGTCGACTAAATGAACTACTGAAAACACCTAATGACCCGAAAAATAATGATACAAGTGTAAAAGAAATCAGCACTTGGACAGTGTTAGAACCTGCGTAGCTCAGTGGATAAGGAATCCAATCACACAGCACTGGGTCGTTTCAATGAGCCCTCAGTGATGACAGTGACAGTGATTCTTAAATAGGACTAGGGAAGTCATGTCTTTGATCCAAACCAGGCAACTTGCAAAACCCGAAGTGGACTATAAAAAAGGGCAGCAAACCCAGGGAAAGGAAGCATGTATCGTAATATCTGGGCAATTGTAAAACACCAGTCTTGATGTTTCAACTTATTCATCTTGTTGAGTCATGGTCAGGCTTCAGCCGCCCATCACTTGGCCATGTATTGAGAACTAAACATCTTGTACTTCTGGGCACTGTAGGGAGGTTGTAGTTCTAGAATATTATGTTGAGGATAAAGAATTGAGTATCCAAAAATACTTAATTCAGCCATTTCATAGACTCAGTTATATAGTTCAGTAGATGTGAACTAACACACATATTTGTGAATGCTTTGTTTCTTACTAACATGTATATATGTATATTGCATATTCAGTGTATTTTCCTTAGACTCAGTATATACTAGGATATATATATATATAGTTTGAAGATGGCTGCTATTTCCTGTTCTACACCCAAGACAGATGGACAAAGGAAATTCCTGAAGCCTGGACTGACCAATCCAACTAGGATATGCAGATCTCTCTACGTCATGAAGCCCTGACCTACGATACTTGATTGGACTAAAACTTTCGTTTACACCCCCTTACTGTTTGGTCTAGAGTTTCTTTCAAACAATAAAAAACACACTTGGTCTAGAGCCAGTCATGGAGATAGATATAACTGACTTGCTGTGCAGTTATTTATTCTCGTGTGCACACATGACATTTTTAATTAGAAACAGCAGCCGGATATCGAGAGGTCCTTTAAGTCTCATCATCATCGTCATTCTGACCTTGACAGTTGGCGCGCCAAGTGTGGGGCCACCGAGAAGGGTGAGTCAGATCTTCCACTTTCCGGACGTCTGGGAGCTACTCCACAAGTATCCAGGTGTCGCTCGATAGGATTGATCACCCTCCGTTTCACGGTGAGCATCATATACATTGTGTGTGCTGTTTTACCTGTGGTTCGAGAGACACCTGGCGAAAGGGGGTGGTCACTAGTCCGGAGAATGGTAGTGCACCGGAGACCTAACGGTGTGACTGTCACTCGCTGGTGGGCAAGAAACGGACCCAGTCCCCATAGGGGCTAGGGGTAGGTTTTAAAGTATCCGGCTGTCTGTAATTAGAAATGGGGTGCTTTTTTTTGAGTAGCTGTTGGGTTGTATAAAGTGTATAGTTAATCAGGCTTGTGATTTCTCTGTTTGGTTCTCGGAGAGTTAATTGTCTGTTATTGTTCACGGAGGGAGAGAAAATGGAGGCTAGAGATGCAGCTGCTGTCTTTGTTCTGTGAAAAAGAAGGGGGGTCAGCCCCTCACTAGCTGCTTACACAGGACAGAGAGCAGGAGTTGTATTACGCGCTGTGCCTGCAGTTTTTTTTTTTAGACAAAGAAAGCAGCGGGGGAAGTTAATCACCCACTGCCTGCAGTTTTTTTCTTCTTCACTGAGAGCGAAGAGGCAGACTGCGGGGGTCTGGTAATGCCCAGGGATATCCATGACAGTCTTTCAATTAAGACAAAGAATGCGAGAGGGGGGAGCAGAAGCCCACAGAAGCAGCTACATCCTTACATTCTTACACTCAGAGGAAGAAAAAAGGTGGGGGCCATATGTCCACCAGCTGCTTGAGACAGAGCGGAGATCAAATTGCACAGCTACGTCTCTGCTGTCTTTTAGCTGAGAAACAAGGGGGGTGGAGGAGACACCGGTGGTCAAGACAGCGCAGCTCTTTGCAGTGAGGAGAACGGAGGGGTCAGTGGGGTAGTATACAGGAGATGGTTGCAGCCTTTGTATAGTAAAGCAAACAGAGAAGTTGTAATGATTTGAAAGAAAGACAAGTGTTATTTTGGTTTGGATTAGAGAGAAATTAACGGGTTCATGCATTTTTCAGTTTTTTTAAATTGTTTGTTTTTGAACAGAAGTATGAGAACTAGCGATTCCCCTGTGTTGCGGATGACACAGCCACTGTTTGTTAGATATTAGATATTAGACATTAAATATTAAATATTAAATATTAAATATTGAATATTGAATGTTGGATAAATAATAAACGAGGCGGGAAGGGTTCTGTTTACGTAAAGTGAAATTAGCGTATTCCCCTGCGTTTTAAACGTGAGCCACTGTTATGAGGGGGTAGGTCTTCATAACGAGGCGGGAAAGGAACTCACTTTAGTTGAGGTAAGGGTGCTGGAGTTAGCGGATTCTCCTGCGTATTAGACGTGAGTCACTGTCAGCGTGTTACAAACGCGGACGAGGCGAGAAAGGACTCCGTTGGAACGGCCGATCCAATTAAGCACTGTATACTCTGTTCAAAAGATAAATATGTTGTTTTTAGGAGGAGCTGAGAACGCTGTCGCCCTAGTTACAAAAAAACGGAAAAAATATAAAAGATTGCAAAAAGTTGTGTAAAATCGTTGGACTACCACTAGATGGCAGGCTGCAATCCATGTACTGAAGTTCAGATTAATCTCCAGTGAGAGTATCCTGGAGAACAAAGACCTCATTCACTGTCTGTTGCTGTTTGTAGAATCACTAAATGTTTTTCTCTAGCGGTACCTCATTGTTCTTCTCTAGAAGTCATTATATCTGGTGCTAATCAAATCTCTCCTTTGTATGCTGGAATGCAAATTTACAGGCACTAAAAGTATCCCTGGTTTACTACGTAGTTCCAGCCACTCCCAGTACACCCAGAGAGTCACAACATGGATGCTACACCCGGAAGTCAGGTGCCTGGAACTTCCTGTGGCAGCCGTCTTGCTACACCCACTGATGGCAGTACACCTCATAAGCCACACCCCTCGCAATGGCTCTTTGTTCAAAGCTCTCCACCCATCCCCGGTGGGAGGTGTTCTGTGGTATAAATGACTAACACATTTGAATAAGTATAAATTGTATATTTGTTTACTCAGCTATCCCATACATGCAAGTCAAAGATAAGTAAGTGAAACTTTTACAGAATTGATGAGTGGAAAGATATATGTTCACATAAAATCAATTGGTATTTTAGAAGTCCTGCAGCATTATATCATAAAATAAAATAGAGGAAGGTAAATATATATCTTTGTACTGTGTTAGTTAATTTAAAACATAAATTGTAAACGACTTACCCCTACTGATGTCAAAATGTATCAAATACATTTGTAAAAAGGAATTAGGAAAAATGTATAATGCATCCAATGTAGATATGGGAAATGGATGTGTTCACTGCTACGTCTTTGTTATAACAAAGGATGAGGTTTTTGTTTTTTTTCTTCTTCCTCTCTCGCTTTTAAGAGATAAGGATGGAATGTGTCTTTCCCCAATAGTGACGTAAGTTTAGTTTAACCCTTAGAGTTCAGGATTTCCCATTTTTAGTCTACTGCTTATACCGGAATAGGGAATATTAAATTTCATGGGATGTGCGATATAATTTGTATTGTTTTGTTTTTAATGGCGATTTATTTGAACAATATATTTTTATTTTGTGACTCTATCACCTTTTCTGTTTTTACGATTATTTCTAAACAATTCATATATTTTTGCAGGTTAGTCGCCTAGTCACAGCTGTCATTTCATCATGTCTCAGTTGTTTCTACTATGAAAGGTTTTTCTTTTCTTTATGGATACAGTGTTGTTTATTGTAAGGTTTTAAAATTTCCCAGCAATGTATATTGTTGTAAGATATACGTTATTTTCAGTATTTGTTCATTTTAGGTTTTAGTATGTGGCTAATTTATTACCTGCTGTTTTATCTTTTCTTTTAGGGAATACCACTATAAAAACGCTGAATTTTGCCATATTGGTAAATAAACAATTAAACAAGGGGGGAATAAGGTATTAATTATATTCTCCAGTTTCTTCGAGGGTGCAGTAGGCATATTAGATAGGTTTTGAAGCTGACCTTTTTCCCACAGGCTATGTTTATTAGATTACTATGAGGTATATCTGTTAACTGAAATAGGAAAGTCTTGTCTTATATGTTTATTTGTTTATTTGTTTGTTTATTTATTAAGTATTCTCAGTCATGTGAAGTATAGATGACCACTAACTGTATTATGATCAGAGATAAAGTTATAAGAATGATCTAATGTATATTTTTTAGTCTTTGTTTTTATAGATGAAACCAGATGGTGGTCGATTCTGCACTGGATATGCTGCTGTTTACACCACATGAGGTAGTCTAAATTCGACCACTCCCTCCAATCCTATTGATACAGGAGACAGTGATGCATTAATGCCTCTCTTGATGGGTAGAACAGGAGTGGGTAAGAGTCTTTAGAGGTGTATGTAGGTTGTAGATTTTTTCCTGTTGTCAAATGAATTAGGTATGCCGAAAAGAAAGTCTAGATCTGAGCTGATGGATTCGGATGGAGATCCTCGCACAGGTGAAGCTGACCAAGAAGCAGTGAACGGGCCTAGAGTTGAGAGTCTTTCACCAATACCGACCATGCCTTGGTGACACCGGTCACGTCAGTGACTTCTGTCACTCCTTGTGTTCTTAGATCCCTACAGGAACAAGCGATACAACAAGGAATGGACTGTGACATGCAGGGAGCCAGCTGACTGAGGAAGGTCTGTGGACAAAGGGTGGTAAGCTTTCTCTGCCATGAGAGCTCTTCTTAATGATGGCCCAGGTAACATCTGTGAAAGACAATTGTCAGTGTGTGCTTTGGTGACATCAGGGTTCAGTACCCAGGTGGGCAGATTCACCCAGTCTTGTGAGACAAGTGCCTAGAACGAAGTGAGAAAAAACTGTAAAGAGTCTGTAGAAACACCCTGCACCTACTCTACCCATTCTTAGAGACTGCAAACTGATTATAGATGTATATCATGAGCACGTTGTATGCAAGTCTGTGCGTGTTGTGTAAATCTCTCTCTCCAGGTTTGGTCAGAGGCATTCCAGTGCAGAAAACGACATTATTGTTGAGAAGCACATGAAGGTGGTATGTAAAAAAAAAAAAAAAAAATGTGTTTACAAAAAGTGTATATTTTATAGAAAAGTGGAAACTAGTAAATCGTGTATAAAATGTATATGTTTTGTTTTCTTTTTGCAATAAGCAGGTCTTTATGTACGATGTTTTTTGGTTTAGCATAGACATGTATATTTTTATATAATTGACTGAATAGTGTGATAAACAGGTGTATTCTCCAATTCCAGATCTTAACTCAGAGCTAGTAGCATATGGTCTCCAGTCAGGAGACTGATTGATCCTAAAGGACAAGCGAGAAAGAGCCATGAGTCAACACTAGAGGAGCTGATCCAACCACAGAAACATCTATGGATCCACACCTCGCATTGCAGAAGGGTTAATCAACCAGAGCTGCACTGAGCGTTCTGCTCATACTTATCCTTTTCAGAAAACCCTGTATAGTCTTAGACCAGCATTGCCAGAACAGTTAGAAGAGAGGACTTAGAGAACCTTGAGACATGGGAAAGTCCAACTACAAAGGGTGAGGACTCGCCTAGGAGTCCTTGGTCTCAAACCGGTGAAGAAAACCCCTTTCCCCTTTCCGCCCATGTTTCAACGTTCAGTTAGGCAGGTTTTTCAACAGATCTTTCTACCTCTCTTCCTAAGGGAACACAGTACCCTTAGAATTTAGAAATGGCAGAAGTAAGTCTTTAGGGGGGACTGTTGAGGATAAAGAATTGAGTATCCAAAAATACTTAATTCAGCCATTTCATAGACTCAGTTATATAGTTCAGTAGATGTGAACTAACACACATATTTGTGAATGCTTTGTTTCTTACTAACATGTATATATGTATATTGCATATTCAGTGTATTTTCCTTAGACTCAGTATATACTAGGATATATATATATATATATATATAGTTTGAAGATGGCTGCTATTTCCTGTTCTACACCCAAGACAGATGGACAAAGGAAATTCCTGAAGCCTGGACTGACCAATCCAACTAGGATATGCAGATCTCTCTACGTCATGAAGCCCTGACCTACGATACTTGATTGGACTAAAACTTTCGTTTACACCCCCTTACTGTTTGGTCTAGAGTTTCTTTCAAACAATAAAAAACACACTTGGTCTAGAGCCAGTCATGGAGATAGATATAACTGACTTGCTGTGCAGTTATTTATTCTCGTGTGCACACATGACATTTTTAATTAGAAACAGCAGCCGGATATCGAGAGATCCTTTGAGTCTCATCATCATCGTCATTCTGACCTTGACAATTACACCACTGGTAGAAAATGGGTTCTTTGTCGCTTCACTTTTGATTATTTTAAAATCTTTTGTAGTTAAAGTACATATATTTTTCTGAACACATTTTTTATGACTTTGTGTTGACTATTTGCAACAAAACTTTTGATGTTTCTGTGATCCCATTCCTTTAGAGTCAGTTATAGCTTTTTGGCTCATTTTCTCTGAGGAAAAAAAGGTAACTAATATTTATGCACACATTTCTAAAGCGTGTTGATTTCCTTAGGCCACACTCCCACTCATCACACATGTACACATCACCTAATATGCTTCAACCCAATAAACCCTTAATTTTATACAGCTTGGAGTTGGGAAATATACATAAAAATGATTATATGGTCAAAATACTCACTCATCAGTGCCTATGGAAGGGGCATTTTACACATCTTGAAATACTCCATTGAACTTAACAGCATGGCTTAAAAGAATAAGAGTAATGAACTGGTCTGCCTGCTGCTCAGATCGTTTACTAGTAGACAACATTTGGCTCATTATGAACCAAAAAATAAGTAAAAAAAATGTAGGCATAGGGATGAGGGGATCTGTGGAAGTTCAGGTCCATCAGATTCGGCCAGACTTAAGTTAATAGTTTAGTTCGGGACCTGCACTTGACCACGACTTGACCCTGACCCTGAACCCCATATAAGTCAATAGAAACCCAAACATCTGTGCTATAAAATAGCTGTAAAATTATTGTAGTAATGGCTAATGAGCCACAAAAGGAAGCAAAATGGGGGTAATTGCCGTGCAAACAAATGTGCATATGGAATAAATAAAAAAATTAATTTTGTTCCCACCTATTTTTGATAACAAGCTCAGGTAAAGCAGACAACTGTGGGCTGAAACTCTCAGCTATCAACCATACCTTGCCTGGCTATCAAAATTAGAGAGAATTACAAGCTGTTTTTATAACTTATTTAAACAAATATATTTTAAAAAATAGCTTGGGCTTCTCTTTATTTTTGATTATCAGCCAAGGTAAAGCTGGGAGCTATTATTATCAGGGTGGCAGGGCCCCTCATTATTTGGACCCTACCAGTCTAAAAATAAAAGCTGAAATGGCGCATCCTTTAGATGTGCCAATTCTGGCACTTTTTCAGGCTCTCCCACTGCTGCGGTGGCAATCTGGGTAATACTTTTTAGTCAGCTGTGAATTGATCCTACTGTGGATGTTCAAGTTCGCCAAGTTCGCTGGAACTGTAGTCAAAAGTTTCGTTGGGTACCCGAACTTGACAGAAATGTGACCCAAACCCCATAGAAATCAATTGGGACCCAAACTTTGGTGCTGCAAAATGGCTGTAAAATGGTCATAGAAATGGCTAGTGGGCTGCAAAAGGAAGTGAAATAGGCTAAGAGCAGAACAAATGCCCTACAATCAAATGTGGATAGGGAAATGACTTAAAATAACAGAATAAAAATAAATAAATTAAATAAAAAATAAAAAAATAATATTCTTGAACCAGGAGGTGGAAGTCCAAGAGGAGTCGGGGGTTGAGAAGGAGATGGATGTAGCAGTGTAGGTGGAAGAGGCAAAGAAAAAGAAGGTATACAACATTGTTTTGGAGCGGTTTTTTTTAGATTTTTTTCTTTTTTTTTTATCTGGGGAGGCTTCAAAACATTGGGAATAGCAAATAGAACGAACAAACTAGTGGAGTATAACAATGGCTGTGTGAGGCTGTTATACTTTTTTAGTCAAAGATACGGACAAATCCTTTGGGATCCATGCCTGGTTCATTTTAATGAATGTGAGCTTTCTCATATTGCTGTAGACAGATGGATGCACCTGTCTGGGATCACACCCATTGCTGTGCTAAACACAGGTTCTGACAATACACTTGCCAGTGGCAGGTCAGTGCCTCCATGTTGTAAAAGGCAAACTCAAGCCAAGTGTCCAATTTATAGCCCCAGAAAACAATATGGACTGTATCAGATGGTGGTGCTCGATACTGTGGCATGCTGCGGAAGTTTTTCCACATTTCGGGCAGGCTAACCCTGCCTTCCGAGGTGGTGCCAGTCGCCCAACTGTGTAGTCAACTTCCTCCTCCTCTGCTTTGTGCTTCCACTGAGCCCCCACTTTCGGGTTTAAATGCCATCAGTAGTGCACGTTATCCTTCAGCAGGGTGGCCACTCAGTAATCGGCACTGATAAGAATCCGGGGAACTCGGCGCTCATTACTCAGGTGTAGCACCCCACGGGGCAGGTGGTTTAATCTATTCGTTGCTGGGACGGGGGTGCAGATCCCCTGTGTTGTCAAGGGGTGGCCTGGCCCATCTCCGTTACCCTGAGGCATACAGGAAAAAGGATTGGAGGGTGGCAGGGAGGATGAAGGTAGTAGCTGGAGATCTATTTAGGAAAGTCTTTTAGGATCGTAACACCACCTGTGGCATGCGGACAGGGATGGGGGCCGCCGCTGCAAAGTTTCTCATCGGGGCAGATGTCGGGTGCAGCTGGGATGGTATCGCTCCCCACAGGCAGAGAATGCCCCGGAGGATGGCGGGGGTGGTAGTAGTCCCTATTGGCGCTGCAGCACTAGGCGACGGTGCCAGTAAAGAAGAGGCAGAGACAGGGCCTTTGGTTCCAAGTCTTTTTACTCACAGGTAGTTCAAGCGCTGCCCCAGAGTACCAACCCACCACGATGGGCTCCAGCTGATCCTGGATCTGTGAACGGTCAAGTCCGGTGTGTGTGTGTGTGTGTCAGCCTGTGACCCCTTTCCTCTTTTGATGCGCTAAGCATCAGACCCCTGTGGCGTGACTGTTCTAGCCATTCCCCGCGACCCTTGCAGAGTTGGTAGATAACGAGAAGTATATCTGCCCTAGGATTCTGTATCCCGACAGCGCCGATCCTGTGGAAGCAGCCGCCTGCTTCTCCCCAGCAACCGTGTTGAATGACGTGGCTCACAGAGCTGCTCGTGGCACATCTGTTCTGCTCTGTGCCTGAAGCTGTTCTGTTCTTCTTGTAGTTGTGTTGTGTGTCCTGAGCTGTTGCCCCCAGCCGCTGCCACAGGCTGGTTCACTCCTCTCACTAGGTCAACCTGCTCTTCTCACTGTGTGCTCCTGACTCCGCTTGGTGGTTGCTACTCCCTGACCCTGAATGACGGTTCCAGTGGATCGGGGAGCTCCTGGTGCAGTTGTGTCCTGTAAACCCACTGCTGTAGTGACCCCCTACTGTGATCCGAGTCTTGCCCAGTCCCCATTGGGGAGGGCAACACACTGACTGTGTGTTTGTGTAAGTGATCACCGGCATCGACCTTCCCTGGACCCAGAATAAGTACTACACCCTAATGGGGGTGCAGTACCCTGTGGGTCCTGAAGCCACAGGTGCTTCACACAGCCACTGCAGCATAGATTCTCTCATGTGTGTTAGACTGCACAAAGGCAATGACATGCTGTCCGTGGTGGGAGGTATATCCTCTGTTTCATCTGCTGTATGCCCACAGCCATGCTCCAGTGATGCCCATGAGCTGCTTTGAGTTCCATCCTTCTATGAACACAGTTCCTCCTCTTCTTCCCCCTTATGCTCTTCCTCAAAAACTGTTCCCTGGGTGAACAGTAATGTATCTGGCCACTTCTGGTACAGGAACTCACCCTCTGAGCCATATGTGGATGACTGGCTTTAAAATGGTGTGAATGGTCCTTGTTCCTCCATCTTTTCACCCTGTGTCACCACCTCATCCATCATCGCCTGAAGGTTTGTTTTCAAGGAGGCATGCAAGTGGGATAGCAATGCTGATGATGGCGTCATCAGCGTTGGCAATCTTTGGGGAAGACTTTAAGCAATCTAAAATGGCACATACATCCCACACAGAGGCCCATTTGTTGGTCGTGAAGTGGTGCTGTTCCACAGAGAGACTCACCTGTACATGCTGCCATTGGAACACCACTAATTCCCACTGCTGCGTCCTCATTCTCTCTAACATATGCAAGATGGAGTTCCAAATTTTGGGTACGTTGCATACGAGGTGGTCAGCGGGAAGGACGAAGTGATGCTGCAGTGCAGACAGGTGCACAGATTGTCTGCACTTTCTGTAGCAGCTCTGACATCTTTTTCAGGAAACTCTGCATCACCAAATTCAGTACATGCGTCAGGCAAGGGATGTGCATCAAATGGCTAGTCCCAGAGATACTATGAGATTTCACTTGTTATCGCACTAAACCAAACCGAGCTTGAGGTTCAGGGGCACCAACAACTCCTTTGTTTGATCCTTTTCCAGAGCTCCTGTGTGGTGTGGGATTTTTCCCTCCAAAAGATGAGTTTCAGAACAGCATGCTGTCATATCCACCTGGCTATGATGAAGTTGGTGGTGCAGGTGTTATGCTGACCATATGAGGAGGCAGTGGAAGAAGCAGAATAGGAGGATGCAGATTTGACAGAAATATCCAGCAATCCAAGGTTGTGGTAGAACATGCGTAAAACACCCTCCATCTCAGGCCCAGCCACCACTACATTTACCCAGTGGGTAGTTTCACCTGATACAAACATCTAAAACATAAAGTACAGTGCCTACAAGTAGTATTCAACCCCCTGCAGATTTAGCAGGTTTACACATTCGGAATTAACTTGGCATTGTGACATTTGGACTGTAGATTAGCCTGGAAGTGTGAAATGCACTGCAGCAAAAAAGAATGTTATTTCTTTTTTTATTTTTTTTTTTAAATTGTGAAAAGTTTATTCAGAGGGTCATTTATTATTCAACCCCTCAAACCACCAGAATTCTGTTTGGTTCCCCTAAAGTATTAAGAAGTATTTCAGGCACAAAGAACAATGAGCTTCACATGTTTGGATTAATTATCTCTTTTTCCAGCCTTTTCTGACTAATTAAGACCCTCCCCAAACTTGTGAACAGCACTCATACTTGGTCAACATGGGAAAGACAAAGGAGCATTCCAAGGCCATCAGAGACAAGATCGTGGAGGGTCACAAGGCTGGCAAGGGGTACAAAACCCTTTCCAAGGAGTTGGGCCTAGTTGTCTCCACTGTTGGGAGCATCATCCGGAAGTGGAAGGCTTATGGAACTACTGTTAGCCTTCCACGGCCTGGACAGCCTTTGAAAGTTTCCACCCGTACCGAGGCCAGGCTTGTCCAAAGAGTCAAGGCTAACCCAAGGACAACAAGGAAGGAGCTCCGGGAAGATCTCATGGCAGTGGGGACATTGGTTTCAGTCAATACCATAAGTAATGTACTCCACCGCAATGGTCTCCGTTCCAGACGAGCCCGTAAGGTACCTTTACTTTCAAAGCGTCATGTCAAGGCTCGTCTACAGTTTGCTCATGATCACTTGGAGGACTCTGAGACAGACTGGTTCAAGGTTCTCTGGTCTGATGAGACCAAGATCGAGATCTTTGGTGCCAACCACACACGTGACGTTTGGAGACTGGATGGCACTGCATACGACCCCAAGAATACCATCCCTACAGTCAAGCATGGTGGTGGCAGCATCATGCTGTGGGGCTGTTTCTCAGCCAAGGGGCCTGGCCATCTGGTCCGCATCCATGGGAAGATGGATAGCATGGCCTACCTGGAGATTTTGGCCAAGAACCTCCGCTCCTCCATCAAGGATCTTAAGATGGGTCGTCATTTCATCTTCCAACAAGACAATGACCCAAAGAACACAGCCAAGAAAACCTGGTTCAAGAGGGAAAAAATCAAGGTGTTGCAGTGGCCTAGTCAGTCTCCTGACCTTAACCCAATTGAAAACTTGTGGAAGGAGCTCAAGATTAAAGTCCACATGAGAAACCCAAAGAACCTAGATAACTTGGAGAAGATCTGCATGGAGGAGTGGGCCAAGATAACTCCAGAGACCTGTGCCGGCCTGATCAGGTCTTATAAAAGACGATTATTAGCTGTAATTGCAAACAAGGGTTATTCCACAAAATATTAAACCTAGGGGTTGAATAATAATTGACCCACACTTTTATGTTGAAAATGTATTAAAATTTAACTGAGCAACATAACTTGTTGGTTTGTAAGATTTATGCATCTGTTAATAAATCCTGCTCTTGTTTGAAGTTTGCAGGCTCTAACTTATTTGCATCTTATCAAACCTGCTAGATCTGCAGGGGGTTGAATACTACTTGTAGGCACTGTAAATGAATGGCAAATGTGAAAAATAGAGCAATACTCTGTGTAGTAACTACAGTATAAAAAGTAGATACATTTACTTTTATGGACATCACTTTTTTAACAGCTTTTTAAAATGTGGTTTTCATTTTAAATATTATTTAAAATTTCTGTAAACTTCTTTATTGTCTGTATTTGGTATAAAGAAAAGTTTAAAACCTACTTAAATTTACAGGAAAAAATGCATTAGAAGTTTCACTCCTATTTATTTACTAGTATCAAATATATTTTCTAATTTTTTAAAACTACTTGTATCTGGGAATAATCATTTTGCGATATTAGATTAGATGGTATTTAATAAATGGTAAATATTTCAGTAAAATGTGCAATAATGTTAAATGAAATAGCTAAAAATGGTTATTTCACCACAAAAAAGCTGTTTCAAAATGCAGGCGGTATGATGATAAGATAACTGTAGAAGCTAATTTTCTCAGTCCCCCTGATTTTTCTTTAAATTTAATGTGGTTCAGAGAAGGACATATTCACAAGGTGTTAACAGTAAACAAAAATGACTGTTGAATGAGCTGAACCATGGGATATTTGCATGCCTCTAGTTTCAAAAGATGTATTCTCAAAAATGTTAAATAATTTATAGAATTTTCAGCATGTTTCCATTACAATGGACAAAAGCGAAGGAAATTACAGGCTTCACTGTGACATCAAAACACTTGTCTTCCGTAGGATCTCAAACCAGCATGAGGTACATACAATAATCTGATCAGAAAGATAATGCACCAAAATGCAAACAACACATTAAAAATAAAGAGAACAAAAGAGTCTCAGAAAAAACGAAAATATCTAATGTGTGAATGTCAAGTTGATATGATTGGGTCTTCTGAAGTTTGAACTCATCGGCTTTTTCCAATTTCCCCCCAAAATGTGATTTGAGAAGAATAATAATTAAAGGGAACCTGTCACCACTTTTTTGCCCTGTAAGCTGCGGCCACACCACCGGGCTCTTATATACAGCATTCTAACATGCTGTATATAAGAGCCCAGGCCGCTGAAAGAACATTAAAAATACTTTATAATACTTACCTAACGGTCGCGCGGTTGGTCATATGGGCGTCTCCATTGTGTGGCGCCGCCTCTTTCTCCTGAAGCCGCGGTGCATGACGCGTCCAACGTCATACACACTCGCCGGCATTCAGGTCCTGAGTAGGCCCACTTTGATCTGCCCTGAGCAGGGCAGATCAAAGTATTGTAGTGCGCCTGCACAGGACTGGCGAGTGTGTATGACGTAGACGCGTCATGCACACAGGCTTCAGAAAGAGGACGAAGATGGCCGAAAGAGGAGGCTCCGACACCAAACAACGGAGACGCTCATATGGCCAACTGTGCAACCGTTAGGTTGGTATTATAAAGTGTTTTTTATGTTCTGACAGCGGCCTGGGCTCTTATATACAGCATGTTAGAATGCTGTATATAAGAGCCCGGTGGTGGTGGCTGCAGCTTATACGCCAAAAAAGTGGTGACAGGTTCCCTTTAAAAGCCTCCAATTAACTAGAAATTACTTGTGAGTTCCAATTGGAGTCCCATTGGGTCAACTGAACATGTTTTAAGCTCTGTAATGAAACATAGCCTTTTTTAAATGTCCAAATGACTTCAACCTTTCTGGATAGAGAAAAACAGATGGCAACCAGAGGTATCCAAAAGAATAACAGAAAACTGCAGTATAAAACGTTTTAGGATAAATTAACTTAAACTGTCTAAAAATTAGCTCTTTTGAGGGGGCTGATGCATGTATTGCTGTTGTTTTTAGACAGGCACTTTGATAAATGAAGAAGTGATAGTATAGTGTTAACAATAGAGGGAGTGGACACTTATAACGTGGTCATAACATGTTGTCAGCAACCGTTCTTTATGCAAAAGTGTCAATGATTAAGACCACAGAATTTCATGGTAATACGCTAATTCTCCCATCCCAAAAATTTGCGCAAAAGTTTTAGAAATGTATACTTTTAGTAAAGAAAATTGCAGTCTTGGAAGTCAATGAATTTTGGCTTGATAATTGTAAAGAAGTTTGGACTTTATTACAATATCTCTCTTTCAGACCTGCCCTGTCCAGGAGCTGCCCATGTGGAGGAATACTGACTTTTCCTAAAATGAAAAAGGGTTTTCCTGGAAAGACATACTGTTATTAATGAGTTGATGTGCAAGAGCATCACCGATGTGGGAACACAGATTTTCTTGCTAATATACCAATTAAATCATCTTCCATTGCAAGTGAGAAAGAGCTGAGGAGTGTGATTGTGATTTGTTTGTAAGTGGGATTTGGATTAAGTGTGTGACTCATGATTTAGTGATTTTGGATTGAGGGAATTTAGAAGGGATTGATCTATACTGAATCACTGTATTTATTTGTTTAGATACTTAAGATTTCTGTCTGGTGCAATCTTCATTAAGAAAATGTGCTCCATTATTGACAGTGCCATCCAGTGTACAGCATGTTGCATGTGTGCAATTCTTGAACAGCCTTATGAGGGTGCATACCGTTGTACGAGATGTGTACACATTGTGCATTTGGAAGCCCAGGTACTAGATGTAAATAGGCAGCTGGCAACACTGGGATCCAACAACAATATGAAAGGAGTTTGCTGCCAGTGCGGGCAGTAATGGTGGGGCCTCAGCTAATAGGAAAATGTAGAAAATCAGCCTGATAGTGCCAGTATAGCACTGGCTTTAGGTTATATACGAAAATGCTGGTGATTAGTTCCCTTTAAAGCAAAGGGGAAGTGATAATGAATTTAGTAATTATAGAAAATTAAATAAATTCTGTAAAAAGAAAATCAAGGTAGCAAAGATTGAGATGGAGAGAATCATTTACTTAAAAATTAATTGAAAAACTACCGCGCTAACTGGATGAGTGGGAAAAGGGAATGAATGGGTAGACCTAAATTTAGGTATTCAAATATGGAGACACAGCAGGGAATTAGTAACATGTAAACTGATTTATTGTATAATAATTTAATATAAAGCAAAAGGTTTAAAAATTATTGATAAAAACAAAACAAAAAACCTCTGCGTGGAGGTATTGTTGAGAGGGTCCTGGTGAGGAACTTAGTGACAGAAGGGGAGGCTTGGGACCTGTTAGGAATACAAAATGGCAGGAATGAATGCAGTTAACCTGATAATAGGAATAATGAGGATCTGTGTTAAATACTAATTGCCTGGTGGTTATGAACACATTGAGGATGAAAATGTGAAATTTGTGAAAATGACAAGAGGAGGAGAGAACAACTTTTGGTGTTTCCCCTTTATGTAGGAACCTGGAAACTAAAGTAAGTAGATTAGTCTGTGTTGACAGTAAGCTCCACGGTGTGGGTGCTTCCTAAAAGGGGGGAGAGGGGGGAAACCTACCAGTACTGATCTTTTGAGGGCCTGTGTATTTGCTTTTGGAGGCCTGATAGATTAGCGATATTTAGGAAAAGATCCTAAAAATATTTAGTAAATTGAAATTAGTATTAATAGATAAACCACAGGAAAGCGAATGTTACCGGTGGTGATAAGAAAAATACCTGATGAGACGAAGCGTGTCTACAGGATATAGTATGTAGTGCTAGTTTCAGCAACTAGATATTATTATTATTTATTATTATTTATTTATAGAGCACCATTGATTCCATGGTGCTGTGCATGAGAAGGGGGTTACATACAGAATACATATACAAGTTACAATAGACAGACCAGTACAGAGGTAAGAGGATCCTGCCCTGGCGGGCTTAGATTCTAAAGGATTTTGGGGAGGAGACAGTAGGTGGGGTGTAGGTGGGGTGGCAGCTCCACACGGTGGTGGGGTGGCAGCTCTGCACAGTGGTGGGGTGGCAGCTCTGCACGGTGGTGGGGCAGTGGGGTCATTGAAGATTATAGGCATTTCTGAATAGATGAGTTTTCAAGTTCCGTAGTCTGACGTGTTGAGGCAGCGAGTTCTAGAAGCCTGGGGATGCTCGGGAGACGTCTTGGAAGTGGTTGCATGAGGAGCGATTGAGAGAGGTGGAGAGAAGGAGATCTTGGGAGGACCAGAGATTACGTTTTGGAGTATATCGAGAGATTAGTTCAGAGATATACGGAGGAGACAGATTATGGATGGCTTTGTAGGTCAGTGTTCGTAGTTTGAATTGGATACAATGGAAGATTGGGAGCCAATGGAGGGATTTGCAGAGAGGAGAAGCGGGGTGGTATTGAGGAGAGAGGTGGATCATTCGGGCAGCACAATTAAGGATGGACTGGAGAGGGGCGAGCGTGTTAGCAGGGAAACCACAGAGGAGGATGTTGCAGTAATCGAGGCGGGAGATTATGAGAGCATGCACTACAATTTTTGTAGATTGAGAATTGAGGAAGGGACGGATTCTGGAAATATTTTTGAATTGAAGACGGCAGGAGGTGGTGAGGGATTGAATGTGTGGTATGAAGGACAAGGCAGAGTCAAAGGTCACTCCGAGGCACCGAACTTTGGGTACTGGGGAGAGCGTGATGTTATTTATTGTAATAGGTAGATCAGGTAGAGAGTGTAGGTGAGTTGGAGGAAAGATGATCCGTTCAGTTTTGGCCACATTGAGCTTTAGGAAGCGAGAGGAGAAGAAGGAAGGTATAGCCGATAGGCACTTCATAGTTTTCATAGTTTAAGGTTGAAGGGAGACTCTAAGTCCATCTAGTTCAACCCATAGCCTAACATGTTGATCCAGAGGAAGGCAAAAAAACCCCAATGTGTCAAATAAGCTCCAATGGGGAAAAAAATTCATTCCTGGCTCCACATACAGACTAATTCCCTGGATCAACACCCCGTCATAAAATCTAATATACATAACTGGTAATATTATATTTTTCAAGAAAGGCGTCCAGGCTCTGCTTAAATGTTAGTAGTGAATCACTCATTACAACACCATGCGGCAGAGAGTTCCATAGTCTCATTGCTCGTACAGTAAAGAATCCTCGTCTGTGGTTATGATTAAACCTTCTTTCTTCGAGACGTAGCGGATGCTCCCGTGTGCCAGTCACAGGCCTAGGTGTAAAGAGATCTTTGGAAAGGTCTCTGTACTGTCCCCTCATATGTTTATACATTATACTCTGGGATTCTGGACAGCAGAGATGTGACATCTGGGCCAGAGAGGTAGATCTGAGTGTCATCGGCATATGGGTGGTACTGGAAGCCATGGGACTTTATGAGTTGTCCCAGGCCAAATGTATAGATGGAAAACAGTAAGGGTCCCAGAACAGAGCCTTGAGGGACGCCAACAGAGATGGCGGGATGAAGAGGTTGTGTGGGAGTGAGAGACACTAAAAGTGCAGTTGGAGAGGTATGAAGAGATCCAAGAAAGGGCGAGGTCTTTGACACCAAGGGAAGAGAGGATCTGTAGTAGGAGGGAGTAGTCGACAGTGTCAAAGGCTGAGGACAGGTCTAGAAGTAGGAGTAAGGAGAAGTGGTTGTTAGCTTTGGCAGTAAGTTATTTGTGATTTTAGTCAGGTCAGTTTCAGTGGAATGATGTGGATGGAAGCCGGACTGTAGGTTGTCAAAGTGAGAGTTAGAGGAGAGGTGGGAGGAAAGTTCAACATGGACGTGCTGTTCCAGGAGATAGATAGGATAAGATTGGAGTATCACCTGGTAAAAATGGTATAAGATATTAAGAGTATGAATGAAAATTATATAATCACATGAAATAACCATATTAAAATAAGGGACAGTATATAAACTGATATTAGTAACGTATAATAAGTTTAAACACCTGATAGGGTGTTTGTTTAGTGAATATTGAGAGATAAATAGAGAGGATGTTCATATGATTGCTGAAACTGGATAATTTAGCTGGTGCCATCTATTGAAGATAGACAATACAGGTCAGAGTTGAAAATCGGTAATTAAACCTAGACTAGTGCTGTACATAAAACTAGGTGATTAATTCAAAGTTACTTATCAATAAAACTAGGTAGCGATTTCAAAATTACCTGTCCGGGAGCACTGAGTTCAGCTGTTGAAAAATTCAGGCTAAATGGTGAGGATGTAGGAGCTCAGGGGTTAAACTGTAACTGACAGCATTATGGTTAAATACATGTTAGAATTGAGGGGCAATAGTTAATATACCTAGAATATTGCTGTAAATAGAACTAGGTGATGATTCAAAAGATTACCCGTCAAGGAGCACTGAGTTCAGCTGTTGAAAATTCAGGCTGCTTGATGAGGATGTAGAAGTTCAAGGGTTAACCTGCAACCTGACTGGTGGTTGCGTTAGGTAATATTAAACTGAGGGTGATCATAGTCAGAGATAGTGAGGTCAGATAGCTGGCTGTATGAGTCAGCTGTGGTAAAAAATGTCACAGTCGGGCTGTCAGCGGGTGGCTTGCTAGGGGCAGTAATTGTCTTACCTAGCTGGCTGGGATGTCCATGGAATCTGGTCCATCAGGAGTGCCTCTGGAAGCTGCGTGGAGTGCGGCGTAACAGGCCGCCGGGCAGAAGTGGGTTGGAGGTCCTGGCCAGAAACTCTCCCGTCCACCTACCGCGAGTTTAGGGATGGGTGATGTCACTGTGTATAGTGGGAGGTTTAGCAAGCGTGCACAGATACAAGGGTACTAAATCCAGGTTTACACGGACTCTGCCAACTGCCTGCAGATTTCATTCCCTCCCCACCGCCCCCGTTTTTTTATATTTCACAGATACAGTGCCTACAAGTAGTATTCAACCCCATGCAAATTTAGCAGGTTTGATAAGATGCAAATAAGTTAGAGCCTGCAAACTTCAAACAAGAGCAGGATTTATTAACAGATGCATAAATCTTACAAACCAACAAGTTATGTTGCTCAGTTAAATTTTAATAAATTTTCAACATAAAAGTGTGGGTCAATTATTATTCAACCCCTAGGTTTAATATTTTGTGGAATAACCCTTGTTTGCAATTACAGCTAATAATCGTCTTTTATAAGACCCGATCAGGCCGGCACAGGTCTCTGGAGTTATCTTGGCCCACTCCTCCATGCAGATCTTCTCCAAGTTATCTAGGTTCTTTGGGTGTCTCATGTGGACTTTAATCTTGAGCTCCTTCCACAAGTTTTCAATTGGGTTAAGGTCAGGAGACTGACTAGGCCACTGCAACACCTTGATTTTTTCCCTCTTGAACCAGGCCTTGGTTTTCTTGGCTGTGTGCTTTGGGTCGTTGTCTTGTTGGAAGATGAAATGATGACCCATCTTAAGATCCTTGATAGAGGAGCGGAGGTTCTTGGCCAAAATCTCCAGGTAGGCCGTGCTATCCATCTTCCCATGGATGCGGACCAGATGGCCAGGCCCCTTGGCTGAGAAACAGCCCCACAGCATGATGCTGCCACTACCATGCTTGACTGTAGGGATGGTATTCTTGGGGTCCTATGCAGTGCCATCCAGTCTCCAAACGTCACATGTGTGGTTGGCACCAAAGATCTCGATCTTGGTCTCATCAGACCAGAGAACCTTGAACCAGTCTGTCTCAGAGTCCTCCAAGTGATCATGAGCAAACTGTAGATGAGTCTTGACATGACGCTTTGAAAGTAAAGGTACCTTACGGGCTCGTCTGGAATGGAGGCTATTGCGGTGGAGTACGTTACTTATGGTATTGACTGAAACCAATGTCCCCACTGCCATGAGATCTTCTCGGAGCTCCTTCCTTGTTGTCCTTGGGTTAGCCTTGACTCTTCGGACAAGCCTGGCCTCGGCACGGGTGGAAACTTTCAAAGGCTGTCCAGGCCGTGGAAGGCTAACAGTAGTTCCATAAGCCTTCCACTTCCGGATGATGCTCCCAACAGTGGAGTCAGGTAGGCCCAACTCCTTGGAAAGGGTTTTGTACCCCTTGCCAGCCTTGTGACCCTCCACGATCTTGTCTCTGATGGCCTTGGAATGCTCCTTTGTCTTTCCCATGTTGACCAACTATGAGTGCTGTTCACAAGTTTGGGGAGGGTCTTAATTAGTCAGAAAAGGCTGGAAAAAGAGATAATTAATCCAAACATGTGAAGCTCATTGTTCTTTGTGCCTGAAATACTTCTTAATACTTTAGGGGTACCAAAAACAGAATTCTGGTGGTTTGAGGGGTTGAATAATAAATGACCCTCTGAATAAACTTTTCACAATTTAAAAAAAAAATAAAAAAAGAAATAACATTCTTTTTTGCTGCAGTGCATTTCACACTTCCAGGCTGATCTACAGTCCAAATGTCACAATGCCAAGTTAATTCCAAATGTGTAAACCTGCTAAATCTGAAGGGGGTTGAATACTACTTGTAGGTACTGTATTATCAGTCCTGTGTCCCCTCCCTGGCATCACCTCCATACCCCCAGAGTTAACTATAGCACCTTTCCCATTACTTGTGGGAGGACTGGTGTCCATCTTTATATTTTTAGGAATTTAAAAATAATCCAAAAATATTCTTCGCCTCCATAAACAGAAAGAAACTCAAAAATTGTATTGTAGGCCCTTTCGAAAATAGTCTAGGTAAAATGGAGGATAAGAGGATAAGGGAAAGGTTAATTTGTAGTGATGAGCGAGTATGCTTGTCACTACTCGGTACTCGCACGAGTATCACTGTACTCGGGCTACTCGTCGGTACTGAGTAATTTCGCGATACTCGTGCTGTACTCGTGGTCTTCATCCCTGCATGTTGGCGCTCTTTTGAGAGCCAGCCCTCATGCAGGGATTGTCTGGCAGACCACTGCAATGCCACAGCCCTGTTAGTTGTAAAATTGCAGTGATTGGCCGGCCCGCACAGCGTAACCGAGCCTTTATACCGGGGGGCACGCTGTGCTCTGCACACAGCCATCTCGTATTCCCTGCTTTCCTCGCCCACAGGCCCCTATGATTGGTTGCAGTGAGGCACGCCCCCACGCTGAGTGACAGGTGTCTCACTGCACCCAATCACAGCAGCCGGTGGGCGTGTGTATACTGTGCAGTGAAATAAATAATTAAATAATTAAAGAAACCGGCGTGCGGTCCCCCCAATTTTAATACCAGCCAGATAAAGCCATACGGCTGAAGGCTGGTATTCTCAGGATGGGGAGCCCCACGTTATGGGGAGCCCCCCAGCCTAACAATATCAGTCAGCAGCCGCCCAGAATTGCCGCATACATTAGATGCGACAGTTCTGGGACTGTACCCGGCTCTTCCCGATTTGCCCTGATGCGTTGGCAAATCGGGGTAATAAGGAGTTAATGGCAGCCCATAGCTGCCAATAAGTCCTAGATTAATCATGTCAGGCAGACACCGCCGCTCCTGTCAGCTTCACACAGCAACTGAGGTGAGTAGCGCGATGAGCTGCTGTCAGTCAGGTAACTCACGGCCACCGCTGGATCCAGCGGTGGCCGCGGATAAGCTTAGTGACAGCTCAGCTGATCACGCGGCTGTCTTCATTAGCTGCGTGGAGGTGACAGGAGCGGCGGTGAGTAGCGCGATCAGCTGAGCTGTCACTGAGGTTACCCGCGGCCACCGCTGTATCCACCGCTAGATCCAAGTAACCTCAGTGACAGCTCAGCTGATCGCGCGGCTGTCTTCATTAGCTGCGTGGAGGTGACAGGAGCGGCGGAGTCTGCTGCAGCTCCTGTCACCTCCATGCAGCAGAGCTGGAAGCGACACTGGAGGTCCGTGGATTACGCCGGACATGGAGGGCTTTTTGGGGCTTATTAACCCCTTCAGCCCCAAGCCTATTTTGACCCTAAAGACCAGGCCATTTTTTGCAATTCTGACCAGTGTCACTTTATGAGGTTATTACTCTGGAACGCTTCAGCGGATCCTGGTGATTCTGAGACTGTTTTTTCGTGACATATTGGGCTTCATGTTAGTGGTAAATTTAGGCCGATATTTTTTGCATTTCTTTGTGAAAAAAACGGAAATTTCGCGAAAATTTTAAAAATTTTGTAATTTTCAAACTTTGAATTTTTATGCTCTAAAACCAACGAGACATATGACACAAAATAATGAATAAATAACATTTCCCACATGTTTACCTTACATCAGAACAATTTTGGGAAAAAAAAAATTAAGGAAGTTATAGGGGTTCAAAGTTTATGAGCAATTTCTCATTTTTACAACAAAATTTACAAAGCCACTTTTTTTAGGGACCACATCACATTTGAAGCGATTTTGAAAGGTCTACATGACACAGAACACCCAAAAGTGACACCATTCCAAAAACGGCACCCCTCAGGCTACTCAAAACCACATTCAAGAAGGTTATTAACCCTTCAGGTGCTTTACAGTAACTAAAGCAATGTGGAAGGAAAAAATGAACATTTTACTTTTTGCAACAAAAATGTTATTTTAGCCTCAAATATTGTATATTCACAAGGGTAGCAGGATTAATTGAACCCCCAAAATTTGTTGGACAATTTCTACTGAACACGCAGATACCTCATATGTGGCGAAAAACCACTGTTTGGGTGCACGGCAGGACTCGGAAGGGAAGGAGCGCCATTTGATTTTTTTGAACAGAAAATTAGCTGGAATCATTAGCCGCACCATGTTGCGTTTGGAGAGCCCCTGAGCTGCCGAATCAGTGGAGCTCCCCCACATGTTACCCCATTTTGGAAACTAGACCCCTCATGGAATTTATCTAGATGTTTATTGAGCACTTTGAGCCTCTGGGGGCTTCACAAAAGTTAATAGAGTTGAGCTGTGAAAATAAAAAAATTTTTTTTTACCACAAAATTGTTACTTCAACCAGGTAGCTTTTTTTTCACAAGGGTATCAGGAAAAATTGCACCATAAAATGTATTGTGCAATTTCTCCTGAGTACAGAGACATCTTATATGTGGTGGAAATAAAATGTTTGGGCGCACAGCAGGGCTCGGAAGGCAAGGAGCGTCATTTGACGTTTCAAACGCAAAATTGTCTGGGAAAATTAGCGTATTCCATGTTGCGTTTGGAGACCCCCTGAGGTGCCGAAACAGTGGAGCTCCCCCACATGTGACCCCATTTTGGAAACTAGACCCCTCATGGAATTTATCTAGATGTTTATTGAGCACTTTGAGCCTCTGGGGGCTTCACAAAAGTTAATAGAGTTGAGCCGTGAAAATAAAAAAAATATTTTTTACCACAAAATTGTTATTTCAAGCAGGTAGCTTTTTTTTCACAAAGGTATCAGGAAAAATTGCACCATAAAATGTATTGTGCAATTTCTCCTGAGTACGCAGATACCTCATATGTGGTGAAACTCAAATGTTTGGGTGCACAGCAGGGCTCGGAAGGCAAGGAGCGTCATTTGACGTTTCAAACGCAAAATTGTCTGGGATAATTAGCGTATTCCATGTTGCGTTTGGAGACCCCCTGAGGTGCCGAAACAGTGGAGCTCCCCCACATGTGACCCCATTTTGGAAACTAGATCCCCACGGCATAGAAAAAAAAAACAGCGGCAGATGGGGGGGGCGGCAGATGGGGCGTCAGCAGATGGGGGGCAGCGGCATATAAAGGGAGCATCTGTGATTGTGAGACGGTGGCTGGGATAGGGTGGGGGCGGATGGGAGAGGGCACAGTGGATGCAGGAGCGGCAGAGGATGGGGGGAGTGGGGGATGGGGGGGAAGGGGAGTGGGAGGTGAGATTGGGGATAGTTACCCTACAGGATGGATCTAGGCAGCTGGATCACAGGAGATGAAGGATGCAGCAGATCGGGGAGGGTGAGAGGTGGGGGAGGGAGCACAGCACAGATCACGGAGGAGACAGGTGAGCAGAGCACAGATCATGGGGGTGAGAAGTGAGGGAGAGCGGACAGCAGATCACGGGGGTGACAGGTGAGGGAGCACAGATCACGGGGGTAACAGGTGAGGGAGCACAGATCACGGGAAGACAGGTGAGGGAGCACAGATCACGGGGTGACAGGTGAGGGAGCACAGATCACGGCGGTGACAGGGGAGGGAGCACAGATCACGGCGGTGACAGGTGAGGGAGCGCACATCACGGCGGTGACAGGGGAGGGAGCACACATCACGGCGGTGACAGGGGAGGGAGCGCACATCACGGCGGTGACAGGGGAGGGAGCGCACATCACGGCGGTGACAAGGGAGGGAGCGCACATCACGGCGGTGACAGGGGAGGGAGCGCACATCACGGCGGTGACAGGGGAGGGAGCGCACATCACGGCGGTGACAGGGGAGGGAGCGCACATCACGGCGGTGACAGGGGAGGGAGCGCACATCACGGCGGTGACAGGGGAGGGAGCGCACATCACGGCGGTGACAGGGGAGGGAGCGCACATCACGGCGGTGACAGGGGAGGGAGCGCACATCACGGCGGTGACAGGGGAGGGAGCGCACATCACGGTGGTTACGGGAGGGAGCGCACATCACGGCGGTGACAGGGGAGGAAGCGCACATCACGGCGTTGAGGGGACGAGCAGCCGATCACGAGGGAAAGGGGCCGGGCAGCAGATCGGGGGGACCGGTGGCACTGTGGCAGATGGATGGCAGCGGCGGCGGCGGATCGGGAGGTGTGGGGGTGAGTGTGCGGGCAGCAGATACGAGGGGTGGGGGTGCGGGTGGCAGATCGCGGCAGAGGGCAGCAGCAGCGGCGGATCGGGAGGTGTGGGGGTGAGTGTGCGGGCAGCAGATACGAGGGGTGGGGGTGCGGGTGGCAGATCGCGGCGGAGGGCAGCAGCGGCGGCGGATCGGGAGGTGTGGGGGTGAGTGTACGGGCAGCAGATACGAGGGGTGGGGGTGCGGGTGGCAGATCGCGGCGGAGGGCAGCAGCGACGGCGGATCGGGAGGTGTGGGGGTGAGGGTGCGGGCAGCAGATACGAGGGGTGCGGGTGGAAGATCGCGGCAGCGGATCGGGAGGCCGGTTTCATTAAGGGCAATGGCAGCGCAGCAACTTCCGGGTCCCATGCTCCGGTCTCATAACAGCATGGGACCGGAGCTTGTCGCCCTGCCATTGCACTGTGTACACTCACTGTGCTGGCGTGCTGCAGGGACAATGACGGGGGCGGTCACCGGCAACAGGTCCACTGTGATTGGAGAAATCGGTCACAAGGCCGATCTCTCCAATCAGAGCTACTAAAGCTGGGGGAGGGTGATCCAGTGAGGTCACCCAGCTCCAGCCAATGGCCAGTGCTATAGCTGCACTGGCCAGGGCTGGATTTCAATGTTTCAGTCACTTTAAGTGGCTGGAACATTACAGTGGCTGTGATTGGTTGAGCGACGTTCGTCAGTCAATCACAGCCTCCGTAGGTCCGGGGAGGAGGCACTACCCCTCCTGAGGTCAGGTACAGGTCCCCTCCTCCCCGAATCTGCGGTTTATCCTAACTTTTCGCAGTCACCGGAGGCTCCGGTGCCGCGATTACGCCATGACGGAAAGATCCGTCCTTGGTCGTTAAGGCCCAGGGCACCATGACGGATCTTTCCGTCCATGGTCGTGAAGGGGTTAAATTGGTTATGAGGGAATTGGTTTGTGTTTTTTATTTCTAATAAAGGATTTTTTCGGGTGTGTGTGTTTATTTACTGTCACTTACAGATTAATCATGGAAGGTTTCTCGGGGAGACGCCTGACATGATTAATCTAGGACTTATTGGCAGCTATTGTCTGCCAATAACTCCTTTTTACCCCGATTTGCCAACGCACCAAGGCAAATCTGGAAGAGCCGGGTACAGTCCCAAAACTGTCGCATCTAATGTATGCGGCAATTCTGGGCGGCTGCTGCCTGATTTTGTTAGGCTGGGGGGCTCCCCATAACGTGGGGCTCCCCATCCTGAGAATACCAGCCTTCAGCCGTATGGCTTTATCTGGCTGGTATTAAAATTGGGGGGACCGCACGCCGTTTTTTTAAATTATTTAATTATTTATTTCACTGCACAGTATACACACGCCCACCGGCTGCTGTGATTGGATGCAGTGAGACACCTGTCACTCAGCGTGGGGGCGTGTCTCACTGCAACCAATCATAGGCGCCGAAAAGCAGGAAAGCAGGGAATACGAGATTGTTTAATGAGCGGCCGGCTTTTTCAAAAGAGGAAAAGCCGCCGGAGTTTAGTGAACAGCTGTGCAGCGCCGCGGCAGTGATCGGGGAACGGTAAGTATGAGAGAGGGGGGAGACTGACCGACAGACTGTGAGAGGGGGACAGACAAGACAGAGAGAGACCGACAGACAGACAGAGAGACCGACCGACGGACTGAGGGAGATAGAATGAAAAAAAAAAATGACCGACATCGCTAGTAAAAAGCACAAAACGTGCGTTTTGGACATCGGAGTGCCACACAATGTTTTCACGTAAAATTTTTCATGTGATCTCAAAAAGTAACATACACCAGCTCTATCTCACTATTGGGTATGTGCCCTTAACATTTCCGCCATGAAAATTCATTTTGGTGTCATTTTGGAAGGTTTTCTGGTGAGTCCGTAAAAATGGCGTAAACCTCGGACAAAATTGTTCACAGCTGTGACTTTTGAGTGATAAATGCTTCAAGGGGTCTTCCCCATGCTGTTGCTATGTCATTTGAGCACTCTTCTGAGACTTTTGTGACATTTTTAGGGTTTCTACATGCTGCCGGGGGTCATTTCATAAAAATACTCGGGTCTCCCATAGGATAACATTGGGCTCGGTGCTCGGGCTGAGTACACGAGTATCTTGGGATACTCGGCCCGAGCCTCGAGCACCCGAGCTTTTTGGTACTCGCTCATCACTATTAATTTTCTAAATGCAGTTTTTCTCTAAATTATTCATATAAGAAAATTTTATGACAGATGACATGATCGGCGATATCATAAATTTTCCTTTAAATGTCACCTGCTTAACCCAGCAGTAAGTATGATGCCCACTCAAAATCACTAAAATAGACAAATTCCCAGATTTGTCAGATCCCTGGATGGTATACACCCCCCAATACTGCAGAAATTAAGTACAGTTACAGAAACACCATTATTTCTAATCCTCACAGATTCAATATTATCACGGTTTGCACTACAGTAAGTTTAACCTCTAGTGTGGGTAAAATCCTTGAAGGTTTCCTAAAGGCCCCTTTACACACTGAGATTTTCTAGCGATCCCACCAGCGATCCCAACCTGGCCGGGATCGCTACAAAGTCTCTGGTGAGTCGCTGGTGAGCTGTCAAACAAGCAAACCTGGAAAACGACGCAGTAGCGATACGGACCTGCAGAACGACCTAGCTAGTCATTGGGGACGTTGTAAAGCAGCTTTTTGAAAGGGAAGTCGCTAATGAAGTCGCTGTAAAGGCCCCTTTACACACTGAGACTTTCTAGCGATCATGCTGCACAGCGGGAAGCAAAGGACCAAAGAATGGTCCTGAGAGATGTGTAATGATCAGCAACCTCACAGCAGGGGCCAGGTTGCTGATGTGTTTCACACACTGCAATGTTGCTGGGGAGGTTGTTATTACGTCACAAAACCGGTGATGTTACAGCGATGTCGTTTGCGATGTTGCAGTGTGTAAAGGGGCCTTAAGAGTTGCTATCCTGGAATATCTTTAAGAGGAATCTGTCCTGTAAAACTAATCTTATCGGCTTCTTTGAGGAGGTAAGTTTGACCACTGGACCAGGTAGGGGAATTGTATGCTGTCTATAATGACTTTTTAAAGGCGTTGTCACACTGGAATTGCAGGAGTAGATGAAGGAACTGGAGATACCACTTGCAGCAGAAAACCAGGCAGTATGCTCAAGCAGAGAACTGGAGGCTGGACTGGGGCTTATAAAGGGAAGAGCACAAGTTGAAGAATGAAGTAGGGACGCCATTTTGGAAAAGAGCAAAAAAGCCCAAAAAGGATAAACAGAATAACCAGAGTCCTGACAGGCATTTGATATGGTGTCACACAAAAGGGTAGTACATAAAATGAGACTTATGGGAATAATAATAATGGGTAAAATATTTGTAACAGGGTTAACACTGGCTCAGTGATAGGAAATATAGGGTGGTTATTAATGGAGCAAAATTGAACTGGGTCACAGTTAATGGTGGGGTGCCACAGGGATCAGTATTGGGCCCTATTCTTTTTAACATATTTATTAATGACCATGTAAGGTGTTTATCAAGTAGAATTTCACTATTTGCAAATGTGTTCACCAAAGAGAAAGGGAAAAGAAAACAAAAAGCGTACCGATCTAAATGTAACTGTATAGATAATTTGTAGGTGAATGTTATATTTTCATACACTCACCTTTAGCAAGCCTTGTTAACTTGCTTATCAATCCTTTAGGACTAGAGATGAGTGGTGTTCGAATCGAACTGTTCGCCAATCTCAAGTTCGACCTGTTTTAGGCGATGATCGAGTCGTTCGACGAACGTGAACAATTAGCTTCAAGTTCGACAGTTTGAGGTTATGTTCGATAATGGTTAAATCACCAAAAGCATAACTGGCTTTTCACAGTAATACTGTCATTCAATGTTAATACAGTGGAACCTTGGTTAACGAGAACAATCCGTTCTGGGAGTGTGCTTGTTAATCAAGTTACTCGTTTAGCAAAGCAAAATTTCCTATAGGAAATCATTGCAATGCAAACAATTCCTTCCACAACTTGTTAAATGTCCCATCCTGGTCCCCTATTGTGCCATTCACATACACAAACACACACAAACACACACAAACATACACAAACGCACACATATTATGCTCACCTTACCTTCCGTTCCATCGCCGGCCTCGTGAGACTTGCAGTTCGCCGGTACAAGATGTGTATCGGGTAACCATAGCGACCAATGCCGGACCTTCCGCTGCCAGAGCTCTGACGTCAAAGGCAGGAGCTGCTTGCCTCTGATTGGCCAGTGCACTGCCTTTGAGTAGCGTCTGACAGAGGGAGGAAGTTCCAGCATCGGTCGCTTCCTCCCTCTGTCAGATGCTACTCAAAGGCAGCGCACTGGCCAATAAGAGGCAAGCGGCACCTGCCTTTGACGATAGCACTCGGTCAGTGGAAGTTCCGGCATCGGTCGCTATGGTTACCCGATACACATCCTGTAGTGGCTAACTACGTGTCTCAGGTAACCATAGCGATGAGGGAGGAACTTGCTCCCTCTGTCAGACGCTATTCAAAGGCAATGCGCTGGCCAATCGAAGGGAAGTGGCACCTGCCTTTGATGTCAGCGCTCTGTCAGCGGATGTTCCGGCATCGGTCGCGATGTTTACCCGATATACATCTTGTACCGGTGAACTGCAAGTCCCAGGAGGCCGGCGATGGAACGGAAGGTAAGGTGAGCATAATATGTGTGTGTGTGTTCGTGTTTGTGCATGTTTGTATGTGTTTGTGTTTGCCTGACATTGTTTTCAATGGTGCTTAGAAAGTGTTCGATGATCGTTCATCGATCACACCTGCCGTTCGACGAACCGAACCAAACTTGAACACTAGGGTGGTGGCTCATCTCTATTTAGGACCTCAGATCTCAATGGAGAGTTCTCCTTCCCAAACGGTATGCTGCAGACTGCTGGTGGCTATTATGTAACTCAGCCCGAGGGACAAATGACAATGACTAATCCTCCTGGCTGTGAGCGCTCCCAAATAATTTGATCATAAAGCTTGTAATTATTTCCTGTACAATTTTTTATTATTTTTACAAGAACAAACAACGCGTTTCGACAAATTAATGTCATTGATACTATTTGCAAATAATACTAAACTATGTAAGGTAATTAATACAGAGGAGGATAATTTAATATTACAGAAGAATATGTGTAAGCTGGAGGCTTGGGCTGAGAAATGGCAAATGAAGTTTACTGTAGATAAATGCAAGGTCATGCACTTGGGCAGAGGAAATAACATTTAGAATTATTTATTTAATTGCAAAACAGTGGGTAAAACTGTCACTGAAAAAGACTTGGGTGTCTGGGTGGAGGCAAACAATCTTATTGACCATTGTTAGGCAGCTGCTGCCAAGGCTAACTAAACAATGGGATGCATTAGAAGAGGCATAGATGCTCATGAAAAGAACATGGTTTTGCCCTTATAGAAGTCAAAAAAGCACAATAAGATTCAAATGTGAAGAACCCATAGTCTCCCGTGTGTCTCACCATGCAACATACTGTATATTTGTGAAGCAACAAGTTGGGCATAAAACTTGGCTTTTAACAGTTAGATTAAAAGTATGGAAAATGTGTTCATCACCGACAACACAGTGAAATGTAAAATTATAAATAAGCCACAATTATGTATATAGAGGTATGCCATATAGAGGTACCAACTAACCACAGACCAACAGTATATATCACCTCCAAATGTCTAAAGGGAGTGACATCATTTATAATATTATCCATAATTCCATTGACTGATAAACTCTTTGTAAAATAGGTAACCTGTGGAGAGAATGCAAATATCCACGGGGGAAACAAACACCACCTAAGGCCTGTTTCACACGTCAGTGATTCTGGTACGTTTGTGCTTTTTTTAAAACGTACCAGAATCACTGACATACGCAGACACATTATAATCAATGGGTCTGCTCACACATCAGTGACTTTTCACTGAATGTGTCTCCGTGCAGCGTGCACGCGTGGCCGTGATTCTGCACGGAGACAAGTCAGTTTTTTTTTGGCATCACTGATGACCCACAGACCACACTTTGGTGTGATCCGTGTGTGATCAGTGAAACACGCACCAGAAAATCACGGACATATTAAATATTAAATATTTTCAACTTACCTTGCCTGCGATTCGCTGTGCAGCTCCTGCCTGGCTCATGAATATTCATGAGAGCAGGAAAACCCAACCAGGAAGTAGCTGCTGAGAGCGGTGGGCGGACGCTGCAGAGCTGGAGACTTCAGCACCATGGACAGCAGGAAAGAAGGCAGGTGAGTAATGTCCATATGCAATCACGGATCACGGATTGCACATGGACAACCCACGTGTGCCATGAATCAGGGAACACGGAGGGACATGTGCGTTTTTTACACGTCAGTGAAGAATGTCTGTGTTTTTAACTGATGTGTGAAACGGGCCTAAGACGGTCTCATATGCCACACCACAGATATTAAATGCATAAAAAGGTAACAGCACTAAACAAATGAGAGACACTGCCGATGCCACCATTTTTAACAACAAATAGACATATGTAATAATAATTCTTAGTGTTTCACAAAAATAGGGCAGACATAGAACGATCTCACCAGTATGTTGATATCCGAAATCCAATGTCCTCTGTCCTAAAAGAGTCAGCACTTGCTAGACTTAGGCGGGCTTTACATGCTACGACATCGCTAACAATTGCTAGCGATGTTGAGCGCGATAGCACCCACCCCCGTCGCACATGCGATATGTAGTGATTACTGCTGTAGCAAACATTATCGCTACGCCAGCTTCACACGCACATACCTGGTCGGCGATGTCGCTGTGACCGCCAAACAATATCTCCTTCAAGGAGGAGGTGCGTTCAGCATCACAGCAATGTCACCGTGACGTCACTAAGCGGCTGGCCAATAGAAGCGGAGGGGTAGAGATTAGCAGGACATAACATCCCTCCCACCTCCTTCCTTTCCTTCCGCATTGTTGGTGGAGGCAGGTAAGGAGATGTTTGTCGTTCCTGCAGTGTCACACACAGCGATATGTGGTGCTGCAGGAACGACAAACAGCAGCGATATTATGAAAAGGAGCGACGTGTCACCGATCAACGATTTTTGACGTTTTTGTGACCGGTGATCGTTGCTCCTAGGGTTTACACGCTGCGATGTCGGTAATGGCGCCGGATGTGCATCACTAACGACATGACCCCGACGATATATCGTTACCAATGTCGAAACGTATAAAGCCCGCCTAAGTTTCGGAGTGGTAAATCAACCAAGAAAATGTCCCAAAAAAAAGGAGACAAAAAAGCGATTCATGCTAAAATATGTATACTTTATTACTTAAAAAAAATAATAATGTTAAAAAACAGAGAATAACGCTCCTGAAAGGGACCCAAACACTTACCCAGATGTTTACACAGAAGTACTCAAAGGGGGGGATCCAGGGAAATAATTGATGCAATAATTCATAGAATAAATATAATAAATACCTCACATAAACATATAACTATATAAATACTTTAGTAATCAAAAGATTATCTGAAAAATTAATTATGTGAAGCTACTCAAAAAAAATTAATAAAATTCACTATCAACATATAAATGCTGCTTAAATTGCAACAATCCTGGCCAAAAAACAAAAATATACTAAAAGTGCTGCTGGAGACACATACTATACAGGCACATGAAATAGTACCTCAAGATCAGCGGCCAGAGAAAAAAATATATAAAGTGCACCGCGGTAAAATGTAGCAATATCCTGCATTCACACAATCCCAAGTACTATTATAACAGTGAAATAAACTAACCCAAAGGCAAATAAAGTGCAATAATTACCAAATAGGTGACCGTAAAAAGCCTAGGTCTGGGTAAACAGGTCCTTCCACCCTAATACCATTTCACCCTAGTTTTGCCCTGGAAGAAGTGTGGACTACACAGGTTATTAAACTTGGGATTATTCAGTTTAGAAAGATGAAGGCTTAGAGGTGATTTTATTACAAATATATTAAATATATGAGGGGACATTACAGAAACCTTTCCAATGATCTTTTTCCTTCCAGGCCTGTAACAGGGACAAAAGGGCACTGTCTACATCTAGATAGATGGTTTAATAATAATCACAGATGCAGATTCTTTACTATAAGAGCAATGAGAGTATGGAACTCTCTGCCACATTGTGTTGTATTGGTTAACTAATTACTAAAATTCAAGTGAGGCCTGGAATCTGTCCTGTAAAAATGTAAAACTATAATATCACCGGTTATGTGAACTAGATTCTGTGGTTGGGTGATGATCCGAGGGAACTAGACTGTTTGCTGTTTGTGGAGTTGGATAGGATTTTTTTCCCTAATGTGAAGCTTAGTTTCTGCACAATGGGAGAAGGACACTGGCGCTGGGGTCCCAGGTTCAAATCCCACCAAGGACAACATCTACAAGGAGTTTGTATGTTCTCCCCGTGTTTGCGTGGGTGTTCTCCGAGTTCTCAAGTTTCTTCCCACACTCCAAAGACATACTGATAGGAAATTTAGATTGTTAGTCTTAATGCGAACAGTGTTGCTGATATATGTAAAGCACTGTGGAATTAATGGTGTTATATAAGTGAATAAACATTATTATTATTCCTCTGGATAAACATGTTCAGTTGTAGGTTGAACTTGATCGACTTACCTTCAACCTTTCAACTATGTAAAAGAATTTGTAATTTCACCCAAAATTGAAAAAAGGTAACGTTGTTTCGAAAAAATTGCTGATGATATATTTTGTTGTTGAAAAAAGTTGCATTTTGTGCCCCAGACCTGGCAAAGATGGCTTTTTGGTACAATAAATAATGTTGATTAGGTATATTTCATTAATGTTAAGTGCATGTGATTATTTCACGATAGGCAATCCAATACAATCCAGGTGGACTGTTATCAAATGTGGTGAATTTGGACAAGAGGGAGTACAATTTCCAAGTAATTGGACAAATGAATGTATGAATGTATTTTTGGGAAACACAAAAAGAAAATTGATGATGCAATGGAGTTAGAGGGGGAAGTTGTGGAAAGTAGTAGACAAGTTATATGAAAAAGGCAGTCAGCTCACCCTGGAAACAAGGATCGCACTGAAGCCAGTAAAATAGTAAGAGAAACGATGGCAGCATCCAAAATGGAAGAAAATCAATTATGTTTATTTTAATATTTTTATAATATCAGTAAACCATATCAAACACTGAGGCCTTTTACAGAGCCAATCAATTACGCATTTTGAGCCATGTAAGCCCTTACGTGTCTAAATTGCTTGAAACACATAATCAGATGGTTCTGTTTTTGTTATCGGAGTTTGATAATGCTTACTGCTATTTTAAGAAGATTTAAATAAATATCATTGATTTCATTCCATTTTAGACACTGGCATTGTTTCTCTTTCTGTAGAAAGTAGTAGCTGAGGATGATGATGGAGCTGATAACAAACACAACTCACTATTTGCTGATGTAGACTGGTTGATAAAAAGAAAATCACGAGGAGAGGATAGAGGACAGCTTGAGCGTTGCTCATCTTGCTAGCTAGTTTGCTTTTTCCACTTGAGCAGATGATACAATTTGATATGCTGATGGAGTGATGTATTTTCCATTTGATGTGTTTCAGGATGTACCCGGCTTATTTGGCTACATAACAACTTGCACAATGCATCAGATGTAAAAAATAATTCCCACACACGAGAAGCCCTAATCATGTATGACTGGCTAGCACTCCGTCCAGACTATTCAGGTGCTGTAGCATCTCGTCCACTAACAGCACACGGAGCATTACCTGCTCCAGAGCTGATCACAGGAAAAGCTAATTTGGCCTCAAAGGATGTTTTGATGCACATCGCCACCTGTGCCCTGTATCATCAATTTCAGCAACCTCCTCCTCTCATGACATCATCTCCTCATTACCCCTGTCTAATTTCAAGGTTTATTCTAACACAGAATCATCATCATCATCTTCATCCTCATCCATGATTTGTCTGATAGCTACCTCTTTATGTGAAATATCAAGTGCTCCAAGCCCACCTTACCCCTATAGCTTCCACCTCAAGGTTCCTCCTGGCTCAGAGCAGTCCAACAGCAGACATTGTCACTACAACCTTGACTCTCAGAGACTGTAACACAGATTTGAATTAGAATGTCTTTTGGCATGTCTTCCGAGAACAACTGAATGTTGCCTTAAACAAGTTTTTTCTGGTGGTCTATGATCCTTACCCCCCATGGTGCTCTGGGTTATAGGTCTTAGGAGAAAAATAGAAACAGGTGTCATTAACTGATTGGAAATTCTACCATACAGACTATTAACTGTTATGGTGGCATACGAGGTGGACTGAGCAGAAGGCTGTTTCCAGCTGTTGTAGTGGGAGCCAAGCTGTAGAAATATCTATATATATAATTGCCTTTTTCTGTCTGTCTGTCTGTCTTGCTCCAAAATTGTGTCACATGACAGTGTCACCGTAAGTGTCATAAAAGTGACAACTGTCGGCCTGGCCCCGCCCCCCCACGGATTGGCCGCCCGCCTCGGCCTGGCCCCGACCCCCGCATGGATTAGCCGCTGTGGGCTTCGCCCCCCCCCCACGGATTGGCCGCTCGACTCGGCCTGGCCCTGCCTCCCACATGGATTAGCCGCTCGCCCGCTCCAGCGTACACCGGCTCCCAATACACATGTGCAGGGAGCCGGCATACGCTGCGGTCAATAATGAAGTGTCATGCAGCGGTGAAAGAGTTAAAGACACTGCAAGACACTTCATTATAGGCAGCGGACACCCCAGGAAGAGAGAAGACAGAAGAAATAAGACCCTGCAGTCATACTCACCAGACGCCGACCGGGAGCAGGTGAGCGTATCAAGGTCCTGCAGCGGCGGAACACACACTCACACGCACACACACATAAGAACAGACACACACATCAGATCACACTCACACACACCTCACACACACATCAGATCGCATCCACACACAACAACATCCAGTGATATCGCTTACTTCTCGGCGGCGATACTGTGCGTGCAGTGACCTTCTAGGACCTGCCGGAGGATCACATGGCCGGAAGCATGTGGTATCTCCGGATGTTGTGAGTGTGTGAGCGCGTTTGTGCGATATAGTCAGTATGTGTGTGCGTGTATGCGATCGGGTGTGTGCGTTTATGCGATCGGGTGTGTGCGTGTATGCGATCGGGTGTGTGCGTGTGTTCTGATGTGAGTGTATGCGGTCGGATCTGTGAGTGTCGGCAGGGGAGCACGGCGTGCAGCACAGCTGCTGAGACCGCCCACCGGAGGGCACAGGGAGAAGTGGGGTGTGAGTGTATGCGATCAGATGTGTGCGTGTATACTGTCTGATGTGTGACTGTGGAGCACGATGGGGAGTGCGCAGCATGGGGGATGGAGCACGATGGGGGGTGCGCAGCATGGGGGATGGAGCATGATGGGGGGTGTGCAGCATGGGAGATGGAGCACGATGGGGGGTGTGCAGCATGGGGGATGGAGCACGATGGGGAGTGTGCAGCATGGGGGATGGAGCATGATGGGGAGTGTGCAGCATGGGGGATGGAGCACGATGGGGGTGCGCAACATAGGGGATGGAGCACGATGGGGGGTGCGCAGCATGAGGGATGGAGCACGATGAGGAATGCACAGCATGGGGGATGGAGCACAATGGGGAGTGCGCAGCATGGGGGATGAAGCACGATGGGAGTGCGCAGCATGCGGGATGGAGCATGATGGGGGGTGCACAGCATGGGGGATGGAGCACGATGGGGGATGGAGCACGATGGGAGTTGCGCAGCATGGGGGATGGAGCACGATGGGGGATGCACAGCATGGGGGATGGAGCACGATGGGGGTGTGCAGCATGGGGGATGGAGCACGATGGGGATGCGCAGCATGGAGGATGGAGCATGATGGGGAGTGCGCAGCATGGGGGATGGAGCACGATGGGGGTGCGCAGCATGGGGGATGGAGCACAATGGGGGGTGCGCAGCATGGGGGATGGAGCACAATGGGGGTGCACACCTCCCCCCAAAACACACACACAGCGCCACACGCGCACCGCACAACACCACACACACACTGGGAACCACAAACACCGCCATACACAGACAACGCCGCACACACACTACACCCACCACACAAACACTGCGGCATACACAAATATACGCACATACCGCGCAACACACACACTGCACAAAACATACCTCCCCCAAAACACACACACGCACTCCACACCCACACAAACCGCGCAACACACAGCACCACACACACAGAATGCTGTAGACACACAGCGCTCCACAAACAATGCAACACACACAACGCAACACACATACAACACCGCTCTCACACACTCCCACCCAGACAACACCCAGAACATTTACAGTGCCCTACACAAACACTGGCAACTACACACAACAACATCGATATATATAACAAAAAACATACATTAACTACACAATAAATTCTAGAATACCCGATGCGTTAAAATCGGGCCACCTTCTAGTCCAGAGATAATGCTAGGTGGGGTATGGCAGCATATGCTGCAGGGGCGCATGTTACATACATGTGGTGGATGTCCTGCAGCATATGCTGCCATACCCCACCTAGCGCTACACATGTGTACACGTCTAACATCAGATTAATTGGAAGACTGAGGATGGCTCAAAGATTATTTCAAACAATGCACACACTTTAGTGCGTAATCACTTGTGTTTCATTTTCAGGATCATGTAATATTTTACTCTTTAAAAAAATTGAAATAAAAATAAAAAAAGTTCACATACAATTCACATACAAGAATCACTTCCAATAGCAAGCATGTGTAACTGGCTGCTGTATTTAGGTGGTGTGTGTACACAGTTAATATTAGACTTTTAAAGAAATTAAGTGGACTAAAAAAATTATTTTAAACAATTTATGCATTTGTTTCATTTATGTTTACGTTTCAGGATTTGGGAGATTTCTCTTTTAAAAGAAAATATTTTATCTCAAAATACAGGGATCACACTTATTTAAGGCTGATCAATAGGTTCTTGGCAGGAAATGAAGAAAATTTTTGTCTGATTTGCACACTCAGATCTTGAAACTCCAGTTTGCTTTGCAATATTTGAATGTTAAAAAATTTGCTGACGTACTATTAAAACCTTTTACTTAGTTGCTCTGCTAAGTCTTGCTAGAGTACGTGACCTATGACCATGGTCGTAATTATTGCAGTTGCAGAGCATGCAGGAGGGGCATGCTGACACCAGCACTTAGATCAACTGGATGTGTGTCTGAGGACACATATTCAGCTGAAATGTATTGTGCCATAGAGATTGTGTCTCTGCACTGCAATACACGCCACCAGTCAATCAGGGCTCGCAATTGAAGTCAGCTTGGGGACATTGTTACTTATAGGTGTAGAGGATGGAGGATATTATACCAGGAAGGGGGCCAGAATGGAGCGACATTAGCACAGGATGGGGAACATAATTACATTTATCATTAAAGGTTTAAAATGCTACAAGGTTCCCTACTTACATGAAGGTGGGGGCCCTGGTCAAATTTTGCACCAGGGCCCCTCGGATTCCAGTTATGCCATAGTCTGTGACATGAAACTGCCTATCCCAACCTCAACCTTTTTGCATAGTTTGACTGTTTCTTATCCAGTCTTAAATCTCCTACTCAGCTGTCCCTGTTTCAGTAAATTATTGTTTAAGAATACATATTAAAATAATGATCATTATCACATATTTGGTAGGGATGAGGGAGAAAATTCAAGTTGAAGTGAATTCTATTCGAATTTTTCAAGCATTTGCATTCGCCAAAATTCGGATTTTTACAATTCACTTCTATAAGGATTTAGTAACCTGGCTGCCACTGGCTGCTACTTTTGGAATTATAAAAGAGTGTCAAAAGGTTAAAAACAAACAGATCCCTACACTTAGTTTAATGATTATCTCCCAAGCCCCTTAGCTCCTCCCGGTCACAGGTCTGGCCCAAAGATATCATGATGCACCCTGTGACCTTGCATTTGGTTTCAGAGAACCCTCCTGGGCTTTATCACAGCCAGGAGCTTAGTGTGAGAGTACTGGGGATTTTGGCACAAGCGACGGACATCAGAAGATGCAAAAGATTCCAGGTGCCAGAGAGGTGAGCAGTGAGGTGAGCATAAGGATATTTTTATTTTATTTTATTTACATATTACATTTATAAAGGAAATTAAATTCACAGGGAGTAAATTCTTCACCTATTCATTTCCCGGGAAATTCTTTGCTAACAGGCAATTTGAAGTTTTGCCTGATCCACTAATCTCTACTATTTGGCATAATTGACTCAACTTATACACCGGACTAAAATCCTACAGAATTTCTTACTTTGTTCAAGTGCAAGGAGTGAGAACACCAAATATTGCCTAGATTTCTCTTTTGTTCATTTTGCATTAAATTAATTAATTAAAAAAAAAGTCAATTACTGAATTTTCCATATTGTATGTGTGACACCCTGGACTAGTCAGGTCGTCCCAGGTAGTCACACACAACACCACACCCCTTCCCGATTAGGTGACATCAGTCAAACTAAAAACCTTGTCACCACCCTCCAGGTTTGATGTCTACACCAGGGGGGAGGAGCCAGGAGATTGGCTCCGCCCACGGAGGAGTTCAGAGGCCTGGAGGCGGGGAAAAGACTGACACAAGTTCAAGTTGACAGTGTAGAGTAGTTTTGACTGTGGAGGAGAGAGGTTGAGTCCAAGGGCAGACCTGCGCCCAGGCCTGCCATAGACTACTCCGGTGGCTGGGTCAGAGCCCAGTCACCTTTGGCAAGGTGGCAGACGGTGGTGGCCGCCTGCAGGAGCTGGGATTACAGCCGGTGGAACCGTAGGGACCGGGGTCGGGCGGTGGCCCGCCAGGACCGAATCGGGGAACCGTTTGGAAACCGAAGCACCAGGAGGGGGGACTCAGACCCAGTACAAAGCCCTGAACTGACAGGGCTGAGTCAAATCAACTGATTGCGGACTGGACTTTAGGACCTATCCCACACAAGACCCGTTAGAAGACAACAGCCCAACTATACAGGGTAAAGCCACCGCCAAGGCAATCCAGGACTGCCCTTGGACTCAACCTCTCTCCTCCACAGTCAAAACTACTCTCCCCTGTCAACTTGAACTTGTGTCAGTCTTTTCCCCGCCTCCAGGCCTGTGAACTCCTTGGTGGGCGGAGCCAACCACCTGGCTCCACCCCCCTGGTGTGGACATCAAAGCTGGAGGGTGGTGACAAGGTTTTTAGTTTGACTGATGTCACCTAATCACATATGACGCACTTTTTTTCCCCAAAAACTGGGGGTAAAATAGGGGTGCGTCTTACAATGTGAATATGGCTTACTGGGGTTGCGGTGGTGGAGCAAGTTCATAGGAGGCAGGGTCAGCATACTGAGGGTGTCACTGCAGTGTTGTGGTAGCAGCAAGCACCTGTTCTCACTGCGGGCTCTATTTACTTGCCTGTGGTTGGTGCGATGAACTTCAAGAAAATGGCTGCGGATGCGGCGCATACGCAAATAGACAAGAAGGACTTCAAGAAAATGGCCATGGAGGCCTTTCTGGGCACGTGCCGCCTCCGTGGCCATTTTCTTGAAGTCCATCGCATCAACTGCAGACAATTCAATGGGGCCCAAAGTCAGATCAGGCACCCGCTGTCTCAGCGACACCCCGACACCCCATTCTGTAACCCTCCTGAGTCCCTCCACTGCAGTGACACCCCCGCAGCACGCCAGCAGATCAATGGTGCCTGCTGTGACTCCTCCAAGGCCGCAGTATTGCCGACTTTCTGTCCATTGACCCTCCTGAAATGCAACACCCCCTTCTTTAAGCCCACAGCATCCCTGACCCTGCCTCCTGTGCCCATCCTGAGCTGTGCAACAACCGCTGCTCTCCCTGGTAAGCATTAGGATTAAGACATACTAGAATAAGACGGACCCTCATTTTAACATTAAAATTGATTTTTTTCCTTTTTTCCTCCTCTAAATTTGGGGTGCGTCTTATAATCCGGGGCGTCTTATAAACCAAAAAAAAAATACGGTACTTCATTTTGTAAAGCCTTTTTACTTTGCAGCATTCCTGATACACCGTACTTACGTTTTTGTACAGTACAGCATATATGTATTTACAGTATATATATATATATATATATATATATATATATATATATATATATTTGCTTTTTTACAACATATACTGTATTTACTACTATTTCTTGTACAGTCTGACTAAATACATAATGTACAGAAAAATAGGAATTCTAGAAACCTTCTGATAATAAATTCTGCTACCAGCCAAAGAGTGATACATTTCGATTTACAGTAAAATATGTACAGACTATTACAAGCATAGTATGAATTTCTAAGTATTAATGCAGTTACTGAAGCAAGGCAAAACATGGAGACATTTATTGTTTTTCATCCCATCAAATAAATGAAAACTGACAGGTAGTTTGTCATGATTCCAGTGGGGAATACCATGCAATTTAAAATAAAAATCTATCAATTATCAGCTGTTCCCTAAGGTTAATCAACTGTATGGGTAAAGGGAATATGAGGCATGATGTTATCTGCCAACATTTTATATCCTGTTGCATTTATATTGTTTTCTTACATTTACTGCTTTTTAACATTTTTGTACGTTGTTCTGATAAAAAAGGTTGGACATGTTAAAAAATTCCCAAAAATCTAACTATAACCTAAAAATATGTGCTGCTCTGAACTCTATTTTACTTTGCTGTTGATAAACCCAAAGCACTTTAGTTTTAAGTATGACTCCATCATTAATGCATTATATAAATAATATAATAAATGTCATTAAAATATTAAGTCAGAGTCAGTTGACCAACAGTTCTTACTAGTAAATGGCATTGGCTACCAAGAAAACAATATGGCTGATCACAATCACTTGGGTGGTGATTTAATGATATTATTCCGGAAGGCAAAGCGTAGCATTTCTTAGCTTTAGAGAATAATTGCATGAAAAATTATTTAAACATAAGGAGTAAAATACATTTTTTGTATACAATCTAAAGATGTTTCTGTGATTTCTCTGTATCAGGTTAGAATTATTTCCAACTGGGTTAAGTAATTAAATAATTCATAATGGCAACTCGGTCAATGTTATGGACTGAATGAGTGATTCACATAAGTTTACAGCTCAGCTAGACTTGTATGCTTAAAGTAAAATTGCTTCCTAAGGTCACCCCTCAACTATGCACAAACAGATCGACATAAATGTAAGGAGCCTAAGAAAAAGAATTATAAATCAGATCCAATTAAAAAGCACTCCAGTGCAGCCATGAACAACGGTCCTCAGAATATCAGTGCAGCTTTAAAAAGTACTGGTGGTGCTCAGTGTTGTAGATAAGTCCACATTCAGGCCTCTTTCACACATTCGTGCAAAACACATGTTTTGCAAGGTTCATGGTGTAGGTGCATATGTATGTGTAGGTGTTCGTGTGTTAGTGTGCTATCTGTACCGCCCAGGGCTATGGGGTACTATGTATACGGGAATGCTGTGTCACGGGTCTGCTGTGGCCGTTGCCTGGTTCCCTGGGGGTGCTTTTGAATAGGGAGATAATTACAGGGGATTTGAAAGAGTTTATATTGTGATGCCACTTGCGGGTTGCAGCTAAGTAGAGGCAGTCGCCGCTGCACAGTTTATGGCTGCTGGGGCTGGTGGTGATGGCAGCTGGAATGTTGGGCCCTCCGCAAGTAGGGATGAGCCCCAGGTAGATGATGGGGTGCGGCGTGCATGTAAAGAACGGAGACCATACAATACGAATGCAGTTCAACTTTGGTTTTTACTCACTGAGATAGGCAATGCTGGACGGCCGGTTCAGACCCCTAGTCCCTGTAGTCCCAATGTGGTACCCTGATGGCTTCTTTCCCCACACCTCTCTGTTACTTGTGTGGAACTCCGTAGCTTTGAGCGTCTGGGGTCCCCTCCTGTTTGTAGTCAGGCTCTCATGAGTACGGCGGGCACTGTGAATGCTGTCGGGTCAGTGTTCCGTTCGGATCAATCATTACTGCTAGTGCCCTTGGATTCTTGGGTCAGTAAG